>NC_053024.1:672305664-672628320 GCF_003073215.2 Triticum urartu
AAGCTTCTATATCAAAAACATAACCCTCAGGAATAACAGGCATATCTTCATCATCAATTTCATCAATATACTTAGTTTCGATAATTTGTTTTTCTCTAGCTCTAGCAATTTGTTCATCAAGAAATTCACTAAGGGGCACAGTAGTATCAAGCATAGAGGTAGTTTCATCATAAGTATCATGCATAGCAGAAGTAGCATCATCAATAACATGCGACATATCAGAACGAATAGCAGAAGCAGGTTTAGGTGTCGCAAGCTTACTCAAAACAGAAGGTGAATCAAGTGGAGAGCTAGATGGCAGTTCCTTACCTCCCCTCGTAGTTGAGGGATAAATTGTTGTCTTAGCGTCTTTCAAGTTCTTCATAGTGACCAGCAGATATAAATCCCAAGTGACTCAAAGAATAGTGCTATGGTCCCCGGCAACGACGCCATAAAATAGTCTTGATAACCCACAAGTATAGGGGATCGCAATAGTTTTCGAGGGTAGAGTATTCAACCCAAATTTATTGATTCGACGCAAGGGGAGCCAAAGAATATTCTCAAGTATTAGCAGTTGAGTTGTCAATTAAACCACACCTGGATAACTTAGTATCTGCAGCAAAGTATTTAGTAGCAAAGTAATATGATAGTAGTGGTAACGGTAACAAAAGTATCGGTAGCAAAAGTAATATTTTTGGTGTTTTGTAGTGATTGTAAATGTAGCAACGGTAAAGTAAATAAGCGAAGAACAATATATGAAAAGCTCGTAGGCATTGGATCGGTGATGGAAAATTATGCCGGATGCGGTTCATCATGTAACAATCATAACATAGGGTGACACAGAACTAGCTCCAATTCATCAATATAATGTAGGCATGTATTCCGAATATAGTCATACATGCTTATGGAAAAGAACTTGCATGACATCTTTTGTCCTACCCTCCCGTGGCAGCGGGGTCCTAATGGAAACTAAGGGATATTAAGGCATCCTTTTAATAGAGAACCGGAACAAAGCATTAGCACATATTGAATACATGAACTCCTCAAACTATGGTCATCATCGGGAGTGGTCCCAATTATTGTCACTTCGGGGTTGCCGGATCATAACACATAGTAGGTGACTATAGACTTGCAAGATAAGATCAAGAACACACATATATTCATGAAAACATAATAGGTTCAGATCTGAAATCATGGCACTCGGGCCCTAGTGACAAGCATTAAGCATAGCAAAGCCATAGCAACATCAATCTCAGAACATAGTGGATACTAGGGATCAAACCCTAACAAAACTAACTCGATTACATGATAGATCTCATCCAACCCATCACCATCCAGCAAGCCTACGATGGAGTTACTCACACACAGCGGCGAGCATCATGAAATTGGTGATGGAGGATGGTTGATGATGACCACGGCGAGGAATCCCCCTCTCCGGAGCCCCGAACGGACTCCAGATCAGCCCTCCCGAGAGGTTTTAGGACTTGGCGGTGGCTCTGTATCATAAAATGCGATGATTTATTCTCCTCTATTTTTTTCTCCCCGAAATCAAATATATAGAGTTGGAGTTGGCGCCGGAGGAGCTCTAGGGGGCCACGAGGTAGGGGGCCGTGCCCCCCACCCTCGTGGACAGGGTGTGGGCCCCCTGGTCTTCATCTTTTGCAATGATTTTTTATTATATCCAAATAGACGTTCCGTGGAGTTTCAGGTCATTCCGAGAACTTTTGTTTCTGCACATAAATAACACCATGGAAAGTTTGCTAAAAACAGCGTCAGTCCGGGTTAGTTCCATTCAAATCATGCAAATTAGAGTCCAAAACAAGGGCAAAAGTGTTTGGAAAAGTAGATACGACGGAGACGTATCACGGAGTGAAGAAATTCGCAACCGGTGCGAGTACGACGGCGACGAGGTCGAGGCAGTGAAGCTCTTCCTCAAAGGCGACGATGAAGTAGCGGCGGCGCTAGGGTTGGAGAAGCTCGAGCGGGAGAGAGATCGAGTGGAGTAAAAGTGAAGTGAGGAAGGGGAGGGGTATATATAGCCATGGTGAAAAACTATTCCCGAAGAAATTGGACGAACGTGCCCCTGACCCTTCTCATTCGCTTGACATGTGTCACCCACGTACTGAGAGGTGGCGATCGTGTGAGATCGTGGGTGAATAGATAAGTATTATCGTGGGATGTGGAACGGTTTGAGCAGCAAAGCCGAAAATTTAGATAAGATAAGTTAAAAGTTCCGTTCGCAAATTCTTCAGCTGACAATGACACAGTGAAGATTTTGAACGAGTTTCAAATAGAACGCACATGAAGAATTTGTGAATAGATTGGGTTGAGTTTAGCATAGAGGGGGAAGGGTCCGATCACATTCACTTAGCAGAAAAAGCAACTTGAAGAAATAGCAATAAGTGAATGTTGTAGAGGACATAAACTCATATATAGCCAATGAAGAAAAACGACGGAAACAGTGATGACAATGCAAAGTTGAAGAATATGAACAACTGAGGAATTTCAAACTGAAGAAAAACTCAAATTGAAGATTTTCAACTTTTAGTGGTGGCGTGACCCACCGTAGAAGAATGATGATTTCAGATACCGCGTACAATTGTCATAGGGCTCTGAGAATCAAATTCTTCGTTAATTTCTTCACACTTAGAGTGTTAGTCTTCATTGATTGAAGAAAAACGTTTCTTCGCGTGTTGCACATCTAAGTCATCAATTTTGCATAAATGTTAGGATGAGTGTCCTTTTTCAAAGAACATTCAAAGATTCTAGGATATTTAGCTCACACCGCAACTTGCTAAATCTCTTCTCATCCAAGGGCTTAGTGAAGATATCAGCTAGTTGTTCTTCAGTCTTCACATGCTCAATAGAAATGTCGCCCTTCAACACATGATCACGAAGAAAATGATGACGAATCTGAATGTGCTTTGTCTTCGAGTGTTGAACTGGGTTGTGAGCAATCTTTATTGCACTCTCATTGTCAAAGTAGAGAGGCACATTCTTCATGTTGACGCCGTAGTCCTTGAGAGTTTGCTTCATCCACAGCAATTGAGCACAGCAAGAACCAGCAGCAATGTACTCAGCTTCAGCAGTAGACAGTGATACACAGTTCTGTTTCTTCGAGGACCAACAGACCAAAGATCGTCCGAGGAAATGGCATGTGCCAGATGTTGACTTGCGGTCCACACGATCACCAGCATAGTCAGAGTTTGAATATCCAATAAGATCAAAAGCCGAGCCCTTGGGGTACCATAATCAAAGTGTTGGTGTGCGAGCTAGATATCGAAGAATATGCTTCATAGCCTTATGGTGTGATTCCTTCGGTGTAGCTTGAAATCGGGCACACATGCAAACACTAAGCATAATATCTGGCCTAGATGCACATAAATACAATAAAGAGCCAATCATGGAGCGGTATACCTTTTGATCGAAGTCGATACCATTTTCATCAGTGCATAGATGGCCATTTTGTTGGCGATCGTAGCAGAAATTTAAAATTTTCTACGCATCACCAAGATCAATCTATGGAGACATCTAGCAACGAGAGGGAGAGGAGTGCATCTACATACCCTTGTAGATCGCGAGCGGAAGCGTTCAAGAGAACGGGGTTGATGGAGTCGTACTCGTCGTGATCCAAATCACCGAAGATCCTATAGCCGAACGGACGGCACCTCCGCGTTCAACACACATACGGAGCGAGGACGTCTCCCGCGCCTTGATCTAGCAAGGAGGAGGGAGAGGTTGAGGAAGAGGGCTCCAACAGCAGCACGACGGCGTGGTGGTGGTGAAGCAGCAGTACTCCGGCAGGGCTTCGCCAAGCTCTTACGGAGGAGGAGAGGTGTTGGGGAGGGGAGGGGTTGCGCCTTGGATGTTGTGTGCAGCCCTCCCCTTGCCCCTCTATATATATGGGAAGGAGGAAGGGGGTCGGACCCCTCTAGATGAGATCTAGAGGGGGCGGCAGCCAAGGGGAGGGGGCTTGCCCCACAAGCAAGGGGACGCCCCCTTAGCGTTTCCCCCCAACCCTAGGCGCATGGGCCCAAGGGGGGATGCGCCCAACCCATGTAGGGCTGGTTCCCTTTCCTCTACAGCCCATTAGGCCCTCCGAGAGAGGTGGCCCCTCCCGTTGGACCCCCGGAACCCCTCCGGTGGCCCCGGTACAATACCAATATGCCCCCGAACCTTTCCGGTGACCGTATGACAACTTCCTACATATAAATCTTCACCTACGGACCATTCCGGAACTCCCCGTGACGTCCGGGGTCTCATCCGGGACTCCGAACAATATTTGGTAATCACATACAAGTCTTCCTAATAACCCTAGCGTCATCGAACCTTAAGTGTGTAGACCCTACGGGTTCGGGAACCATGCAGACATCACCGAGACAACTCTCCGGCCAATAACCAACAGCGGGATCTGGATACCCATGTTGGCTTCCACATGTCCCACGATGATCTCATCGGATGAACCACGATGTCGAGGATTCAAGCAATCCCGTATACAATTCCCTTTGTCAATCGGTACGTTACTTGCCCGAGATTCGATCGTCGGTATCCCAATACCTCGTTCAATCTCGTTACCGGCAAGTCACTTTACTCGTTCCGTAATGCATGATCCCGTGACCAACTACTTAGTCACACTGAGCTCGTTATGATGATGCATTACCGAGTGGGCCCAGAGATACCTCTCCGTCATACGGAGTGACAAATCCCAGTCTCGATTCATGCCAACCCAACAGACACTTTCGGAGATACCTGTAGTGCACCTTTATAGCCACCCAGTTACGTTGTGATGTTTGGTACACCCAAAGCACTCCTACGGTATCCGGGAGTTGCACAATCTCATGGTCTAAGGAAATGATACTTGACACTTAGAAAAGCTCTAGCAGACGAACTACACGATCTTGTGCTATGCTTAGTATTGGGTCTTGTCCATCACATCATTCTCCTAATGATGTGATCCCATTATCAATGACATCCAATGTCCATGGTCAGGAAACCGTAACCATCCATTGATCGACGAGCTAGTCAACTAGAGGCTCACTAGGGACATGTTATGGTCTATGTATTCACACATGTATCACGATTTCCGGATAACACAATTATAGCATGAACAATAGACAATTATCATGAACAAGGAAATGTAATAATAACCATTTTATTATTGCCTCTAGGGCACATTTCCAACAGTCTCCCACTTGCACTAGAGGCAATAATCTAGTTACATTGTGATGAATCGAACACCCATAGAGTTCTGGTGTTGATCATGTTTTGCTCGAGGGAGAGGTTTAGTCAACGGATCTGCGACATTCAGGTCCGTATGCACTTTACAAATATCTATGTCTCCATTTTGAACATTTTCATGAATGGAGTTGAAGCGACGCTTGATATGCCTGGTCTTCCTGTGAAACCTGGGCTCCTTGGCAAGGGCAATAGCTCCAGTGTTGTCACAGAAGAGAGTCATCGGGCCCGATGCATTGGGAATAACTCCTAGGTCGGTAATGAACTCCTTCACCCAGATTGCTTCTTGTGCTGCCTCCGAGGCTGCCATGTACTCCGCTTCACATGTAGATCCCGCCACGACGCTTTGCTTGCAACTGCACCAGCTGACTGCCCCACCATTCAAAATATACATGTATTCGGTTTGTGACTTAGAGTCATCCAGATCTGTGTCGAAGCTAGCATCGATGTAAACCTTTACGACGAGCTCTTCGTCACCTCCATAAACGAGAAACATATCCTTAGTCCTTTTCAGGTAATTCAGGATATTCTTGACAACTGTCCAGTGTTCCATGTCGGGATTACTTTGGTACCTTACTACCAAACTTACGGCAAGGTTTACATCAGGTCTGGTACACAGCATGGCATACATAATAGACCCTATGGCCGAGGCATAGGGGACGACACTCATCTTTTCTCTATCTTCTGTCGTGCTCGGGCATTGAGCCGTGCTCAATCTCGTACCTTGCAACACAGGCAAGAACCCCTTCTTTGACTGATCCATATTGAACTTCTTTAATATCTTGTCAAGGTACGTACTCTGTGAAAGACCAATGAGGCGTCTCAATCTATCTCTATAGATCTTGATGCCTAATATATAAGCAGCTTCTCCAAGATCCTTCATTGAAAAACACTTGTTCAAGTAGGCCTTTATGCTTTCCAAGAATTCTATATCATTTCCCATCAATAGTATGTCATCCACATATAATATGAGAAATGCTACCGAGCTCCCACTCACTTTCTTGTAAACACAGGCTTCTCCATAAGTTTGTGTAAACCCAAACGCTTTGATCATCTCATCAAATCGAATGTTCCAACTCCGAGATGCTTGCACCAGCCCATAGATTGAGCGTTGGAGCTTGCACACCTTGTCAACATTCTTAGGATCGACAAAACCTTCCGGCTGCATCATATACAATTATTCCTTAAGGAAACCATTAAGGAATGCCGTTTTGACATCCATTTGCCATATCTCATAATCATAGAATGTGGCAATTGCTAACATGATTCGGACGGACTTCAGCTTCGCTACGGGTGAGAAAGTCTCATCGTAGTCAACCCCTTGAACTTGTCGATAACCCTTAGCGACAAGCCAAACCTTATAGATGGTCACATTACCATCTGCGTCTGTCTTTTTCTTAAAGATCCGTTTATTTTCTATGGCTCGCCGATCATCGGGCAAGTCAGTCAAAGTCCATACTTCATTTTCATACATGGATCCTGTCTTCGATTTCATGGCTTCCAGCCATTTGTCGGAATCTGGGCCCGCCATCGCTTCTTCATAGTTCAAAGGTTCACCATTGTCCAACAACATGATTTCCAGGACAGGGTTGCCGTACCACTCTGGTGCGGAACGTGTCCTTGTGGACCTACCAAGTTCAGTAGCAACTTGATCTGAAGTTTCATGATCATCATCATTAACTTCCTCTCTAGTCGGTGCAGGCACCTCAGGAACATTTTCTTGAGCTGCGCCACTCTCCGGTTCAAGAGGCAATACTTCATCAAGCTCTACTTTCCTCCCACTTACTTCTTTCGAGAGAAACTCTTTCTCTAGAAAGGATCCATTCTTGGCAACAAAGATCTTGCCTTCGGATTTGAGGTAGAAGGTATATCCAATAGTTTTTTAGGGTATCCTATGAAGACGCATTTTTCCGATTTGGGTTCGAGCTTTTCAGGTTGAAGTTTCTTCACGTAAGTATTGCATCCCCAAACTTTTAGAAACGACAGCTTAGGTTTCTTCCCAAACCATAATTCATACGGTGTCATCTCAACGGATTTCGACGGAGCCCTATTTAAAGTGAATGCAGCAGTCTCTAAAGCATAGCCCCAAAATGACAGCGGTAGATCGGTAAGAGACATCATAGATCGCACCATATCTAATAGAGTGTGATTACGATGTTCAGACACACCATTACGCTGAGGTGTTCCAGGCGGCGTGAGTTGTGAAACTATTCCACATTTCCTTAAGTGTGTGCCAAATTCCTGACTCAAATATTCTCCCCCATGATCTGATCGCAAGAACTTGATTTTCCTGTCACGTTGATTCTCAACCTCACTCTGAAATTCCTTGAACTTTTCAAAGGTCTCAGACTTGTGTTTCATTAAGTAGACATACCCATATCTACTCAAGTCATCGGTGAGGGTGAGAACATAAGGATAGCCACCGCGAGCCTCAACACTCATTGGACCGCACACATCAGTATGTATGATTTCCAATAAGTTGGTTGCTCGCTCCATTGTTCCGGAGAACGGACTCTTGGTCATTTTGCCCATGAGGCATGGTTCGCACATGTCAAATGATTCATAATCAAGAGACTCCAAAAGTCCATCTGCATGGAGTTTCTTCATGCGTTTGACACCAATGTGACCAAGGCGGCAGTGCCACAAGTATGTGGGACTATCATTATCAACCTTACATCTTTTGGTATTCACACTATGAATATGTGTAACATCACGTTCGAGATTAAATAAGAATAAACCATTGACCAGCGGGGCATGACCATAAAACATATCTCTCATATAAATAGAACAACCATTATTCTCGGATGTAAATGAGTAGCCATCTCGTATTAAACGAGATCCTGATACAATGTTCATGCTCAAAGTTGGTACTAAATAACAATTATTGAGGTTTAAAACTAATCCCATAGGTAAATGTAGAGGTAGCGTGCCGACGGCGATCACATCGACCTTGGAACCATTCCCGACGCGCATCGTCACCTCGTCCTTCGCCAGTCTCTGCTTATTCCGCAACTCCTGTTTTGAGTTACAAATATGAGCAACCGCACTGGTATCAAATACCCAGGAGCTACTACGAGTACTGGTAAGGTACACATCAATAACATGTATATCACATATACCTTTGGTGTTGCCGGCCTTCTTGTCCGCTAAGTACTTGGGGCAGTTCCGCTTCCAGTGACCACTTCCCTTGCAATAAAAACACTCAGTCTCGGGCTTGGGTCCATTCTTTGGCTTCTTCCCGGCAGCTTGCTTACCGGGCGCGGCAACACCCTTACCGGGCGCGGCAACTCCCTTATCGTCCTTCTTGAATTTCTTTTTACCCTTGCCTTTCTTGAACTTAGTGGTTTTATTCACCATCAACACTTGATGTTCCTTTTTGATTTCCACCTCCGCTGATTTCAGCATTGAATATACCTCAGGAATGGTCTTTTCCATCCCCTGCATATTGAAGTTCATCACAAAGCTCTTGTAGCTAGGTGGGAGAGACTGAAGGATTCTGTCAACGACCGCATCATCCGGGAGATTAACTCCCAGCTGAGACAAGTGGTTGTGCAACCCAGACATTTTGAGTATGTGCTCGCTGACGGAACTATTCTCCTCCATCTTACAACTGTAGAACTTGTCGGAGACTTCATATCTCTCGACCCAGGCATGAGCTTGGAAAACCATTTTCAGCTCTTGGAACATCTCATATGCTCCATGTTGCTCAAAACGCTTCCGGAGCCCCGGTTCTAAGATGTAAAGCATGCCGCACTGAACCAGGGAGTAATCATCAACACGGGACTGCCAAGCGTTCATAACCTCTTGGTTTGCTGGGGGTGGTGCTTCACCTAGCGGTGCTTCAAGGACATATGCTTTCTTGGCAGCTATGAGGATGATCCTCAAGTTCCGGACCCAGTCCGTATAGTTGCTACCATCGTCTTTCAGCTTGGTTTTCTCTAGGAACGCGTTGAAGTTGAGGACAACATTAGCGTGGGCCATTTGATCTACAAGACATATTGTAAAGATTTTAGACTAAGTTCATGATAATTAAGTTCATCTAATCAAATTATTTAATGAACTACTCCCACTCAGATAGACATCCCTCTAGTCATCTAAGTGATACATGATCCGATTCAACTAGGCCGCGTCCGATCATCACGTGAGACGGACTAGTCATCATCGATGAACATCTTCATGTTGATCGTATCTTCCATACGACTCATGTTTGACCTTTCGGTCTTTCGTGTTCCGAGGCCATGTCTGTACATGCTAGGCTCGTCAAGTCAACCTAAGTGTTTTGCGTGTGTAAATCCGGCTTACACCCGTTGTATGCGAACGTTAGAACCTATCACACCCGATCGTCACGTAGTGCTTTGGAACAATGGACCTTAGCAACGGTGCACAGTTAGGGGGAACACTTTCTTGATATTATTGCGAGGGATCATCTTATTTATGCTACCATCGTTCTAAGCAAATAAGATGTAAAACATGATAAACATCACATGCAATCAAATAGTGACATGATATGGACAATATCATTTTGCTCCTTTTTGATCTCCATCTTCGGGGCACCATGATCATCATCGTCACCGGCATGACACCATGATCTCCATCATCGTGTCTTCATGAAGTTGTCTCGTCAGCTATTACTTCTACTACTATGGCTAACGGTTAGCGATAAAGTAAAGTAATTACATGATGTATAAGTTGACACGCAGGTCATAAATCAATTAAGACAACTCCTATGGCTCATGTCGGTTGTCATACTCATCGACATGCAAGTCGTGATTCCTATTACAAGAACATGATCAATCTCATACATCACATATATTATTCATCACATCATTTTGGCCATACCACATCACACGGAATATGCTGCAAAAACAAGTTAGACGTCCTCTAATTGTTGTTGCAAGTTTTTACGTGGCTGCTATAGTTTTCTAGCAAGAACATTTCTTACCTATGCCAAAAACCATAACGTGGTATGCCAATTTCTATTTACCCTTCATAAGGACCCTTTTCATCGAATCCGATCCGACTAAAGTGGGAGAGACAGACACCCGCTAGCCACCTTATGCAACTAGTGCATGTCAGTCGGTGGAACCAGTCTCACGTAAGCGTACATGTAAGGTCGGTCCGGGCCACTTCATCCCATGATGCCGCCGAATCAAGATAAGACTAGTAACGGCAAGTAAATTGACAAAATCGACGCCCACAACAACTTGTGTTCTACTCGTGCATAGAAACTACGCATAGACCTGGCTCATGATGCCACTGTTGGGGATCGTAGCAGTAATTTAAAATTTTCTACGCATCACCAAGATCAATCTATGGAGACATCTAGCAACGAGAGGGAGAGGAGTGCATCTACATACCCTTGTAGATCGCGAGCAGAAGCGTTCAAGAGAACGGGGTTGATGGAGTCGTACTCGTCGTGATCCAAATCACCGAAGATCCTAGCGCCGAACGGACGGCACCTCCGCGTTCAACACACATACGGAGCGAGGACGTCTCCCGCGCCTTGATCTAGCAAGGAGGAGGGAGAGGTTGAGGAAGAGGGCTCCAACAGCAGCACGACGGCGTGGTGGTGGTGAAGCAGCAGTACTCCGGCAGGGCTTCGCCAAGCTCTTATGGAGGAGGAGAGGTGTTGGGGAGGGGAGGGGCTGCACCTTGGATGTTGTGTGCAGCCCTCCCCTTGCCCCTCTATATATAGGGGAAGGAGGAAGGGGGCCGGCCCCCACTAGATGAGATCTAGAGGGGGGCGGCGGCCAAGGGGAGGGGGCTTGCCCCCCAAGCAAGGGGGTGCCCCCCTTAGGGTTTCCCCCCCCCCCCAACCCTAGGCGCATGGGCCCAAGGGGGGATGCGCCCAGCCCATGTAGGGCTGGTTGCCTTTCCTCTACAGCCAATTAGTCCCTCCGAGAGAGGTGGCCCCTCCCGGTGGACCCCCGAAACCCCTCCGGTGGCCCCGGTACAATACCGATATGTCCCCGAACCTTTCCGGTGACCATATGACAACTTCCTACATAAAAATCTTCACCCCCGGACCATTCCGGAACTCCTCGTGACATCCGGGATCTCATTCGGGACTCCGAACAACATTCGGTAATCACATACAAGTCTTCCTAATAACCCTAGCGTCATCGAACCTTAAGTGTGTAGACCCTACGGGTTCGGGAACCATGCAGACATCACCGAGACAACTCTCCGGCCAATAACCAACAGCGGGATCAAGATACCCATGTTGGCTCCCACATGTTCCATGATGATCTCATCGAATGAACCACGATGTCGAGGATTCAAGCAATCTCGTATATAATTCCCTTTGTCAATCGGTACGTTACTTACCCGAGATTCGATCGTCGGTATCCCAATACCTCGTTCAATCTCGTTACCGGCAAGTCACTTTACTCGTTCCGTAATGCATGATCCTGTGACCAACTACTTAGTCAGACTGAGCTCATTATGATGATGCATTACCGAGTGGGCCCAGAGATACCTCTCCGTCATACGGAGTGACAAATCCCAGTCTCGATTCATGCCAACCCAACAGACAATTTCAGAGATACCTGTAGTGCACCTTTATAGCCACCCAGTTACGTTGTGACGTTTGGTACACCCAAAGCACTCCTACGGTATCCTGGAGTTGCACAATCTCATGGTCTAAGGAAATGATACTTGACACTTAGAAAAGCTCTAGCAGACGAACTACACGATCTTGTGCTATGCTTAGTATTGGGTCTTGTCCATCACATCATTCTCCTAATGATGTGATCCCGTTATCAATGACATCCAATGTCCATGGTCAGGAAACCGTAACCATCCATTGATCAACGAGCTAGTCAACTAGAGGCTCAGTAGGGACATGTTATGGTCTATGTATTCACACATGTATTACGATTTCCAGATAACACAATTATAGCATGAACAATAGACAATTATCATGAACAAGGAAATATAATAATAACCATTTTATTATTGCCTCTAGGGCATATTTCCAACACATTTCTGGGCATTGGAATTTTGACCCCTTTGCAATCTTGCATGCCGAATTTCCTCAGTACATCCTTGAGGTATTTCTCCTGAGATATGAATATGCCATTGCGTTGTTGATGAATTTGAAGACCTAAGAAGAATTTCAATTCTCCCATCATAGACATTTGATATTCTTCACTCATCATATAGGCAAATTCATCACTGTAACATTGGTCGGTACAGACAAAGATAATATCATCAACATATATTTGGCACACAAACAATTCACCATAATAAGATTTAGTGAAACGAGTTGGGTCAAGTGAACCGGGTTTGAAGCCTTTATTCATGAGGAATTCCTTCAAAGTATCATACCACGCCCGAGGGGCCTGCTTGAGGCCATAGAGGGCCTTATTGAGTTTGAAGACTTTGTCAGGATGCTTTGGATCTTCAAATCCTGGGGGTTGAGCAACATATACTTCTTCCTCAAGCTTACCATTGAGGAATGCACTTTTCACATCCATTTGATATAAGATGATATCATGATGGTTAGCATAAGCAAGTAATATGCGAATAGCCTCAAGTCTAGCAACAGGTGCAAAAGTTTCATCGAAATCAATTCCTTTAACCTGTGTGTAGCCTTGAGCTACAAGCCGTGCCTTATTCCTCACCACAAGGCCATTTTCATCTTTCTTGTTGCAGTAGATCCACTTTGTGCCAATGATATTGTGCTTGCGAGGATCTGGACGTTTGACCAGTTCCCAGACGTTGTTGAGCTCGAACTGATGTAATTCTTCTTGCATAGCTTGAATCCACTCAGGCTCCAGAAATGCTTCATCTACCTTAGTGGGCTCTGTGATAGAGACAAAATTAAAGTGCCCACAAAAGTTAGACAAATGTGAAGCTCTTGAGCGTGTGAGAGGACCTGGAATGTTGATGTCGCTGATGATTTTCTCAGTTTGCACTTCGTTTGCAACGCGAGGATGAGCTGGCTGTCGTTGAGGAATTTGATCAGCATTTTCTTCAGCACCATTTTCTTCAGGTGCATCAGCTCGACGTTCTTCACGATCTGGAATGAATTCTTTAGCAGATTCTTCGGTCAGAATGACATCCTCAGTAGCCTTGAACTTGATAGTTTCCTCAGGTGCTGGTTCATCTATCACAAAAGGTAGGTGCTCTCTTTGCGAGCCATTAGTTTCATCGAACCGCACATCTATAGTTTCAACAACTTTGTGATGAACGTTGTTGAAGACTCTGTAGG
This sequence comes from Triticum urartu, assembly GCF_003073215.2. Lineage (NCBI taxonomy): Eukaryota > Viridiplantae > Streptophyta > Magnoliopsida > Poales > Poaceae > Triticum > Triticum urartu. Next base: position 672,319,094 of record NC_053024.1, read on the forward strand.
TGTGCGAGTCCTTTCCGTAACCAAGCATAAAACCTTCATGTGCTTACGGTGCAAATTTGGAGTTGTGGTGAGGATCTTTAATCCAACATTTAGAACCGAAGACTTTGAAATAACTCACATTGGGTTTCTTGTCAGTGAGGATTTCATAAGCAGTCTTTTTGAAGAATTTGTGAAGATATACCCTGTTGATGATGTGGCACGCAGTATCAATTGCCTCAATCCAGAAACGACGAGGCGTCTTGTATTCATCAAGCATAGTGCGAGCCATCTCAACAAGAGTCATGTCCTTGCGCTCCACGACGCCATTCTGCTGAGGAGTATAAGGATAAGATAACTCATGAGTAATACCAAGTTCATCGAGATAGTCATCAAGACCAGAGTTCTTGAACTCAGTTCCATTGTCACTTCTGATGTGCTTGATCTTCACACCAAAGTTGGTTGAAGCCCTCGAGGAAAAACGTTTCAAGACTTCCTGCACTTCATGTTTGTAAGTGACAATATGCACCCATGTGTAACGAGAGTAATCATCAACAATAACAAAGCCATATTGAGATGCCTCATTTGTAACTTCAGAATAATGGTTAGTGCCAAAGAGATCCATATGAAGCAATTCAAATGGTCGAGTGGTAGTCATGATTGTCTTTGCTGGATGTTTGGCCTTGGTCATCTTTCCAGCTTCACAGGCTCCACACAAGTGATCCTTGAGGAATTTGACATTCTCAAAGCCAATGACATGCTTCTTCTTTGCTAGAGTGTGCAGATTCCTCATGCCAGCATGACCAAGTCGTCGATGCCATAGCCAGCCTTCTGAAGCTTTTGCAAGAAGGCATACAGCTGGTTGTGGTCCTGTAGAGAAATCAACAATATACAAGTCTCCTCTCCTAAAGCCTTCGAAGACTTTGGAATGGTCAGCTTCCATGATCACAACACAACGATACTTGCCAAAGACAACAACCATATCAAGATCACAATGCATTGAGACAGACATGAGGTTGTATCCTAAGGACTCTACAAGCATGACTTTGTCCATGTGTCTATCCTTTGAGATCGCAACCTTACCTAGACCCAATACCTGACTTTTGCCTTTGTCAGCAAGATGATATGCTTCAGATGCGATGGAGATAAGGGAGCATCCATCAAAAGATTCTTATCAGCAGTCATGTGATTTGTACATCCACTATCAAGGACCCACTCATTGGCTTTGGGTTGATCATCCTGCAGATGAATTAGTGCAACTTACGAACTCATATACTTCATCAGTGAAGAATATGACATCAATTTCATCGGATAAATTTCATCAAGTAATAGAACAGATAAAGCAATGTGAGGACGTGAGAAATGAAAGTTCATTTCTTCATGATTAGCCTGCGTCCTTTCACGCATTTTCAGGTCTCCAGCAAATTCTTTAGACGTTTAAGCACGTCTGGAGACCTGACCCTGCATAAGAGATTAGTTCTTTTTCTTCACCACCCACATCTGAAGGGGTGGCAAAGAGTTCATCACTTTGCGAGCTCCATACGAGAAAGGTGGCATAGATGCCAGTCCATTTTGTTTCACATAAGAGGAGTTAGGATAAGCATATGAATAAGCACAGAAATTCTTTGAGGACTTATGAACATAATGATTAGAAGAATAATGGTCATATTCATAGCCCTTAGCTCTTCCCTGCGAAACAGAGGTGTTAGCACGATGATGTTCATATGAGGACTTTGATCCATATGAAGAATTTGGTCTATATGAAGAATTTGATCTGGTGTTCCTATTCTTCACTAGTGGTGTCATGATGACATTCACCTGAAGACTTTCAAGGCACCTTTTGGGAACCCAGATTTTCTTCACAGGGGAACTGTTCCTGCAGTTAGTGCCAACATATCTAGCAAATACTTCACCATTCTGATTTTTGAATAGTTTATAGTTGGAGTCAAATGACTCATCAGAAGAATGAGGAGATTCACATGTAAAGCCAGATAAAGTAGATGGATCTACTGGAGGTCCCTTTGTAGCAACCCATGAGGTTTTGGGGTACTGCTCAGGCTTCCAATATGTTCCATCAGCATTGATTTTCCTCTCAAAGGCGCTACCCTCTTTCCTAGGGTTCCTGTTGAGGATCTACTTTTTAAGCACATCACAAAGAGTCTAATGCCCTTTGAGGCTTTTGTACATTCCTGTCATGTACAATTCCTTCAGCCCTGCATCATTAGTGATACTAGCAATGTTCTCATGTGAGGAATTAGTGATAGCAGAGACAGGTGAAGAATTTGTAGCATTAGAAGCATTTGAGCATTCAGGTGAAGAATTAGCAGATTCACGTTCAATGTATTTCAAACATGGAGGAACAAATTCTTCCTGAGTAGCGCTGATTTGTTGAGCAAGTAATGATCGCGCTCCTTCTGAAGATCTTCATAACTCACCCTTAGCTTCTCAAGATCTTGCTTTCTTTGAAGAAATTCATAAGAAAGCTTCTCATGATCAGATCAGAGAGTGTTATGATGACCTTGAAGGTTGTCAAACCTAGACTGAAGTCTCTGAAGATTTTCAGTCAGGGTTTTCGTGCGATCCATTTCTTCACCCAACATATCATCACTTTTGTCTAGCATGTTTTGAACCTTTTCAAAAGCCTTTTGTTGTTTCACAACAATCTTAGCAAGTTTAGAATAGCTGGGCTTTAAGTTTTCATCAGATTCATCCTCACTAGATTCGAAAGAGGTATATTTGAGTACCTTGGCACCCATTGCCATGAAGCAATAGGTGGGAGCGTAGTCATCATTGCCTTCATCAGCCTTGTTGGTGAAGCCATTTTCTTCAGAGTTGAAGATGGACTTGCTGACGAATGCAGTAGCGAGAGCTAGGCTCGCCACACCGGACTCGGTCTCCTCAGATGCCTCCTCTTCCTCATGTTCCTCATATTCAGCCTCAGGGTCCATTTCCTTGCCAATGAATGCCCGAGCCTTCTTAGAGCTGCTCTTCTTGTGAGATGAAGACTTCGAGGATTTTGATGATGAAGACTTTGATGATTTCTTCTTCTTCGCGTCATCAGAACTATAATCCTTGTATTTCTTCTTCTTTGATTCCTTTTCCCACTGAGGACAATCTTGAATATAGTGAGCAGGTTTCTTGCATTTGTGTCATAGCCTCTTCTTGTAGTCACTGGATGAGGAATCATTACTACTTGAGGATTTTCCAAAGTGACCACGTCTTGAGAACTTCTAGAATTTCTTCATGAGCAGTGCTAGCTCCTGGCTCAATTCTTCAGGATCACCAAGGCTACTACCAGAATCTTCACCTTCAGATTTAGAGATAGCCTTGGCCTTCAGGGCACGTGATCTGCCATAGCTCGAACCATAGAGATCTCTCTTCTCAGCAAGCTGGAACTCATGAGTGTTTAGCCTCTCGAGGATATCAGCGGGATCAAGTGACTTGTAATCAACATGTTCTTGTATCATCAGTGCCAGAGTATCAAATGAAGAATCAAGCAATCTCAGCAATTTCTTCACCACTTCATGGTTGGTGATGTCAGTGGCACCAAGTGCTTGAAGCTCATTTGAGATGTCAGTGAGGCGATCAAAGGTTTGTTGAATATTTTCATTGTTGAGTCTTTTGAGGCGATTGAAGAGATTGCGAAGAATGTCAACTCGAGAGTCACGCTGTGTTAAGACTCCTTCATTGACTTTGGACAGCCTATCCCAGATAAGCTTACCAGTTTCCAAGGCACTCACTCTTCCATATTGCCCTTTGCTCAGATGGCCACGTATGATGTTCTTCGCTTGAGAATCGATTTGCTTGAATCTCTTCACATCAGTAGCATTCAGAGAAGGTGTGACTGAGGGAACACCATTTTCCACAACATACTAGAGATCGTTATCAATTGCCTCAAGATGCATTCGCATCTTATTCTTCCAGTAGGGGTAGTCCGTCCCATCGAAGGTAGGACATCCAGCAGAGACCTTGATCATACCTGCGGTCGACATAACTAAAACTCCAGATGGTTAAACCAAAATCACACAGAACAAAGGGAGTACCTTGCTCTGATACCAATTGAAAGTGCATTATATCAACTAGAGGGGGGGTGAATAGGCGATTTTTATGAATTCTTCACTAAGGAATTTCAGGGTGAGGAAATTCCTAAGCGAAGAACTACTTGCAGTGGAATAAGTACTCAGATGTAAACATAATAGAACATAGACATGGTCATCATGATGAAATGAAGACAAGCACATAGTACATAAAGCGTAAACACATGATAAAACAGGATGAAGACAAATAGACTGAACAAATTGAACTGAGGAAATTGAGAAAGTCTTCAGTCAAAGTCTTCAAATAGATATGAACAAGCACACAACAATTGAAATGAGGAAATGAAAGAGTTGAGGAAATAGAACCAGTAAGCTTGGTGAAGATAATGATTTGGTAGACCAGTTCCAACTATTGTGACAGTTGTACGTCTGGTTGGAGCGGCTAGGTATTTAAACCCGAGGACACATAGTCCCGGACACACAGTCCTCACCGTATTCTCCTTGAGCTAAGGTCACACAGACCTTGCCCAATCACTCATGGTAAGTCTTCAGGTGACTTCCAAACCTTCACAAACTCGGTCACTCGGCGATCCACAATTTCCTCTTGGATGCTCTAAACCATGACGCCTAACCGTCTGGAAGATGCACAGTCTTCAAAGGTAACAAGCATCCGATCTACGCAAGATCAATCTCTTCAGTGATGCTCAATCACTTTGGGTTTGTAGGTGTTTGGGTTTGGGTTTTCCTCACTCGATGATTTTCGCTCAAAGTCCTCGGAGGATGGGATGCTCTCAAATGGCAGGTGTCAGTTTTTCTCGGAGCATCCAACCAGCTAGTGGTTGTAGGGGGCGGCTATTTATAGCCTAGGGAACAGCCTGACATGATAAGACATAAATACCCTTCAATGATATGACCGTTAGGTGGGTAGATATTTTGGGACAGCTGCCGCGTAGCACAGCAACGGTCGGAAATTTGAGGTTCAAAATCCTCAGGGCTATCATGTTCCTCACTATGTAGGCAATCCGCACTGGCAAATTCCTAACTCCTCAGTCAGAACAAATTCCTTAGCAACCAGAAGAACTTCGTCTCTGTCACTGAAGAATATGACTGAACTGTATGAGATTTCCAATGGCTTCACTCAATGGGATTGGTAGGTGTAGGATTTTGAGTTGAGCATCACATGGAAATTTTTCCTTAGTATTTTCTCGACCCCTTTTAACAGTACGGTGTTTCCTATGACTCAAGAAAGAGAAAACGAAACTACAAAAACAAAAGTCTTCACGCTTCATGTTCCTCCAATGAATACCAAGTCTTCAAGGTCACACCAATTTCTTCACTTTCAAAGTCTTCGGAAAGTCTTCAGAAATCCAAAGTCTTCAGTCGAAGAACTTCATTTTTAGGGGTTGACTTTCTCTGTAAATATCAAACTCCTCATAGACGTATAGACCTATGTACACTCATAAACACATCAGTCCCTTAACCTATAAGTCTTCAATACACCAAAATCACTAAGGGGCACTAGATGCACTTATAGACTTCAAGTACGATCAACGTTGACTCTTCTTCTTCTGCAACTAGTCGGTAACAATCTGATCTAACCTTATATACATCTTCATAGTGATCCAAGATCTTGATCGTAGGGTGATTTTTTTCCACTATGTTTCCCAACATTATTCACCAACTCACCTTTAATAGTAGAGAATATTGTTGTTGTTTCGGAAGCATCTGTGATGTTGGATAGGGGAGCGACAAGTATCGTTTATAGCCGAGGTAGAAGCTCGCCGCCTGGAGAAAAGCCCTTGGTGGGCCGGCCCAATAACAAGTTTCTTCATTTCTCCACTATCTCTAGTCTTTCTTCTTGTTTTTCTAATTTTTTTATATATTGAAACCTTTTTCAAAAAATAAAAATATTCCACAAACAAATTACTTAGTTTTGGGAAAAAATGACCAATGTTAAAAAAATGTCCGTCCAGTGTTAATCTTTTAATGGAATTAAGAAATGTTTGTAACAACAATTGATCATGTGTTTCGAAAAACATGTATGTGACATTATAAAAAAGGTTAGTCATGTATTAAAAAATTAATTAAATATGTATAAAAAATTCCGGTGTATACAAGAAATATACAACGTGTACGGGAAAAACTAAACACTAAAATATATATTTAAAATATGTTAAATGTGTATAAAATAATGTTCCTAATGTATACAAAAATGTACAGCTAATGAAAAAGTTAGGCATCAAAACATATATTTGAAGAAAATGTTAATTATGTATTTGAAAGTGATAAACATGTATAAAAAAATTTAATGTATACAAAAAAGTACAATTGAACATATAAATCAAGCTACGCAACCCGCTAATCTAGCGACATCGTTGGTTCAGATTCATCCGGCTCGCTCGTTGTGCCTCGCTGGCCGACGCCAGCGTCCTTTTAATCACCGTGGTCAACATCCGATCGCTTGTTTTCCTGTACGCCGCGTGACCAGCCTAGAGCTGCTGACGGATGGGCCAGGCTTGCACGCGGGCCAGCGTTGCAGCGGAACGGGGTGTGCGTGCATGTGTATTTTACCGCGGGCTGGCAGCGCGTCGTTCGTGGGCAGCGCAGCTTTCGCGGGCTGGCAGGTCGTTCTTTACCTCTCTCGTTTGCACCCAGCGGCGGCGCCTCGGCTTCAGCCGTGCCTGGCCCCATCTGTCGGCCTCGTGGGTGCACGGCGTTCTCGTCTCCGTTGTTTAGGCGGGCGGCTCGCTTCGGCCCGCTGGGTAAAAGAGGTTATTCGTCCTCTGTGTGCTGCTACGCGGGTTGGCTTCACCTCGTCACGCTGCAGGTGGCCCCTTCCTGTCCTTGGTCCCAAGCGTCGGGCGAGTTGGGTTTCTCTCTAGGTCTCTCTAGGAGTTACAGCGCCTGTTTCGGTCCGGGTGCGTGGTCTCCTTCTGCTCGTCTCTCCCTCTGTGCCTCCCGTCTCATCCCACTTCCCCCGCCTGCGTCTCCTCGCCTCGCCCTCATCCGCTCGCCCGCCATTGTCGCTCCTCGTCGCTCGCCGTTCTCGGTCCTCGCCTGCTCGTCTCGCCCTCCTCCGCTTGTTTCCGTCATGGCTCCTCGCACTGCTGCTGTTGCGTTTGGCTAGGGTGAGGTTCTTGTTCTATTTGGTTGATTTCCCGCTGCTCCCGTCATAGATTGATCTCTGCTGACTTGTTCTTGCTTTTTCCCTCTCCTTTCTCTTGTTTGCAGGGCTGCTGCGTCTGGTTTGCTCTACGCTGCGTCTGGTTTGCTCTCCGCTTGTGCGTCTACTTATTCCTTCTCTGTGAGGTGAGGTTTTGCCTGCTACCCTGCCTATCATCTGCTCGATGAAATGCGTGACTAGGTTTCTGCCGGCCTGGGACCGTTTCTTTGTTTTTCTGCAACATGAATGAGTGTTGGATCCGCTGTGTGATGCTTTTAGGAGGTGATTTTACAAATGTGTGGTGGTTCAAGGAGGGATCTTCAGCCTGTGGAATAAACCATAACGCATGGACGACATGGACACTGGAGCTGTTTGTGACGAGGGATCTTCAGCCTCGGCATTATCAAGGACAACAACACCTGAACCCAAGGTAACATTCTGAATCCCTATTGTAACTCATTTCTCGGAGGAAGAGGTTCATGTGAAAAGTGCAAACATTTTCCGTGAAACAACCAGCCTCCAAGAAAAGAAACTATATCTGCATACATACATCACATATCTGCATGTTGTATACCTTTCGGAAGTGGGAGGCCACTTGATCACACTTAACCCACAAAATTTTTACTGGCTTGTTGGCTATCACCCACCTAACCCTGTTGGCATTAAGTGAGATATGGTGGGACGCCAATTATCAGTCCCACCTGCAGCCTGTGGAAAAGATCATGCGGCCTTGTGCCTGGATATACCATCCAAACATGACGCCGACAGTGGTCGAGCAACTATTCGTGTAGCCTGGGATATACAAATGAGCAAGTCGGAACAACATTGGTGCTTTAGTTCTGCATCCCTCCCAGCTCCCACATTGCTGATTTGTTTCTAGCGTGTGCACACAAAATGTATCCCCTTTTACAGTTACCACTTCGATAGGATACATGCAGTTCATTATCCCTAAGTAATTTGCTACTAAAGATTTCAGATTTCAGAATGTGCCACTTTAATATCTATTATGCGGCCTCTGTTACACATAATTTGGTCCTATAGATGTCAGGTTTCACAAAGTGCCAGCTTAATGTCTGCTGTTCAGCCTCTATTACACATGATTGAGCTTTTGCCCTTGTCTTCGATTTTGCTTTCACAGGTTCTTAGTGTTGTAAGCATTATTGTTCTACATTTTAGCTGTGCTGGTCATGCCACTCTTTTTTTCCTTGCTCTGTAGCTAAATCCTTAGTGAGAATGTTTAGGCTGAATTTTCACTTTGTACTACTTATTCCATGTGAGGCACATAGCATATTTATGTCATCCGGAAATAATAGTGTCATCTCAACTTCTATAGAAGAATCAAGCAGACGTGGCTACTGATTTTTGATGTCACCATAAATAATAGTGACATTTGTTCTGTATCCTGATTGTACTGAGTTGCTATCAATTTATTAGTTGTAGAGACAAAAGAAACTTCAAAGGGTGAATTTTTTCCAATCCATGCTGTGCTTCCAACTCTGAAGACTGGAAAAAATATAATTCTCTTTGACCTCTCTTTCACTAATCCTTTAGGAAATGTTTGGAATACTTCTTCCATATTCAAATGGAATACATATAGTCAGTGACATGCTTTTGAATTCATATAGGCAGTTCATCATAGAAAATATAGTGCGCTATATTTTGCGTTATACATACTGGTTTCTAATCATGATCTTTGGCATACCATTACTTGTCCTCTACAGGAAGATGACTACCTGATAGTAATTCCTTATGCCCACATATTTGACCTTATGCTAAAAGCTTTGAAGTTGCCCCCTGCAAGTTACTATCACAAGATATGTCCGGGCGGCAAGAATCGTGTGACGGTTACTTTCAATTCTTCCTTGCAATAGCTTGATGGTTTGCTTGTTCCGACCTCAATATCAAGTGCAATTTTAGATGGCTATGAAGATGCAGAAGACAGTGCTGCTATCGCAGCTATTAGGTACATGGAGAATGCATATGGCAGAGAAATGAGAGACTACCACTACACCCATGTCAAGAGGCTAGAACATGAAGTTAAGCATCTGGTCAAATGGTTAGTAGCAGCAAACAAGACAATCAAGAAGCTACGCAAAGGGTGGTACTACGCCGTCAGATATATGAATTGATATTCTACTCAAATACAAAACACAACGACTGCTCGACACTTGAGAGGGCAGGATAACACCAAAAGGGCTATGAAAGCAGCACTTGCAAGCATTGAAAAACTGACACAGAGGCTGCGCTATATTGGTACGAAGTCTGAACAGGGCCTGGAGACTACAAGAGATAGCTTTTGGTGAACTTGGGTCAATATGCGCTCACCAGGATGCTTCTAAGGTTACTAGAACAGCTACCTTTTGTTTCATATCAAGCAGCGTGGTCTATTTGTCCTTTTGGAGCACTCTAAGTAAGATATGTATTGTTGCCTTCCATTGCTGCCTCTTTGGCTAAAAGTAGTGTATCAACTTTAAATTCCGTTGTTATGTCTATGGTTAAACTCAGTTTGTCATCACTTGTTCTCTATGTAAATAACTGTCCTTCTCCTGCTATTTTCAGAAGACTACATAGTTAAACCACCTCTTTACTCTCAATGTATTGAAGTGCATGACCGTATTTACTCATGGGCACCACATCCATCTACTGATCTTTCACCAAGCATAATGCCTATTCCTTTCTTTCTAATAGCATTGTAATATTCTGTGTACCAATCTGCCCCTAAATATATTTATGTTCACTCTCACAATACATGCCTTACTCTCGCCCCTTGCGCCATCGGCGCAACGGGTCATCTAGTATGTATAAAAAATAAACATCAATTCTTATATTTGAAAAAAATATTAATCACGTACTTGAAAAAGTTAAACATGTAGTATAAGATTTTTTTTATTATGTATATGATTTTTTTAAAATCTATATTAGAAAGTAGACATCAACACGTGTATAAGAAAAATGTTTTTTAGTATACAAAAAATGTAAATCTACATATATTATTAAAAATTAATCATGTATATAAAAATGACAAACATCTATAAAAAAGTGTTCCTACTATATACGGAAAATGTACAGTGTGTATGAAAAATATAACAAAGTAAAGAAAAAACGGAAAGAAACAATGAAACCAAAGAGAAAAGGGAAAAACATGAAACCAAAGAAACCGATGCAAAACAGTGGACCATATTGAAAAAAACTAAAAGTAAACAAAGAAAACTAAAGCAACAAAAGAAGAAACAAAGAAAAACCAAAGAAAACCGGTGTACAAATAAAGAAAACCAAAGAAAAAATACAAAAGAAAAAATGCCGAAAGAAAACCGAAGGAAACGCAGCAGCGACCGAGCACAATGACTTTTCTTTTGGGTTTGTCTAGAACTCAGTTGACTGAGACTTAACGAAGTCTCAGTCGAGTGACGTCAGCAAAGTTGTTTTGTTGCAAGCGGCACCGCTAGATGCTACAACCGACAATGAAAAATAATGCGATAGTTTTGCGACCATTGACAACTGATGCTGCAACCAGTGTGATTAAAATGCTACAACCGTCAATGACGGATGTTACAACCGGTGAGACGATGTGCTACAATCAATGAGGCACAACATGCTACAACCAACAAGGCCGATGCTGCAACCGATAGGAAAAAAAGTTACAACATTGGGACAAATGTTGCATGGTCAACTGAGACTTGGTTAAATCTCAGTCGACTGATTTTTAGCAAACCCGTTTCTTTTTTAGGGGCCCGAGCACAACAACTTTTTTGAGGCAACCGAGCACAACGTCTAGATCGAGGGAGCTCCTTTTTTTAGGGATAAGCTAAGCTTTATTGATGATAATTCACATGAGGTGGGATATAATTCTGATCATGGGGGTTGGCCAACCAAGCATGGCGTCCTGGGCCGAGAGTAAGAGAGTGCTTAGCTAAACTATGGGCCTTGCCGTTGACGGCTCGGCCTTCGAAAATAAAATTACATCTAAAACTAGTAGCTCAAAGTTTTATATCTGTGATGATGGATCTGTAGTGTCCTTGATTACCATTTCTTATGTCCTCAATAACCTGCTTGCAATCCGGGGAAATAATGAAGTCATGAACAAGAACATCTTCCGCCAGGGCCATCACTTCTCTGATAGCAATTGCCTCGAGGATGGTCAGGTCAGTCTGTCCATCAATAACAAGGGAGGAGCTCCCTAGATAGTTACCCGAATCATCCCGACATACAGCTGCAGCAGAGCCGCCCTGGTTTCGCCTGACCGCACCGTCAGTGTGGATTTTGGCATATCCATGCAGGGGTGTTGTTGGTCTTGCATGTACCTGCCTTATCTCCCGAGGGGGCTGGTTAAAAAGTTGTTTTCTTTCCCTCGTGTAGCAGTTCAAGCTCAGAGATGAATCGCTTGATGAACAAATGTGTGACATGCGGACTCTGGGTAATACCTTAATGTAAAATTTTCCACCGAGCGGACCAAATGGACCAAAGCATGACTGCCAATCTCACGAAATCCCTATGAGTTAGTCTCCATGAGCGTAAAAAGCCAGTTTTTTCCCTCGGTTCCATGATGGAGATCATCTGGTTCACTAGGTCTCCCGTGTCGAGTGCCCATATGCATCTTGCCATCGAGCACTCAAGGAGCGAGTGCCTCCAACAGTCCAACCACAAACTCCACATGAACTCGAAGTCGACATATGGTGGTGTGCTCTCACATCCTTCGTAGGGAGCGACTGCCTAGATAGTCGCCATAAAAACATCTTAACCTTCGCCAGAACCTAGGTATTCCATAGCTTCTTCCAAGATGTTTCCTCCCTATGCGAACTAGACAAACCGGTTGTTCCTTCTAGCCATGCTTCTCTTCGCTTTCTAGTTGCCACGAGCATTATATACGATGGACGAACCGAGAAGGAGCCACTTCTCTCGAAGTTCCAAGCCCAATAGTCCTCTATATTCCTCGTTCATATAGGGATCGCCATGATTGCAGGGACGTCAATAGGTAAGAAGGTTTGCTCAACTTGCTGCCTATCCCACTTCGCCGAGGTAGGGTCAATAAAATCTATAGCTAGCCTCATGGGGTTCGGCACCTTGTTCCCAAAAGGGTGCATCATCTCTTTTCTGGGGATCCAGTTCTCCAACCGAACGTCTGTGGTAGTTCCATTGCCTATCCTTTTAATGAGTCCATGTTTAAGAACTTCAATGCCTTCCATGATTGCCCTCCATATCTGACTAGGGCGAGACCCGAGTGTTGCTTGCAATATTGACGTCGTGGGGAAATAGACACTTTTAAGGATGCGAGCACTGAGAGACTCATGTTGCTGGAGGATTCGCCAACATTGCTTCACAAGCATTGCTAGATTGAACAATTCAAAATACTTGAAACCCAGCCCCCCCCCCCAAGATTTAGGTTGTTTCGGTGGCCATCCTTGGGACCCACTAGAAATTCTAAATAAGCATATTTAGATGCTCACCCAGCCCTCTAGGAAGCTTGAAACAGGACGTAGAAAAGACAGGAATTGATTGGGCTACTGATTTGACTAGAGCTTCCTTTCCTGCAGTTGACAAAGTCTTCTCAATCCAGCCCTGTATTTTGTTTCATAAGCGATCCTTTAAGAACTTGAAAGCTCCGTTTTTTACTGTCCCACATCGGATGGCATACCCAGATATTTTTCATTCAACGTTTCATTTGGCACATGGAGCAAATCTTTGATCTCTGCCCGAACGCTATCGGGGACACCCTTACTGAAAAATATAGAAGATTTACCATGATTAATCCGCTGACCCATTGCTTGGCAATAATGATCCAACAATCCAACAATTGGTTGACCTCATATGCACCCACAATATTGGCCTTGAAAAACAGTAGGATGTCATCTGCAAATAATAAGTGATTTACCGGTGGCGCCGACGGTGCACTTGTAGACCATGAAGGTTAGATGAGTCATCTTGTTATTTTAAAAGGCATGAAAGGCCCTCTGGTGCTAGCAAGAACAAGTATGGGGAGATTGGGTCCCCTTGTCGGATCCCTCGAGAAGGATTAAACTGTTGCAATTTGCTGCCATGAAACATAACAGAGTATTTGACCGAAGATACCATGCCCATTACTATCTCCACCCATCTCTGTGTGAATCCCAATTTCAGCATGATGGCTTGTAGATATGGCCACTCCACCCTATCGTAAGCTTTCATCATATCCAATTTCAAACACAGTGTTGGTGTTTCTTTGCCCTGTTTCTTTTCATGAAATGAAGGCACTCATAAGCTGCAATTATGTTGTCAGTGATCAACCTTCCAGGAACAAAGGTGGACCGCTCCATGGATATAATATCAGGCAAAACCAGCTTTAGACAATTTGAGATCACCTTGGATGCAATTTTGTAAAGGACGTTGCATGGCGATATAGGCCGGAATTGAGTGAGCTGCGTAGGATTTTTTACCTTAGGGATCAACACTAGGATGGTCTCATTAATACTTTCGACAGACTCTGTTCCTTTGACTATACGTAGCACTACCTTTGTTACCTCATCACCGCACACGTCCCAATGGCATTGGAAAAAGTGGGCGGGGAACCCGTCCGGCCCTGCACTACAAAAAAAACACTTCCGTGATGATACGTGTTTGTCACAGTAGGTCGCTTTTTCTGTCATGCATGTACATCCATGACAAATTTATGACAGAATCAAGATAGTCATACCTGTGCTGTCGTAGAAGTGTTCCATGACATTACCAAAATTATCATCACGGAAGTGTCCACTTCCATGACGATAAATCGCGCGTCACAGAAGTGCTTTCGTCAAGGGTGACCGACACGTGGCATCCACCATAACGGAACGCCGTTAAGCTATCGGGTCGGGTTTTGGATCCGATAACCCATTAACAGCCCCGACCGATGGGGATTTTCCACGTGTAAAATCATCCTTGGCTGGAGGAAACACGTGTCGGCTCATCGTCGGGACAGATGTCATCCACTCACTGGACAGAAGGCGCCTATGATACGTCGACACGTGGCACGGCCCAACAAGTTTAAATGGGTCGGCCCAACTAAAGGCCCACAAGATTTTGCGGACCATAATGGGCTGGCCCAACTAAAGGCCCACGAGATTTTGCGGGCCATAATGGGCTGGCCCAGCTAAAGGCCCACAAGATTTCGCGGGCCATAATGGGCCGGCCCAGGTAAAGGCCCACGGTGACTCTAGCCCATAATGAACAGTAATTTTCTTTATACCCGTTAACGGCCCGTGATTTACATGGGCCGTTTCCAGCCCGTGTTAGCTTTCGGCCTATTGACGGCCCATACGTTTTTGGGCTCCTTTTCGGCCCTCGATTACTTCCAGCCCGTTACTGGCCTGTTCCCCTAATGGGCCAAATTCGGCCCATGGCAAGAGTCGGCCCGTTACTGGCCTGTTCCACTAATGGGCCAAATTCGGCCCATGGCAAGAGTCGGCCTGTTTCTGGCCTGTTAACCCGTTGCGCCGTTTCTAGCCCGTCCTATATTCTGGCCCATTAACGACCCGTTATGCTTGTGACAGAATTAAGCCTTTGCTGTCCTACGGCCTGTTAACGGCCTGTTACCGTGCTGGGCCGATACCAATTACGCCCGATTATGGCCCATGTAGACCCATTTATCCGACGGCCCGAGGCCCACTGATTACAGGCCCATTTATCGACGGCCCGTAGGAGACCCATGGATCCTACGGCCCGTATATGGCCCATGGTAGTTGCGGCCACTAGCAAACCAGGTAAAAAGAAGACTAGGAAATAAATAAGGCCGAAACTAACGCTAGGCTATTAAGGCGATTGCACAGATTACATCCACTCGGCATCAAAGATCGCTACCAATGCATATATAGGGAACACCCTACACTATACAAAAATGGCTTGCTGTTTTCTTCAGGCGATGGCTGCATGTTAAGAATAAATTTTGTATTGCACCAAAACAAATTACAACTATATAACAAAAGGAAGGTTGGCATAAAACTTAACAGTCTAGCAGATAAATGCACCACCAGAAGTTCAGAAGCTCAGTTCATTTGACCTTACTGTTACGTTTTCATGCTGTATTGTCCGATGGAGCACCATAACCCTCGCCTTCATTTCACCTAGGCTCCTGAACAACATAGCAAATGTCTGATAGTCTGGTTTCAAAACCATGCATATCTTGACGGCATTGAGAAATGTTTCTCCTTGTTTCACAAAGGGTCTCTGTTAGGGAATGGACTTGTGTCTGGAGCGCAGATACAACATTGCTTTGAGCTTGCATATCTTGATCATGAGGTAGTTTGGATGATATTGCCTTAACAACCAACGCAGTATTACGCAGGAACGTGCTTTTGGCACTGTTAGTGGACAGGTACTGACCCACTGCAGCAAGAGCTGAAATTGCGGTTATAGTTGCCTTGCCACCTTCAGAAGGTGGCGGTTCCACCATTTTTTCCATAGCTCGCTGAAAAGTTGAGGTATTACATTAGTATTACCAGAACAGAAGATATTAAGGAGGCAGCAAAACCAAACAAAATAGCTTTGGTCTATATACAGAACTTATTCTGGTGAACCCATGTAAAATATTAGTTGTATTTTATTGCAAAGTACATAATAAAACCAGGTTCCAAACATATGGCCATGTACCATCGCTAATGTATTGTCTATTTCTTCACATTGTATTGAGGGCTAAGGATAAAGAGACGAAGTTTATAATATGGTAAGCATAGTATGACGTCATTCATATCACAAAACAACTGAGAACAGACAAACAGGCAATTGTAACATTGTGTGGGCAAGTCCAGCACGGAACTAGATTACGGGTCAAGATCAAAGGAACATCACTCCTCTCTTTTAAACCTTGTAAGGTGCAATGATACGCTAAGACAATTGTGTATAAAATTGAAAAGAGTAATAGACATTGGCTTCAAACATGCAATTCAAGGCACAAGTCAGAGTAAGTAGTAGTTAAAAGGCATGAGGATTAAGGACTTACAACAACGGCTTTGACTGGTGTAGTCATGCCCTTCTTCTTGCTGGTGTGACAGTCCTTGAAGATTTCCACAGCATTTGGTTCAGGTACTTTTTGGTCCTTGCGGGCTTTCCTCTGCATTTGGAACAAGTCAATATAGATACGATAATATGGTACAGCGAAAAGAGTGAAACAGCAGCTAATTACAAGAGCCTCGCAGTGTGCAATATATCTACGAGATCCTGTCCTCTGTTGGAATTTCACTTTCGTACGGTTGGCCTTATTCTTTGAACAGTTCACCTACAAGAAGATAGATTTGTGTGGCACATGCGTAAATAGAACTTCAACATGTGATCTGATGACATGTATATAATGTACCTGATACTTCGTATCGGACTAGTGTTTAACGAGGCCTCTCCAGTCTTCATCAGATATATTTTCCACTGGAGATGTTTGGGCAAGTTCACTGTTAGCCTTGCCTTCAAAGTGAGTTTTCCTCAAGTTATACCGATACTGTCGCAGAGCAGACTTGAAAACATGGGTGCAAGCTTGTCTGGTTGCATCATCTTGGCTATCCAACTTGAACCTCATCTGTTGAAAATTATGGGAGTCTCATTATCAGCAACCTAGAAAGTATTGGACAGAGCAAGACGATATTACTAGTTTCCATACATAACCATACTTACAGATAAATGGTCGAGGAAGATGTTGAACTGGGTTTCGTCTTTGTCATTCCTGTACTGAATCCATGTTGGGAGGATACGTACATGACACCTAACAGCAACCGCTGCCTCTGATACTAACTTGGCTGACTCTATAGCATCACATGGCCTTTTTAAACCTGCCTCAAAACGGATCTCCATTCTTCCTCCTCTAGATTTAGTTAACCTATTGAGCATTATCCCTGATGTTTGTTTCCTCTTGCGCCTAGGTGCTAGTCCAACAAAAAACATAGGAAGTGTTAGTGTACATCAAACTGTGAGACTACATATAAAGAAGCATGCAACTGTAACTTGACTCCAGCAACTACCTTCTTGCTGTTGAAGCTCACAAGGTTCATCTGATATTGCCAACTCATCTTGTGTCAAGAGTGCTTGGGAAGTAGTGTCAGGTGGCAAGGGAGCTTGGGAACATGCTACTAGCTCAGTTAACGCACGAGTACGTCGTGCAGCTAGTAGTACTGTGGTAGGTGTTGCAAGAACTAGGGTTGTCTCTGCTTGTTTGGTGGTAGCTATTTCTTTCTGTTTGTCTTTTTTTGCAACTCGTGTAGCATGAGATACCGTGTTTGTAGAATTTTCTGCTGGACTTTGACCTTCTATTGCACCATCAGTACCAGCAGAATCTGCAGGATTAATCCGCTTCTCATTCCTTGCCATTCTGTGTTTCTTCCTCTTTCTCCGTTCCATGTTAAGTCAAGCTGACAAGAAAAACGAATAACAATTTAGTTCTTCAGAACAAATTGATGCGTGATGCAGACGAACTGAACTTTGATGTTAGACAACCACATGATAGGAGGATGTAATATGTATGAAAAACAGGACGGAAGAGATAACCAGAACTATGATGTGTAAACTAAGAAGAAGACATTTCACCAAATTAGAAGCAATGCAATGGAAGGTAGACACCGTATGAAAGATGCTACAAATATCGCTCTGCCAAGTTAACAGTGTCTCATCATAAATGACGATTAAACAAATGTGAAGCAATACAAGAAATAAATCATATGCAAGATGCAAACAACATCATAGTACCATGTTAGAGGTCTCTCGTCATTAGTGCCATTGCATATTCACAACTTATGATGTGTAAACTAAGGAGAAGGCATTTCAACAAATTAGAAGCAATGAAAGCTAGACACCATATGAAAGATGCAAGGAATATCACTCTACCAAGTTAAAACTATCTCGTCATAAGTGCCATTTCAACAAATTAGTAATACAAGCTAGAAAAGAATGTGAGATGTAACCTATATCACACTCCGAAGTCAAACGTGTCTTATGATAAGTGATTGTTGCAGGTTACACAATAGTAGTAATTTGATGTAAAAACATGGTGTGATAGACAGATATTGTATGTTCTAGAAACAGAAACACGTGTCTTATTCAAGTATAATGTGTAAAGTAAGGAGATGGAATTCAACAAAATTAGAAGCAATACAAGCTAGACATCACACATAACATGCAACCACATATAACAGTGCCAAGTTAGAGGGAGCACCGATGATGCTGCACTAGGGGAGACGTGCTCATCATAAACACAGCTTTGTTGAGTGTCTATGCATGTGTTGTCTCTTGGAAATCATCTTGGGGGTGTGGAGGAGTAGAAACTGTAGAGGCCCTCCGTTCATGCATGCATTGAATTGTCAAGTAAAACCGACAAGAAAAAGCAATAAAATTCTCTCTTCAAAACTCATTCATGCATGATACTGACAATCACTACTTTGATATAAGGCAAACACATGATACCAGGATGGAATATGTATGAAAAATAGGACGGCATGGCATGTTCACAACTATTTGTGTAAACTAAGTAGAAACCATTCCAGCAAATAAGAAGCAATGCAAGCTAGACACCACATGAAAGATGCAACCAATATGACTCTGCCAAGTTAAAAGCGTCCCATCATAAATGAAATTTCAACAAATTAGAAGCAGCACATGCTATAAATCATATGAAAGATGCAACTAATATCGCACTGCATATACTAAAGGTGTCTCGTCATGTTGATTGATGCGGGATACAAAAAAACAATAGTTTTATGTAAGGACGTGCTTAATAGACAGATGTACTATGTACTAAATACAAGAAGGCATGTCACATTAACAGGTATAATGTATAAGCTAAGCAGACTAGCACATGCAGTTTAACCAGATTGGAAGAATTACAATCTAGACACCATATGCAACATGCAACCACATATCACGCTGCCAAGTTAGAGCAAGCACCTGCGATGCTAGTGTAGGGGAATGATGTAATCAACTACAGAGCTACGTTCACTATCTTCATCTAGCATTTCTGTTTCTTGAGAATCATGTCGGGAGGCTGACGCTGCATTCTTTAAATGAGGAGTAGTCCCCTTGCATGCCTGCCTCGTCATAAGTGATTGATGAGGGGTACACAAGAACATTAGTTTGATGTAAGAACATGGTTAATACACAGATGTACTAGTATGTACCAAAAACAGAAAGGCATGTCATATTCAAAGGTATAATGTGTAAGCTAAGCAGATGCAATTTAACCAAATTGGAAGCAATATAAGCTAGACATCCGGCTGGAGTGGTGAGCATGATCATCTAGGACCTGAGAGCCTGGTGGGAGGTGGGCTGCTTCGCCACCATCGTGGCTTTTTAGTTGGCTTCCAGGTGATGCCTATCTTTGTTGGGCTTGTCACTGGCTCGGCCAGTGCCCTGACTAGCTATTTGTCTTCTGGTGCTCACGGGATGGTGGTTCATGTAAAAAAATATCTTTCCTTATCTTACCGACTTCGGCCTTTCGAATATAAGCTAGACACCATATGGAACATGCAACCACATATGACACCACGAAGTTAAAGCAAGCACCTGGGATGGTGGTATGTGAGTGAGGTCATCAACTCCAGAGCTATGTTCCCCTTCTCCATCTGCTGACACTACACCCTTTAAAGCATTGAAACGTGTCTTGCCTAGCCGCACACCAAACTGGAGCGACTTCTCTCTTTTATTTTTGGCTTCTCTCATGGCAGCAGAGTCTGAAATACCCTTGCATAAAAACACAACAGTGAGAGTAAGGGTGAAGTGTGTGCAGAACTAGTGCACTGTAAAAGTAGCAGATAGCAGGTGGTTGAAAAATAAATGACAGGAGACATATGATAGCTCTACAACATTGCATGGCAAACAAAATTAGATTCTACTATGTATGATTTTGTAATATATGAGTACAGGAAATGCAGGTACTCCTCCAGCACACATCCACATGTGGTCATATCTAAGATAACAGTCGACTGAAAATAAATAGGTCAGTCGATTTTTTTAATGAACTGTCCGATCTATAAGGAACATGCAAATGGCCTTCATCTACCTCCCGCCAGTCACTGTTGACGATCTCTCTCGAACCGCCAGCGACCACCGGCCCAGACCCCTGCCTCCGCCGCCCCGCCCTCCCATCGACCTCACACCACCGCCGTGCTTGGCAGCGCCCCCAGGCCATCCCTTTAATCCCGGCCGACCTCCAGATCGGGCGCCAGTAGCTCTAGGCCGCACACGCCCCTAAGATAAACACCAAGGCGCTGCTTCCCCGACGTAATAGGCGTACTAGCGCCTGTTACGCCGGGGAATGCTTCCGTTAATTGGGAATCAAGTGGCCAGAAATTGAAATTCAGGGGGGGCGACGGACCTCTAGCTAAGGTGAAATAGTATATGAGGAGAAACCTTGTGCATCGCGAGTTACTAGGAACATCTACTATCAAGAAGAAGCGGTCAACTAGTGTCTTCTGTGGGATGAATACCGTGCAAGCAGAGACGTACGATTTGCACGAATAAGGGAAGAGGAGTACCTTTTTCGGTTACCGGTGTGGTCACCTCCACAAGTCGCGCCGATTTTCTTCTTTTTACCGGGAAACCGATGTTCTGGAGGGTGCAGGGTTGGACGAACCCATCGCCAAATTGTTGACTGTGTTGTCGTGGCCGTATGTCGGCGGAGGGGAAGCAGATCCGGTGTAGCAGGAACAGCTCCGGTGCGGTGGAGGGTGGCGAAGTTGGAGCGGCAGCGGTGAGGCGCAGGACGGCATGGTTGAACTGGCTCGGGTACGGACGGCTCGGCCTCGGCTTCAACTACTAGCCATGGAGGGCGTTGCGGTTGAGGTTGCGGTGGACGACGACGTCGGGGTATCGGCTCCGGCATGATGGAGGAGGGCGGCAGTTGATGGGTGGGATGGGGTGGCGGACGGAGGACGCCGGGGTTTCGTGGCTGGTGAAGAGGTAGTTTTGGCGCCCACGGAGTACGAATGGGGAATCGGACGGGTGGGGGGAACCATGTTTCGGTCTGGGACGCACTTGTTTTTGGCTTTTTTGAACAGAAGATGGGACGCGCTTGTTTAAAATTTGGGGAAAGTACAAAGTTTGCCCCCCTCTTAAATTTCGGACCTACTGTGGGTCGGGGGTAGGATGGTAATCCCAGGTGTCCCAAATAGTGGGCGGGGGCGATTTCGGCCGCGTGCATGTGTGCTTAGGCGGCCATTGTGTATGAATGTTTTTCGGATGCGGTTGCGTGGCGTCTAGATGAAGCTACAAACCTACTTCGGTTTAGACCTTTGGACGTCGGGCCAGTAGGTTTCACGGGTCGGAGTTATTAGAAAAGTAATTTCCTTGCACTACCAAACATTGGTCTCACACGGTTTCGGGCGAGTAGAGGCTCTTTTGGCGCTTCGTTCGAAATTTTGAAACACAAGCATTCACGTTTAGAGTACTCTTGAACTATGAGGATTGACCTAAATATACAACGTTATATTTGACCTTGTATGTTTGAAAATCTCATTAAATTATCCGCTTCTTTTTGAAATTTTGACACTTGAAAATCCTATAACTATGATTATTTTGGAATGGAGGAGCTAAATTTGAATCTATTTTGTACACGACTACATATGCTATTATGTACAAAATCAGAGCAAACATTGGTGCCCCTATAATTTAGGTATGGTTTACAAATTCCATGATATCAAATTCAAATAATTGAATGGACTTCATGTTGAATTCGATTTTTTAAACCACCTTAAGTTGAATTCAAATGTATGCTAGTTCATAGGTAGTAGCTATTTATAATGTCCATTGTGTAACTTTCGTATGTATAATGTGCTTCACACACAACATGAACTATACTCACATTTATATTCGATTGCTAAAGCGATGCATTGTCTGGAGTTCAAAATACTAACTATGTGGATCAATTGTGTCGAATAATAACATAGACATGCTCAAATTCGATAGAATCTAGATGTCTGATGGATCAATGACCGCTCCTTACGCGAATTGCAAATATCATGATCCCATCCTGATATTTGGATACAATTTATATCTTTAATCAATGTGTAGAGCAGTCTTTTACGTGTAGTTTCACTCTCCATCGGTGGTATCTCACACATGCTCACACACTCTCTCCCGAGGTGTCTTTCTCGCACACATGCTCTAGATATAACTCTCCCTCCCTCTCGTAACCATTTACAACTGTTTTCACTAACCTTTATCACAAGCACTCTTCCTCTCGCAAACATACACACGCACAATCCTCATCGACCCTTTCTATATACATGGACCTGCCTACGTGTATCATGTACGCACATTATCTTTATGCCTGTCTCTCATGCATTGTCTCACACCTCTCTTCCTAATCGACGAGTATGATTCTAGCAGAGCATTCTGTAGGATGCCCCTTAAAGTTAGGTTGGATGAATAGTAATATCAGAGATAAAGGGGTTACCTTAGTCCGAGAACCTAGGGTTACAAATCCTAGCCGGCTTTGTCAGTGGACACAGAGTCCTTCACAATTCCGCTATCTTTGTCTTGTACGACTAGTCATCCATGGGTCTTCCTAAATGCATCACGGGCCGACCAATGTGGCGCAGGACGGAACAGAACGAAGGGCCTCACCTCGACCCACCGGACCTCACGCGGTGACACACCCTCTGCCCCCACATCTCATTATCTTCTCACACCCACACATACCAACACAAACACCACACACACAGAAAATTTCTCCTGGTGCCTCTATTCCCTCCCCCCTTGCATATACACAATCAAGGGAATGGAATCTCTTGTTGTGACGTCATATTCGTCTCTCTCTAGACCACTCTCATTTCTCGTGCTATCTCTCCCACGCCCCCCCGTCGGCCCCTCTATCCATGCCTCTCTCGAATACGTAATACACACACATACCTCTCTAGGCCCCACCAAAATGCATCAACTACACATTCACACATGTTACATCACGTACCCCATTGATCTAAAAAGCCCTCTCTTCACGTTTATTTCGCATACAACATTCCTTTTGAATAAAGTGTGGCCAAAAAATTATTTTAGAGTTTCTACATATATACAACATTACAAAGTTATATGGAGGAGTACGAACGCTAATTTGCATTGCATGGTGCCCACAATGATATTTATTTCGCACTGTGAATTTGTATATTTTATACTATATACAAAGTTAGTCATAATAAAGAGAAACAAAGAGCATCTCTCTCTCCATCGCATACCCCCTGTACGCCCCTTTCACGTATGCACACAAAACTATCTCCAGGTCCACTAAAAGTAAGCCCCCAGAAAATTCACGCATGTTTCATCTTTCTCTCGCGATATATGCAATGACGATCATTGTATTTGAAGCGAAAGCACGATACGTACATTGGAATTCACAATCCACTCATTACGGTCACCATTTAGGTTTAGTGGTTATTATGCAGTCACGGGCTCACCGTACAACTCTATATTTGCTCATGACATGACTAGTTGACCAGTTAAACGCTCCATGTGGCACCTCTAGTGTTGCATCACATTATCTCACTACCATCGTGCCCACCTATTGACTTGTATCTACTCTACATCTACACTCTTATAAAATACATAAAATACACTCTTATAAAAAAACAGAGTTGGTGATGATGGTGCGCCTGCCATCCTGCAATATAGGTCGTCCGATTTATATCTGACGGGTAGGAAAGAAACTATGGCAATTTTGCAAAAAGGTACCCACACACCTCTCCACATTTGCAAATAAGGCCTTCCCTCGTTCATCCTTTTCTCTCACAAGATAAACAAGTCATACAAATGCATCTTGATGTTACATGCAACGCACGGGCATCTTGCTAGTAAGAATGAAAACAAATGACAAAAAAATATTTGGACGGTGGTTCGAAGTCATGACCGCGGGCACAGCGGACAAGGTGGCCTTGTATTGGTATGCTGAGCCATCTGTTTTAACACACAGGAGCTGGTGTGGTGATTATACACACACGCACGCATGCACACGAACTGCATCCACGCAACACTCACACAAACACATGCACCGACGCACGCACATAACACTCACACATACACACATAGCCACGCACGCACGCAACACTCACACGCACACATGCATGCATGCATGCACACACCAGTACACCACACGACCAACACACACTCTCACGCTCAAGTGCTCAACCTACACATGCATGCGCACACATCAGGCCCTGACAGAAACATACACAACCAGGTGATTCCCGCGCATGAGTTGGAGCCTTGTCGTGCCTGCCTAAATTTGTGTTTATCTGACCTTTTGCCTACGCGAACTGACAGGTGGGACCCACAACGAACGTGATCAATTTAACTAGTCAACATGGTGCCACGCAGACTATTTGGTCGGTCAACAGAGTGCAATCCAATGCTGAGCTGTGAGCAAGTGACCGTATAATCACCGCAAAACATATATGGTGACCGTAATCAGCTTATTCTAAAGTTCGGTGACCGTATTACGCTTTTCTCTCTGCAGGCCCTCCAAAACTACATCTCTACACGTTCTCGCATGTTACATCTAACAACTATGCAATACATCACTACTACTACATGTTGGGGAACGTTGCAGAAATCAAAAATTTTCCTACGGTTTCACCAAGATCCATCTAGGGGTTCATCTAGCAACAAGTGATTGGATTGCATCTACATACCTTTGTAGATCACGCGCGGAAGCGTTCAAAGAACGGGGATGAAGAAGGCGTACTCGACGTGATCCAAATCACCGAAGATCCTAGCGCCGAACGGACGGCACCTCCACGTTCAACACACGTACGATCAGCGTAACGTCTCCTCCTTCTTGATCCATAAAGGGGAAGGAGAGGTTGAGGAAGATGGCTCCAACAGTAGCACGACGGCGTGGTGGTGGTGGAGCTGCAGTACTCCGGCAGGGCTTCGCCAAGCACTATGGAGGAGGAGGATGTGTTGGAGAGGGAGAGGGAGGCACCAAAGATGTGGTATGAGAGGCCCTCCTTTCCCCACTATATATAGGGAGTCCAAGGGGGGGGGCCCTAGGAGATCCAATCTCCTAGGGGGGTGCGGCCAAGGGAGGAATCGCTCCTCCCCAAGGCACCTAGGAGGTGCCTTCCCCCTTTGGGACTCTTCCCTTCTTGAACCCTAGGCGCATGGGCCTCTTGGGGCTGGTGCCCTTGGCCCATATAGGCCAAGGCGCACCCCCCTACAGCCCATGTGGCCCCCCGGGGCAGGTGGCCCCACCCGGTGGACCCCCGGGACCCTTCCCGTGGTCCCGGTACAATACCGGTGACCCCGAAACTTGTCTCGATGCCCGAAATAGCACTTCCTATATATAATTCTTTACCTCCGGACCATTCCGGAACTCCTCATGACGTCCGGGATCTCATCCGGGACTCCGAACAACATTCGGGTTACTGCATATACATATCCCTACAACCCTAGCGTCACCGAACCTTAAGTGTGTAGACCCTACGGGTTCGGGAGACATGTAGACATGACCGAGACGACTCTCCGGTCAATAACCAACAGCGGGATCTGGATACCCATGTTGGCTCCCACATGCTCCTCGATGATCTCATCGGATGAACCACGATGTCGAGGATTCAAGCAACCCCGTATACAATTCCCTTTGTCAATCGGTATGTTACTTGCCCGAGATTCGATCGTCGGTATCCCAATACCTCGTTCAATCTCGTTACCGGCAAGTCACTTTACTCGTACCATAATGCATGATCCCGTGACCAGACACTTGGTCACTTTGAGCTCATAATGATGATGCATTACCGAGTGGGCCCAATGATACCTCTCCGTCATACGGAGTGACAAATCCCAGTCTTGATCCGTGTCAACCCAACAGACACTTTCGGAGATACCCGTAGTATACCTTTATAGTCACCCAGTTACGTTGTGACCTTTGGTACACCCAAAGCACTCCTACGGTATCCGGGAGTTACACGATCTCATGGTCTAAGGAAAAGATACTTGACATTGGAAAAACTCTAGCAAACGAACTATACGATCTTATGCTATGTTTAGGATTGGGTCTTGTCCATCACATCATTCTCCTAATGATGTGATCTCGTTATCAATGACATCCAATGTCCATAGTTAGGAAACCATGACTATCTGTTGATCAACGAGCTAGTCAACTAGAGGCTTACTAGGGACATGTTGGTGTCTATTATTCACACATGTATTACGATTTCCGGATAACACAATTATAGCATGAATAAAGACAATTATCATGAACAAGGAAATATAATAATAATGCTTTTATTATTGCCTCTAGGGCATATTTCCAACACTACACTCTAACACAATAAATCGTATGTGTTTTTAGTTTTACTAGATATCGTATTGTTACTTATAATTATTCAGTTTGCATACATTAAAATTGCCTTTGAAATGTATGGCCAGTATCATCTACCGCGCGGGAAAAATCCCGCCCTTTCTTGTTTAATTGGGTTTGTATCGATGGACCGTGCGAAATAGCAAAACTATAGTACTATACAGTACAAGTGACAGTTCACTGGGCCGTCGTGTCGTCTACTCCTCCGTCGTAAGAGTGGAGCGCTCGCTTTCATAAATCTTCTAGTCCCTTTCGCCGACATGTGGGACATCAAGCTACCGGGTCCACGTGCCATACCGGAATACAGTGCAGAGCAACCGGGGTGAAGCACCCCAGTCATGGCGCCGGCGTAGTAATGAGCAATGAGGTGTCAAATCACAAAGTTGCACCTTTCCCGCAGTTAAGTTGGAGGGACGAAGCAACCATCATTTCACTCGTTGCTGAATCCGCTTCTCCTTCATCTTCTTCAACTTAACCACGTGTTGCTTCTGTCGTTGTTCTGCCTCATGTGGGACGCGGATCGGCTTGGTAAAGCACTGACACGTGGGACCGCATGTTAGCAAACCGCCAGGACAACGTCCTCCGAAAATAAGAAGCCTAATCCTAGACTTACAAAGGGCTACGTAGCTGCTACATATACTTTCTGAGGGAGTCCTGGATTAGGGGGTGTCCGGATGGCCGCACTATACCTTCAACCGGACTCCTGGACTATGAAGATACAAGATTGAAGACTCCGTCCCGTGTCCAGAAGGGACTTTTCCTTGGCGTGGAAGGCAAGCTTGGCGATACGGATATGAAGATCTCCTACCATTGTAACCGACTCTATGTAACCCTAACCCTATCCGGTGTCTATATAAACCGGAGGGTTTTAGTCCGTAGGATAACATACACATCAACAATCATACCATAGGCTAGCTTCTAGGGTTTAGCCTCTCTGATCTCGTGGTAGATCTACTCTTGTACTACCTTTGGGGATAT
This sequence comes from Triticum urartu, assembly GCF_003073215.2. Classification (NCBI taxonomy): domain Eukaryota; kingdom Viridiplantae; phylum Streptophyta; class Magnoliopsida; order Poales; family Poaceae; genus Triticum; species Triticum urartu. The sequence continues at coordinate 672,346,515 of NC_053024.1, forward strand.
TACTACTGGGCGTAAACCGGCCTATCTGGGCCGGGTTAGCTTCGTTAGTAGTTAAGTATGTTAAAGCCCAAGAAGACAGAGGAGGGCTCAAGGCCCATGGTCGGTTCAAGGCCTGTAGCCGTAAACCGGCGTTAGTAGTTAACTTGTATTGTAAGTTAGGAATAAGTAGAGACCAAACCGGACACATCTATGAGCCGGTATTGGGACTCCGTAAGCCGACGGGAGTCACCCGTGTATATAAGGGGACGACCCGGCGGCGGTTCAAGGATAACAGACAACAACTCAAGACATAGGCGAAGCTTGTTTGCTCCCTAGTCATCGAAACCCCCATCAATTCCATCACAACTAGACGTAGGCTTTTACCTTCATCGAAGGGGCCGAACTAGTATAAACTCTCTTGTGTCCCTGTGTCCGCTTTAACCCCTTCAAGCTAACCCGTCGTGATGGCTCCACGACTAAGTCCTTTCTCTAGGACATCTGCCGTGACATAACCACGACAGTTGGCGCCCACCGTGGGGCTATCGCACGATGGTTTCAAGTTCTTGGAGGGCCGCTTTGAAGGACTCGAGGGCTACGCCGTAGGCCGGATGACTAAGAGTCGTCGCGGCAAGCTCTACATCGACGATGCAGGATGGGGCCCTGAGGCCGGCTCAATTGAGTACGGGTACTGGTTCCCCTTTGGTGGCATTCACGTTTTCATTGGCAAGATCGGTGAACCGGGCCCCGAGCTGGACATCTGCACCGACCTCGTCGAGACGGCTCAGCGTGCGCGATCCGCCCGGGTTAAACTGGCCATGAAGCGTTCCTTCGTGGGAGTCATCCATGGAGGAAGTTATGAGGATGGATCGGAATCTCGCGGCGATACCGTCGTTTGTTCCGATGACGAGTCATCGACCAGAGAAACCGAATCTCTTTATCAACTACAAGACGGCCGGATTGGGGGCTGTTCCGATGGCGACAGTATTCCGAACCCCTCTAATCTGCCCAACCGGGTTGGAATATTCATGACTGGCACACAAGCAGCGCTTCATTCTTCGACCGCTGCAGCAACGACCTCCAGTTCAGCAGCGGCAACGGCTGCCGGGGCAGGAGGCCCTGTGTGCCCACCGGCTCAAGTTGTATCAGAGCTATTTGATGCATTGGCTGTGCTTATGGCGGAGGCTAATCCGGCAGATCAGGGCGTTCACAACGCCGAGATTGCAAAAGTGAAGGAATAGATCACCCAGGCCAAGGCAGATCTAGTAGCCGAGGACACCAGGATGGCCACGGAGCGGGCCGCTTTAGACGCACAAGCCTACAGGCTCATGTTGGACCAGAGTGCGTCGCAGGAAGTCATGAGGAGGAAGTACCGATCCCGTTTGCCTCCGGTTTTTTAGGCCAGAGACCTTTTCAACACTCCAGGAGTAGGAACCGGCAATCCGGTGGAGGGAAATCGGGCTGAAGCTCCCGGGGCCGGCGCACCGGTTCAGCCTCGTCAGATGGACCCGCCTCGTCAAAATACCGCTATACCTCAAGCTGTTTTAACACCTCCGGGTCACTACTCCAACCTGATGGACAATCTCGTTGCCGCTGCTGCACGGCTGGAGGCCATTCCAATTGAAGGCGATTCGCCGCAGGCAGTAGAGACGCGACGGGTCAAGGAGCTTCTGAGGACAGCCTTGGTCCAACAGGAAGCATACTCGTACAGCTGCGACCGGATCCACTCGACCCCCCGTCCAAGCCGGAGCTATAGCAGACATATGGATGAACCGGCAGTGTCGAGTAACGAACGACGTGGAGCACCCCGTGGCAACAACCCGACGGGTGGTGCTGATGACGCTCAGGAAGTGGTGAACCGGGCCCGAGCACGCAGGGAGGCCGAGTTAGCCGCACAGCATCAGGCTCGACAGCTCACACCGGTTCGTCCAACCATCTCGATCGAACCTGGTGTTACTTCTAGTTCTTTGGGGGTGCCTTGCCTTATCCCCGCTTTACGCAATGTGCGCCTGCCCAAGGATTTCAAGGGCCCGCGCAAGGTACCAAATTACATGGCGTATCAGCCTCCGGAGACATGGGTGGAGAGCTATGAGATGGCCATGGAGATGCTTGATGTGGATGACGCGGCGTGTGCGAAATACTTCACCATGATGCTTGAAGGAACGACCCGTACTTGGTTAAAAATCTTGCCGGCTAATTCTATCAATTCATGGGCCCAATTACGAGCCCGTTTTATCAACAATTTCAAGGATACATGTAAACAGCCTATGTCGATAGTGGACTTAGCTGCATGCATCCAGGAGGAAGTAGAGTCAACAACTCATTGGGTGCGCCGGGTTTCACAAGTGTTGCACTCATCAGACCGCATCAACGCTGACACTGCAGTATTAACCCTAGAAGGCAACTGCCGGTTTGGGCCCCTGAAGCTGAAGTTGGGATGGATGAAGCGTCATTGCACTGACATGGGGACCCTCATGGCCGCTTTGGTGAAATATGCTGATTCTGATAGTACCAAGGATCCCTAATCTGATGATGACAAGATAGGGAAGGGAAAAAGGAACAGCAACTCCAAGGGTCAGCAGCATCACTGGGCAGGCAATGGTGGTGGAGGCAAGCGTAAAGAGGATGGTAACATGGACTTTGTGGCTAATACTAACGCGCAGGACAATGGCCAACGACGTAGGGGTAAAACGAAAAATCGTAATGGGGCACCCAATCCTAACCCAGAACGCCTAAACTATCTGCTAAGCCAGCCCTGTCCAAGACATGGGACGAAGGAGTCGCCAGCAAACCACCTTTGGAAGGATTGCTTTATTATGCAGGAGTTCAAGAATTCTAATAATTTCCGGTATGATCATGAATCTGGCGGTGGCTCAGGATCCGGGCCGGATTACGGTGGAGGAAGTTCCGGTTCAGGATTTAACGGTAATCCGGGCGGACATAATGGTCAAAATAGTCAGAACAACCAGGGTGGTTACAACCAACAACAGCAACAGTCAGGTTACCAGAGCAACCTGAAGCAGTTGAGTAGTGGGCAATACCATGTTTTCACCACTAGCTTGGACAAGCGAGACCGGAAGGTTCAGAGGCGGGCGGTCAATTCTGTTGAACCGGCCATACCCCGTTATCTACGTTGGTCTGAACAGCCAATCATATGGAGCAGAGAGGATCACCCACCCCAGGTCGATAATCCGGGTCAGTTGGCTCTGGTGGTGGCGCCTCAGGTGGGAGGTTATAAGTTCACCAAGGTGCTCATGGATGGAGGTAGCAGCATTAATATCTTGTACTATGAGACCTTCTGTCGTATGGGACTGACAGATAAAAATCTTAAACCGTCTAATACGGTGTTCCGCGGTGTAGTACCTGGTAGATCAGCGTATCATGTTGGCAAGATAGCTCTGGAAGTGGCCTTTGGGGATGATCATGATTCCAGGTCGGAGACGTTGATGTTTGAAGTGGTGAAAATCCAAAGTCCGTATCACGCCCTATTTGGGCGACCGGCCTACACCAAGTTTATGGCACAGCCCTGTTATGTGTATTTGCAGCTCAAGATGTCGGGTCACAAGGGGACAATAACGGTTCACGGAAGTCGCAAAATTGCTTTGGAGTGCGAGGAAGGTGATGCGGCCTATGCAGAGTCGGTTTGTACCACTAAGGAGCTGAAATATTATAAAGACAATGTTGATCCGGCAGACATGACTCCATTAAAGAAGCCTACTACGGAGCATGATCCGGCCCTGAAGTTCAAATCGGCAGCAAAAACTAAGCTTGTTGACTTTGTACCTGGTGATTCGTCCAAGCAGTTCAGCATCAGCGCTAATTTAGATCCGAAATAGGAAAGCGCGCTCATCGAGTTCATCCGTGAGAATCGGGACATTTTTGCATGGAAGCCCTCTGACATGCCAGGTGTACCGGGGCAACTCGCTGAGCACACCCTTAATGTGGATCCTAAATACAAACCGGTGAAACAGTTCCTCCGCCGGTTTAACGAAGAAAGACGCAAGGCAATTGGAGAAGAGGTAGCCAGGCTCTTAGCAGCTGGTTTTATTGTTGAAGTTTTTCACCCTGAGTGGCTTGCCAATCCGGTGCTGGTCCTTAAGAAAAACGGTACCTGGCGCATGTGTGTGGATTACACAGATCTTAATAAAGCTTGTCCAGCAGATCCTTTTGCCCTCCCCGTATTGATCAAATTATTGATGCTACGGCGGGTTGTGAGCGTTTAAGTTTTTTGGATGCATATTCTAGCTATCATTAGATCAAAATCGCAGTTAAGGACCAGGAGAAAACGGCATTCATAACTCCCTTTGGAGCCTTCTGCTATGTGTCTATGCCCTTTGGGCTCAAGAGTGCCCAGGCAACTTATCAACGTTGTGTGCAAAATTGTCTACATAAACAGATTGGCCGTAATGTCCACGCCTACGTGGATGATATCATGGTTAAATCCAGGGAGAAGGAGACTCTAATTGGTGATTTAAAGGAAACTTTTGATAACCTGAGGACATACAAGATGATGCTTAATCCGGACAAATGCGTCTTTGGTGTACCGGCGGGCAAGTTATTAGGTTTCTTGGTGTCTAATGGGGGAATTGAGGCTAATCTGGAGAAGATCACAGCCATCACCTCCCTCACTATACCGAAGTGTATCAATGATGTTCAGCGCCTGGTAGGCCGGATTGCCGCGCTAAGCCGGTTTATCAGTCGCCTTGGTGAGAAAGCAATCCCTTTGTATCAGATGTTGAAAAAGATGGATCAGTTTGTCTGGAGTTCTGCTGCTGATGAAGCATTTGAGGACTTAAAGCGGCAATTGGCCAATCCTCCTGTGCTCGCCGCTCCCATTGACAAGGAGCCGTTACTGCTATATGTTGCTGCTAATGCTCGGGCGGTCAGCGTGGCTATTGTGGTGGAGCGAAAGGAGGCAGGTAAGGAGCATCCGGTTCAATGTCCGGTCTATTATATCAGCGAGGTGCTCATTGAGTCCAAGCAAAGGTATCCGCATTGGCAGAAGCTGGTGTATGGAGTCTTTATGGCAAGCCAGAAGTTTAAACAATACTTCCAAGGGCATCCAATTACGGTGGTCAGTTCTGCTCTTTGGGAGATATCATCCAGAACCGGGAAGCAACTGGTCGGATTGCCAAGTGGGCTATAGAGCTTGGGCCGCACGATTTGAAGTATGTGCCTCAGACGGCGATTAAGTCTCAAGCACTGGTTGATTTTATCAATGATTGGACGGAAATGCAAGCACCTGAAGAAAAGCTGGATCACACATATTGGACCATCCATTTTGACGGATCCAGGCAATTGGAAGGTTCGGGGGCTGGAGTCGTATTAACTTCCCCACAAGGTGACAAGTTTTATTATGTTCTCCTCTTAATGTTCCCTTGTACTAACAATGCAGCTGAGTATGAAGCCTTGCTCCATGGTCTCCGGATGGCTAAGGAGATGAATCTAGGTCGAGTTAAGTGCTTCGGTGACTCGGACCTCAATGCTCAGCAAGTGTCTGGCACTTGGGATTCCAAGGATCCACTCATGGCAGCATATCGTCGTGAGGTGGATATTGTTGCAGGTCATTTCAAAGGCTATCAGGTGGACCACGTGGACCGGCGGAAAAATGAAGCGGCAGACGCTTTAAGCCGGCTGGGCTCTCAGCGCAAACCGGTTCCGCCCAATGTTTTTCTGGATGTGCTGCACAACCCGTCGGTCAAGATCCCTAGTGAAGCGGATTTGGCTATTCCTGATCCGGAAGCTCAATTGGTGGCAGCCCTTCATGTTATTCCGGATTGGATGCTTCCCTACTTGGCGTACAAGAACCGGGGCGAGTTACCAAAGGATGAGACTCTGGCCAGACAGATAATCCGGCGATCCAAGTCCATGACTATTATCAATGGCGAGTTGCATCATTGCAGTGTATCAGGGGCATTTCAACGCTGTGTGTCTCCTGAAGAAGGCCGTGAAATTTTGCGTGAGATCCACGCAGGGGATTGTGGTCACCACGCCGGTTCAAAATCTCTGGTGGCTAAAGCGTTTCGCCATGGTTTCTATTGGTTAACTGCTCATGCTGATGCAGAGGATTTGGTCAGACGATGTGATGGTTGCCAAAAGTTCTCAAGACGTGCTCATGTACCAGCTCAAGAATTGAGAATGATTCCAATTACTTGGCCGTTTGCGAATTGGGGGCTGGATATGGTTGGGCCTTTCAAAAGGTCCAAAGATAAGAAGACCCACCTCCTGGTGGCGGTTGACAAGTTTACAAAGTGGGTGGAGGCAGAACCTGTTAGCAAGTTTGATGCGGCCACGGCGGTTCTGTTCATTAAAAAAGTGATTTTCCGGTTTGGCTTTCCACACAGTATCATCATAGATAATGGTACCAACTTGTCCAAAGGTGCCATGAAGGAGTTCTGCGAACGAGAGCACATCCGGCTCGACGTTTCATCAGTGGCACACCCACAGTCCAATGGTCAAGCAGAAAGAGCTAATCAAGAGATCTTGAGAGGCATCAAGCCCCGGCTCATGGTTCCTTTGCAGAGAACGCCGTGTTGTTGGGTAGAAGAATTACCATCTGTGTTGTGGAGCATCAATACAACACCCAATAGGTCAACAGGATACACACCGTTCTTCATGGTTTATGGAGTGGAGGCGGTTCTCCCCAGTGATATCCATCATGATTCACCTCGTGTGACGGCTTATATTGAAGCAGACAACGAAACAGCACGGCAAGATGCTTTGGACCGGTTGGATGAAGAGCGTGACATAGCAGCCGCCCGATCGGCGATTTACCAACATGATCTTCGTCGTTATCACAGTCGCCGAGTGAGAAACAGAACCTTCCAGGAAGGAGATTTGGTGCTTCGGCTCATTCAAGATCAGACTGATATGCATAAGTTATCCCCACCTTGGGAGGGGCCTTTCATGGTCAGCAAGAATCTGCACAATGGGTCATACTATCTGATCGATATTCGAGAACATAAGGACTCACGTACATCAGAGGAGGAGACCAACAGGCTGTGGAACATAGCTCATCTTCGGCCTTATTATACCTGAGCCATTGGTTCTACTTATGTACATATTACAATGATGTATATATTAACCATAATAAACCGGAACCTCAGCTAAAGCGGGGTATCTGTTCTTTTACATCATGTGTGGTTACACGGAGTTGTTCTAAAGCGGCTTCCAGTTTACCCCTTGAGTTCGCTTTTCTAAAAGCATCGTGTTATATCACTTGGAGGATTGGTCGTGTCCGAACCAATACCATAGCTCTTGATAGGCGAGAGCCACCAAATCACTTGGGGACTTGGTCACGTCTGAACCACTCATGCCTCTTGATCGGCCTAAGGCCACAGAATCACTTGGGGGCTTGGTCGAACCCGAACCATCGCCATGCCACTTGGTCGGCATAACTGCCACGGTTTCATTTGAGGACCTGGCTGACTAGAACCATAGTTACACCTAACGGGAGCTTGGTCGTGTTCGGCCATGGTAACGCCATTTGATCAGCTCAAATAAATCTTTTTTGCAACGGTTTTCTCATTGCTTTTTGCTTCGCATTTTTCTTTGCCAGATTCTTTTTTCTTTTTTATTGCGTTCTTTTTAAAACCGACAAAGTTTTCAACCAATCCATTGACGGAACACAGTTCACGTCAATCCGGAGACTATTTGCCCGGTTTGATCCTTGTTGTTAACATCCTCTTATGGAGTAACACGATGTTTATTATAACCCGACATGGTTTACATGGTAAACCAGAGTCATATATATACAGGAGCTGTTATCTCCTCGATAGTGTGGGTTTGCAAAACTCCGCTTCAAGATTGGCTAAGCCAACTTCACGCTCAACGATGGCAGGTATTATGTATCTCAAAAATTTGATCATATACTTAGAATTTTGTTTTGGATGTTTTGATTTCATAGATGCAGACATCATATTCCGCCTGACGGTACAACCGCGGTGGCACTTGACGAATTTCTCATTTCAGAAAGTGCTTTGGAAAGTTCATCACCACAGGAAGAACAAATTATGCACGAAGGCATATCAACATCAAAAGTATCAGCTAGCCTATTACAAGGCAACATGGTGCCCATAATAATATAATTGTTTTTCACAAAGGAGAGGCAGTTTTAAAACCGGCTTCCAGTTCAAGCTTGGTCACCAGCCTGGCATGATGGTTGTGGGTCATCCTGCGCTGCTTCAGCCTCCGTTTCTCTACCCAGTGGCTGGAAATCCACGGTTGTCCAGTCGATTCCCATTAATGCTTGAAAACAGCTTCATCATGGATCAGCAATGACGGGTCAATATCGGGAGCGTAAGTATGCTTACGGATTGGAGGGATCAGATTTAACGATTCATGGATTGGTGCAGCTATTCGCTTGTTCTGACTGTCGTATTGGGCTTGATAATGAGACAAGTCTGCTTCTTCAGCCAATTGACAAGCTAGAGGACGTACCTCCCAGTTTATTGCTCGCAGATCCGCTTCACCAAATTCTGACCCGTCTTCCTTCAAGCTGGGATAGCCCTGAGCCGCTTCAATAGGATCAAAGTCCGGCACCCAGGCTTTTGCCCGGATTAAGGCATTGATTGCACCGGTTCGAGCAGCAGATTTCTTCAGCTCTTCAACCCGGGCAGGAAGCACCGACAGTTTCATCAGAGTATCTTGAATCAAAGTGGGCGCCGGTTTGTTATGAGATGCGGTACAGATGATCCGCTGGGCACCAGTATACAATTATTCAACCAATGTATAGGCGGCTTTCAGTTTCTTCCGCACATCTGACCCCAAGTGACCAATGCATGTCCCTGAAATACCATAAAGGGTTAATAAACCGGCGACTCTATAAGAAGGCAGAGCCAATTCAGAAGGTAAACTGGCTTACCAAAGATAGCAGTAGTCATGGCATGCACGTGCCGCTTTATACTGGCCAGTTCATCCGCCACTGGTTTTAGTGCAGCCTCGGCATCCTCTGCTCGTTTGATCAAAGCGGACTTTTCAGTGGCCCAATCCGCCCGTTTCTTCTTGAAGCTCTCCTTAAGCTGTTCCATGGCGCTTAAAGCGCTGGCCAATTCCTCTTTTGCTTTGGAGGTTTCAGCCGTTTGGGTTTTCAGGTTTTCTTGGAGATCGGTGACTTGGTTTTCTTTCGTCTTCAGCTCCGCCTGCATGCATACAGATATATGCTTCAACAAATCGGTATAAGGATTCTAGTACCAACCACATAACAAGTTATGCACTTAGCACTTGGGGGCTAATGCATATTCGATCTTCATCTTTCAATTGCTTGCAAAGTCCCAAGATCAATACAAGTATTCAACTTGGCACTCGGGGGCTAATGGCTATTTGCTCGTATATATATTCTGATGCGGCAATCTCAATTACTTAAAGTACCGGTTAACTACGCTAAGTTGAACCGGCCCTTGGGGGCTACATCGGCAAAAGTTCAAAGTATTAAGATTTATGTTAGTAAGTCCCGGTTTGAAAGAAGATTACAAACCGGCCCTTGGGGGCTAAGGAGAGTCAGTAAATATTGAAGCATACAAGCAAGAAAGAGCGTATGGAAGTTACCTCGTATTTATCCTTCATCATATTAATCAGACTGGCTTCATAGTCACGGCTGGCATACAGCCGGTTCAGGTAGCCGGAATGGATATCTTGGGCGTTCAGAGCAGCGTAAGTTGCCAGATCAGCATTCCACTTGCCTTTACCAAAGGCAGCAAATTCTTCCTTGGCAGAATGTTTGGACAAAGCAACAGGATTGCTTGGCTCGGTATGGCCAGTGCCAGTAATGACAACCTCATCCTCCTGAGTATCGCCGGTTTGCACTGGGATTGTTGGCTTGTCAGTAGGTTTTGCTGGACCGGTGGATCTCTCAATCCGGATGGAGCCTGTGGGCTGATTGACAGGACCTGAGGCATCAGTAGGTCTCTCTTCAGCAATAAGATCGTCGTCTTGCTGCGGTGGATCGTTGGGTATATCCTCAGGAATAGCCGCTTCAAGATCGGGTGTCTTGCCTGGCTCAAGAACGGCATCTTCTTCGGCCGCTTTGTCCAGGCGGGCCTTCTTGCTTGGCCTAGGTTTGGCCCTGGAAAGAATAACAAAATCAAATACAGCATATGTTCTAAGGCAATGTGCTATAAGTATCATAATAAGTATAGCTTACCCAAGCACCGTTTTGAGCGGTGGCAGCTGAGTAGCCGATGACTCGCCAGAGGATGAGTAGGAAGTAACCTGGTAATCGGAGTCAGATGGATTAAGAGGTTGGCGAAAGCAGCCCGCTTTAGGACAATCACTGACAAGCAAATTAGAGACCTTTGAACGGCATTTCCGAACCGGACTGTTCGGTAAACCGGCGGAGGTAACTACCTGGCCGCTGTGCTGGTTTGTGCGATGAGCTTCGTGCTGTTGGGTCTTCGTAAGAAATTTGGGATCCAAATAAGCAAGAGGATGAGAAAATCTAACTTTCCGTTTTGCCTGACGGATTTTTAGCGAAGGCAAAGGTTCTGAATCGGAAGAGAGAATAATTACTTCTGCAGCATCAGCGTGGCTGGCTTCGGCATCATCCTGACAAATATCATCATCAATAAGACGCATGAAAAATAAGCCAAGTGAGTCAAGCTCTACCTCAAGGTCCGGATTATCCACATCATCATCAGGGGCCGGATTAGAAGATGCAGTAGTTCTTTTCCTGTGGGCAGTCTTCTTTATAGCTTTAGTCTTTTGCCGGGTTGCTCTTTCCGGTTTGTCTGGCTTTTCCGGTTTCTCCTGCGGCAATTTCTTGCTCCAAAACGGATCATTGCCCTGATTACACAGACACTGATATTAAACAATGACCAGATATATCAATAATAGATTCAGGAAAAGGAAAAATCAAGGTCTTACAGCTGGCGGTTTGTTGGTGACACAGAAGGGAAGCAGGCCGTTTTTAGCACAGATATGTTCCGGTTCATTCAGCATCTTATTCACAGCTTCTGTGATTTCTTCATCGGTGAGCTGGATTCTGGAATGTCGCAGTGGGTCATCAACACTGCCGGTATATTCACACATCAAACCAGAGCGCTGACTAAGGGGCAGTATGCTCCATGATATCCAACAGCGAGCGAGATCAACCCCTGTTAAACCATTGGCCATAAAGGCTCTAAGCTTCGACAGTTGAGGAGCATATTTGCTTCTCTCCTGGGCAGTCAATCTTTGCGGAAAAGGGTGTGTATTGCTGAGCCGCTCCGGACGAAAGCCAGACAAGGGATTCTCACCAGCAGGGGAGGTATCTTTGCAGTAGAACCATGTCTGATTCCACTCTTTGGGGTGGCTGTGCAGTTTGGCATGAGGGTATGTGACCTCTTTCCTTTTCTGGATTGCCACGCCACCCAACTCCGTATTGGAGCCGTCAGTAAACTCAGTACGGCGGTTTAGATGAAAAAGGTCTCGGAACAATTCCACTGTGGGCTCCTCTTGAAAGAACGCTTCACAGAGCACTTGGAAGTGACACATATTTGTAACAGAATTGGGGCTAGTATCTTGTGGATGGAGTTGGAAATCGGCCAAAACATCTCGGTAAAATTTAGAACCAGGTGGTTTAAAGCCCCGAGCTAAGTGATCTACAAAAACAACAACTTCTCCTTCTTGAGGAGTGGGAGGGCATTCTTTGCCAGGAGCCCTCCAATGAATGGTATCTTTGCTACCTAAAGCGCCGATCAAGACTAGATCGTCCAGCTGAGCCTCTGTGACGCGAGAAGGAACCCAATTGCATTCATATACTTGCTTGGCCATGATGGAATCTACAAAGTAGAAGATCTTGGTTCAAAAATACATTTGATCAAGGTATATTGGTATGTGCAATGTTAAACCGGAGACAGATCTATCTGAACCGGAGTTTTATGAAGCAACAACATCTGGCGGTTCAACAAGGGGACTAATGGTATAAACCGGTTTGGCAATTTTTTCCTACAAGGTTAAACCGCCGGGTTTAAACATTGAAGCAGAGGAGTAAGTTTACAGAAACAGATTTCGTAAGATTTCTCTACAGCGATGGATCTGAAGCAAGTTCAGAAAAAAGATAAATATTCAGAGGTCCAAAAGGAGCAGTACCGAATCAATGAACAAGACGTACATACAGATCTATGGTTTTGAGATGTGCAAGTGAAGGCGAAGGGTAAACAGCTACCATTGCACAGAATAAAGATTTGCGGAGCCATCTAAAGATCTATTGTATGAGCAAGAGGCAGACGATGAACACTGAAGAACTGCGAAACCCTAGGTCAGATCTGCAGGGGAAAGGATGGAAGATTTACCGGAGCTGAGGAAGACGCGGAAGGTTGCCGCGATGCTCTGGTGCGCTCAGGTTGATGCAGCGGCCAAGGTTGAGGCAGAGGTCGACGGTGGTGGCGGAGCTCCGAGGCTGGCGACGCGAGGAAGACGAAGAAGGCACGGAAGGAGAAAGGAAATGACCCTTCGGTCCTATTTATAAGCCAAAAGAACATGTGTCAGGCGCGACAATCAAGGGGCCACGAAATGGAGCTTTCGCCTCGATTTCCGCCGATCTATTAAACAAAGAAGCATAATGGATAGCTTCGTTATGACAGGTGATGTCACTCCGGTTTACAGCAATCAGAGAAGATGACATCATGCCGGTTTACCAATTTATGAGAAGATGTTGCAGATGAAGCTTTTGTTAAAGGATTGACATGAACCCGTTCAAATCAATCTGGGGCCTAATGTTGGGGATATTACTACTGGGCGTAAACCGGCCTATCTGGGTCGGGTTAGCTTCGTCAGTAGTTAAGTATGTTAAAGCCCAAGAAGACAGAGGAGGGCTCAAGGCCCATGGTCGGTTCAAGGCCTGTAGCCGTAAACCGGCGTTAGTAGTTAACTTGTATTGTAAGTTAGGAATAAGTAGAGACCAAACCGGACACATCTATGAGCCGGTATTGGGACTCCGTAAGCCGACGGGAGTCACCCGTGTATATAAGGGGACGACCCGGCGGCGGTTCAAGGATAACAGACAACAACTCGAGACATAGGCGAAGCTTGTTTTCTCCCTAGTCATCGAAACCCCCATCAATTCCATCACAACTAGACGTAGGCTTTTACCTTCATCGAAGGGGCTGAACTAGTATAAACTCTCTTGTGTCCCTGTGTCTGCTTTAACCCCTTCAAGCTAACCCGTCGCGATGGCTCCACGACTAAGTCCTTTTTCTAGGACATCTGCCGTGACAAAACCAGGACACTACCCATATCATCAATATTAATCAAGCAGGACATAGGGTTTTACCTCCATCGAGAGGGCCCGAACCTGGGTAAAACTTCGTGTCCCTTGCCTCCTGTTACCATCCGGACTAGACGCACAGTTCGGGACCCCCTACCCGAGATCCGCCGGTTTTGACACCGACATTGGTGCTTTCATTGAGAGTTCCTCTGTGTCGTCGCCGTCAGGCTCGATGGCACCTACGATCATCAATGGCGATGCAGTCCAGGGTGAGATCTTCCTCCCTGGACAGATCTTCGTCTTCGGTGGCTTCGCATTGCGGGCCAATTCACTTGGCCATCTAGAGCAGATCGAAAGCTACGCCCCTGGCCGTCAGGTCAGATTCGGAAGTTTAAACTACACGGCTGACATCCGCGGGGACTTGATCTTCGACGGACTCGATCCACTACCGAGCGCGCCGCATTGTCCCGACGAGCATGGTCTAGCTCTGCCACCGAACAGTGCCCTGGAGGCCGCACCCGCATCGGCTCCGATCCTTAATTCGGAGCCAACTGCGTCGATCGAGGATGGGCGGTTGGACGCCGCCTCGGGGGCTGCGATCCCAACGGCGATTGAGCCAAACACCAGCCCCGTACTCTGCGAGACTTGTGACTCCAAGGAGCCGGACTCCTCTTTGGACTCCGAACCCTCCGCGCCCCTGCCAATCGAATCCGATTAGGCGCCGATCATGGAGTTCACTCCCGCAGACATCTTTCAGCACTCGCCTTTTGGCGATATTCTGAAGACACTGAAGTCTCTCTATCAGGAGAGCCCTGGCCGGACTACGGCCAGCAAGGTTGGGATTCGGACGATGAAGAAATTCAAACCCCACCCACCACCCACTTTGTAGCCACTGTCGACGACTTAACCGACATGCTCGACTTCGACTCCGAAGACATCGATGGTATGGACGCCGATGAAGGAGACGGTGAAGAACCAGCGCCTATTGGGCCCTGGAACGCCACCTCATCATATGACGTATACATGGTGGACGCACCAAAAGATGACAACGAGGAGCGGAAGGACAAACCGAAGGCCTGTTCCCTCGAAAAGCAGTCAAAGCGGCGACGCAAGCGCCGCCCCAAATCCCGCCTCGACAGAAATAGCGATCACACGGACCCAGCATTGGAGCAGGGCGAACCGCTGCCGGACAACGGCAATCCGGATAATCAAACCGAACAAACAAATCCTATCAAGGATAATGGTCCGGACGATATAACGCCGGACAGACACCCGGAGCAGCAGACTGCCCGTAAAAGGCTTGTTGCCACCGCGGGGAGCCTGAAAAAGCAGAAGCAAAGGCTCAAGGCCGCGCAAGACACACTCCAATTCAGATGGAGTAAAATACTCAGCACTGCAGCAAGGTACGGCGACAATCGCCCCTCCAAGAGCTACCCAAAGCGAAAGCTGCTACCTGAATTCGATGAGGAGGCCCCAGAACCCCCACAACCAAATATCAAAGCAGCCACCTGGTCGGATAGACGACCCCTCTACCAACACAGAGCGGCATACAACGCCGCTCACAATGCAATACATGACCCCTGCGAGGGCTCGCACCCAAAGGACGGCGCAACAAGATCCATCTATGGACCACATAAGCACGCCCCAGCATACAATGCAACACAACAAACATCCGAACAACGCGGTACACCCAGCTACAGGGGTGCCGCACACCCCCTATGTTTCACCGATGAGGTGCTGGACCATGAATTTCCAGAGGGATTCAAGCCCGTAAACATAGAGGCATACGACGGAACAACAGACCCTGGGGTCTGGATTGAGGACTACATCCTTCACATCCATATGGCTTGAGGAGATGATCTCCATGCCATCAAATACTTACCCGTCAAGCTCAAAGGGACAGCTCATCACTGGCTCAAAGGCCTCCCCGAAAGCTCCATTGGAAGTTGGGAAGAGCTCGAAGACGCCTTTCGGGCAAATTTTCAAGGGACTTATGTCCGACCTCCGGATGCGGACGATTTGAGTCATATAACTCAACAGCCCGGAGAGTCAGCCCAAAAGCTTTGGAACAGGTTTCTTACTAAAAAGAACCAGATTATCGACTGTCCGGACACTGAAGCCTTGGCAGCTTTCAAGCATAGCGTCCGTGACGAATGGCTCGCCAGACACCTCGGCCAAAATAAGCCGAGAACGATGGCCGCATTAACAAACCTCATGACCCGCTTTTGCACGGGCGAGGACAGCTGGCTAGCCAGATGTCGCACCAACGACCCCAGTACATCTGAAGTTAGAGATGGAAACGGGAAATCACGGCGCAACAGCAATAACAAACGCCGGATTAAAGAAGACAGCACGAAGGGCACGACAGTAAATGCCGGACTCAAAAGCTCTCGGCCAGGTCAAAAGCCGCCCCCTAAAGGCACCAGGGATGAACTGTCCAGCCTCAACAAAATTCTGGACCAAGTATGCCAGATCCATAGTACCCCTGGTAAACCCGCTAATCATACCCACAGAGAATGTTGGGTCTTCAAGCAGTCCGGCAAGCTCAACGTCGTACACAAGGGGGAGGATACACCAAGTGAAGACGAGGACGAGCCTCCCAAACAAGACACGGCGGAACAAAAGAAATTTCCACCAGAAGTCAAAACAGTAAACTTGTTACACGTGATCAAGGGAAAAAACAACGCGGCACTCTCAGGAAAATATACCCAAATGCCTGTTACCGCAAAGTCCTGCCACTGGTCATCTCAACCGATCACCTTCGACCATCGCGATTACTCAGCAAGTATCCGACACGCAGGATGGGCTGCCCTAGTATTAGACCCAGTAATTGGCGGATATCACTTCACACGAGTCTTGATGGACGGCGGCAGTAGCCTAAACCTAATATATCAGGATACAATCCGCGGGACGGGGTTAGACCCAACACAAATTCACCATAACAATACTAACTTTAAAGGAGTAACGCCAGGCCCAGGGGCTCGTTGTACGGGCTCCCTCTCATTAGAAGTTACATTTGGCTCCCCCGATAACTTCCGTCACGAGCATTTAACTTTCCACATCGCTCCGTTTCAAAGTGGCTATCAAGCCCTGCTCGGACGTGAAGCTTTCGCTCGCTTTAATGCAATACCACACCACGCCTCCCTCACCCT
The DNA here is from genome assembly GCF_003073215.2 of Triticum urartu. NCBI lineage: Eukaryota > Viridiplantae > Streptophyta > Magnoliopsida > Poales > Poaceae > Triticum > Triticum urartu. Next base: position 672,362,826 of record NC_053024.1, read on the forward strand.
CAAGATGCCCGGTCCACGTGGCATCATTACAGTGCACGGAGGTATCAAGCGCTCTCTGTGCGCCGAAGAGAGTGAGGCTGCCTTGGCAGCCGAACATTAAAGGCGTCCGGACCAGCGATCGAGTCCGGCGCCGCTATTTACACCGAATAAGTGATCACACCCCTATTTGTTAATACAAGGGGCTCAACGCGCGCAGACAAGTGGCAATTTCTTATCATCTTCAATTATACATGGTTTCTTTAAAAACTATCTTTTTGCACGACAACTTTTTCACTTAACTTCCTCTCTTTTACAGACGATCATCGTGCTACAGCCGTCCAGGATACGGCACAACGGAGACACAGGCGCAGACGTGCAGCAGGGACCCGCTCAAAGGATCTTTTTAGATTAAGACCCTGTGTAAACCTTTTTTACTGTCTCTTGTTGATACATATCCACCATTGTGAAGGATGCTGACGTCTTGGCATGTGGCCATGCCAGAACAATGCACGTACCTGGACACAAGGGGCTTCTTACAAAGGCCATTACTTAGGCCTGGTTTATACCACAAAGACCAAATACCTTAGGGAGTGTTCGGCGTCGCGAGTTTGGCCCTATATGCATCAGCTCTGAATCATTGTCTTTGGTCAAATGTTGGGTTTGCCCGGCTCCTGTGTTTTGGTGCCTTACGTTCCGCTTTACCGGCTAAGGTAGCACTAGGAGAACTACTGCGATTGTGCCCTGGTTCATCCGGACGAGCACCTCAGTAGAGAAAGCCGAAAACTGACTGTCATGATATAGCGTGAGACTGGTCAACCACTCGATGACCTGTGGGAATGTTAGAATTCCTCCGCCTTAACGAAGGGCCGTTTTCCGGCCAGGCATGTACGCACCCCGAGATTGGGAGAGTGCGGAGCCACCAGGGGCTATCTAGTAGCCCCACTGTCAAACTCCTATGGCTAAGTGAAAGTGTTCAAGCATTATAGTCCGGTTGCCTCGCTCGCTCCGCTATCACCTCCTTAATAGGACCAAGACGTTGGTTTAAGTGTGAACGCGTGTTTTTGCTAGCACCTCCGCATTATATGTGTGGGGGTTGAAGCCGACGACTGCAATCTTTCAGGTTATACACACGTATACAAAAACGGCCGCCCAGGAGGCATCATATTACTTTCAGGCAAAAGTATAAAAATAGCCTTATAATACTCTATAAAAGCATTCCGCTTACAATGAGATTACATATCACTCAAACATAATATTTTTTGAGCACTGGGTCTCTACCAAACGGGCACCCTCAAGAACTTCTTCAAAGTAGTGCTCAGCAGCCTTTCGACCTATGGCCGAATCCCGCGCTGCAACATTGGTAGCATCCATCTCCGCCCAGTATGCCTTGACACGGGCAAAGGCCATTCGTGCGCCCTCTATGCACGCCGACCTCTTCATCACATCAATGCGCGGCACCACATCGAGTAATCGCTACACCAAGCTGAAATAGCTGTTCGGTTTTGACCCTTCCGGCCATAACTGATCCACAACAGACCTCATGGAGAGTCCGGACAACCTATTTAGTTCGGTCCATTCGGCTAATTGGTCAGTCAATGAAAGTGGACGCTCGGGAGTATGGAATTGTCTCCAAAATAGCTGGTCTACTCCATGGTTCGTCTGACCCTGGAAGTACTTGGCCGCATCGGCAGCGCTCGCCGCCAAATCCATATACACATCCTCCGAGCTCCACAGCCGATCCAGGGGGGCATACCGTGGATCTCCGAACTTCCTCCGCAACATAAAGGATTTCCCAGCTACAATATATTCGGCTTCCCGCAGCTCCTCCTTCTTTGCCATCATAGCAGAGCGGAGGTCCTTTCTCGTCGCAGCAGCCTTCTCAAGGTCCGATGCCTTCGCCTTGTTTTCCTTTTCAAGAACCCGGCAACGGTCGGCGGCGGCTTTTAATTCTATGGCCATCTTGGCCATCTTGTCTCGGCTCTCGCCATGTGCGGCCTTCTCGGCTTGCAACTCTTCGGTCGCCTTTAAAGCAGCTGCATTACCCAACCTTGCTTGTTCCTTGGCTTGGGCAAGTTCTGCCTGCAAGGCTTCAACAGTGGCAGCCCCATCTGCAGTCACAACATATTAAAGATACTGGCATCATGCTACTCTTCCTATGTGACGTTCACCAGATAATGACACTTACCCTGTGCCTCGTCAAGCCTTTTGTTAACAAGCTCGATGTCGGCGTCTGCCGCATCCAACTGCCATTCTAAATGGGCAAAGTCGCTAGTCCGTTTAGCCACCGGAGCTTCCATCACCTGCACATAGAGGCAGTATGGTTATTACCTGGGAATATGATCCTCTGTTCGTCGTCGTTTCCGACGACAACCAGAGTCTCAGGGGCTACTATCTACACAGGGCACACCTAGCATGTGCAGGACTATCATACATTCTTTTACGTACCTCAAAACCTGTTAGTAGACTTATAAAAGCTTCATGCAATCTGCTTTCGGTGGACGATATTCTCTCTATCACCGTATCCATCAGCACACGGTGTTCATCTGAGATGGCCGCTCGCCCCACCAACTCCCTCAGCACATCCGATCGCACACTAGACGGTGCCGGACTCTTTTGTCTGCTCTCTTCGGGAGCCGGACACCGGGAGCTTCGGGGGTCAATGGGATTATCTTCTGGCCTCACCAGACACTTCAGGGTCGCCCGCTTCCGGAGCGGAGGAGTCCGGAGGAGGCATTTCGCTCTCCATCATCTCTGGAAGAAGATCCCCCGAAGATGAGCTCATTTGAGAGGGGCTAAGGCCCGAACTGCAAAAATATATGCGGTGGTTATCCTCTCAGAAGAAAAAGATGGCATATCTGTACTATTAAAGTATTTCGGGTCACTCACGACTCGCGGGAGAATTGATCCCCTCGCGGACTTTGTGCGGCAACGGTGCCCCCCGAGGTAGGACCCTCTGTGGGAGACTTCTTCTCCCGTTTGGAAGTTTCGGCTTCCGAATCCCCGAGCGCAGTTCTTTTCCTCTTCTGGTAGTCTTCCTTCATGGAGACGCTCGCTCCCTCGGCTAAAATGGGCAGCGTTGAGGGCCCGCGTCCGCCCGCATTACCCTCCATAGTATCTTCCTTCAAGGGCTCCGGGCAGGGTGCGGTCTGGATCATCTTCTCCAACACCGGATTTTGCAAACCCTCAGGGAGGGGGGCCGAACACCGAATCAACTTCGCCTTTGTTAGCCAGTCCTGGTCAAAAGGCAAACTCTCAGAAATAACTTCGTAACAAAGGAGAGATAGTATGTTCGACCGGCAGATGCCTTACCTGTTCGACGGCACGGTTACTACTCAGGCCCACGTCCTCGGTGATTTCCGGACACTCCACCTGAGGTCCGAAGAATGACTTGTACATCTCCTCGTGCGTCAGGCCGAGAAAATTTTGAATGACACGCGGTCCCTCGGGATTGAATTCCCATAGGCGAAGAGGCCGGCGTTTGCAAGGCTGGACTTGACGAACCAGCATAACTTGTATTACCGCAACCAAACTGAAATCTCCATTGAAGAGATCCCGAATGCGGCTTTGCAGTATAGGCACGTCCTTGGCTGGGCCCCAGCTCAGGCCTCTGCTGATCCATGACATCAGTTGTGGTGGACGGCCCGAGCGGAAGATAGGGGCGGCCGCCCACTTGGCACTTCTAGGAGCCGTGATGTAGAACCACTCATGTTGCCACAATTCAGACACCTCTAGGATGGAACCCTTGGGCCACGGAGCTCCCGTCATCTTGCGTATTGAGGCACCTCCACACGCTGCATGTTGCCCCTCGATCATCTTCGGCTTCACTTCAAAGGTCTTGAGCCACAAGCCAAAGTGAGGGGTAACTCGGAGGAAGGCCTCACACACGACAATAAATGTCGTGATTTGAAGAAAGGAGTCCGGAGCTAGATCATGGAAGTCTAGCCCGTAATAAAACATCAAACCCCTGACGAAAGGATCCAGAGCAAGGCCTAGACCTCGGAGGAAGTGGGAAACGAACACGATGTTCTCATTGGGTTCGGGGGTAGGTACGACCTGCCCTCGGGGAGGCAGCCGATGCAAAATCTCGGCGGTCAGATATCTGGCCTCCCTCAACTTCTTGATGTCTTCTTCCGTGACGGAGGAAGGCACCCATCGGCCTTGAAGGCTAGATCCGGACATGACTGAAGGTTCGGAGCACCTGACCTGAACTTCGGGTGCTTGAGCTTGAGGTGGGGGAAGGATTCGATTGAGCACGGGAGGGAAAAATAAAAGCCTGGTCCCTTTATAAAGAGGGTGAATATCAAGCGTCCTTTCTGTGTCCATTTGGACTTGGCTATAATTTAGGAATCCTAGGCGCGGTTGGGTTACCCATGCCCGTATTGATGAGAATCCCGGAATAAGGGGATACGATCTCTGCTTTAACAAGACGTGCCAAGGAAACCGCCTCGCATAACGCGCTGAGATGGGACAGTAAAACGGTTCGAATAAAAGCTTGGCTGTGGTGTGATGGCACACTATGGAGTGCGTCAGCAGATTAGATTTGTGTAAATATTATTCTCTCTATGGCAATATGTGGAAACTTATTTTTTAGAGCCGGACACTATCTTTGTGTTCAAAATCTTCTATGAAGTACTTGGAGGAGGAACCCGCCTTGCAATGCCGAAGACAATCTGCGCGCCGGACTCGTCGTCATTGAAGCCTGGTTCAGGGGCTACTGAGGGAGTCCTGGATTAGGGGGTGTCCGGATGGCCGGACTATACCTTCAACTGGACTCCTGGACTATGAAGATACAAGATTGAAGACTCCGTCCCATGTCCGGAAGGGACTTTTCCTTGGCGTGGAAGGCAAGCTTGGCGATACGGATATGAAGATCTCCTACCATTGTAACTGACTCTATGTAACCCTAACCCTATCCGGTGTCTATATAAACCGGAGGGTTTTAGTCCGTAGGACAACATACACATCAACAATCATACCATAGGCTAGCTTCTATGGTTTAGCCTCTCTGATCTCATGGTAGATCTACTCTTGTACTACCCATATCATCAATATTAATCAAGCAGGACGTAGGGTTTTACCTCCATCGAGAGGGCCTGAACCTGGGTAAAACTTCGTGTCCCTTGCCTCCTGTTACCATCCGGCCTAGACGCACAGTTCGGGACCCCCTACCCGAGACCCGCCGGTTTTGACACCGACACTTTCCATCTAATCTATATATGCCCCCCTGATTTTCAGGTGGGGTGGGCCTAATCCTCTCCTTTAATCCAATCAAATAGTCCCACATCACATCAGTTCGTAACTTTACGTAAACCATTACGTGGATGTAGCATTTCTCAAATAAGAAACCTCCCCCGTCATCCGCGCGGCAAAATCACCTCCTTTTTACTAATCTCGATTCTATAATTTTTTAGATCAATATAATTGAGATTTGTATAGATAACACACAGGAGCAAAACCAAGTGGTATGGTTAAGGGCATCCACAATGTGTAGCCAAATGTGAAAATAGCTTTTGGCATCATGGGAACCATTGTGGACGGTGTTGCCAAAGCCAAAAAGATAGAACTGAAGCTCCCTGATTGATTGATTGAAGGAATAGAAAAATGCAACGTCTCTCCTCTTTCTCCCATGCTTGGACGCATCTAGTACAGTATAGAGCACAGAGTCTACTCCCCTGTCCCTTCTATCACAAATCACAAAGCAGTGAGGCGTCAAATCACAAAAGCACGGACGAAGCAACCATCATTTCACTCTTCGCTGACTCCGCTTCTCCATCGTCTTCTTCGAGAAGCCATCTCACCGCATTAGTTACTCCTAGTAGTACTAGTAAAGGACTTCCTGGATGCAAATAAGGCGGTTGTCTCGGCTTGCAGGCGGCACTTGCGAATGACTTACCGTGGTCTCCCTCAATGGTGTTCTCCGTCGAACGCACTTCGCCAAACCACCAAAAAAATATCGTCGACGGCACCGCAATGGGGAAGGAAGTCAAATATAGTTACTACCTCCATTTTTTTTGTACACAAGGCCAGTATATCAAAATTACAATTTGCAAAGGGTCACTAACACTAATCGAGGCAAAAATTGATGGGGTTAGCAACCAAGGACATTAATATCCCCTGCATGCATGCGGAAGTGAGAAGGTTGGTTTGCATGGCGCTGCATTAATCAAACGATGAGGAGTGAGATGGTTAGCTCTTTGGTCTTTGGAGAAAAAAATACGCATTAATTGACACGTGAAACGAGGATTTGTATCGATTAAATCCTGCGAAGGAAACCCAGCCTTTCTTTTTTAACACTAGTACTCCTAGTACGTACGTACTTATCCTGTTTGGGTCTAGGCCTTGCATTGCTAAACTTTGCCACACATTTTTGCCAAGCTTGCCTAAAGTTTTCAAAATGAGAAGGAGGTACACTTGTGCACGGCTATCGTAGTCGCACCGCACCCTCACACGGTCGCTCCTGCACGCCGCGGTCGCACCACACCCTCACACAGTCGCTCCTGCACGCCGCAAACCCAACCAAGGGAATGCACCCTCACTGACACGTGCTGTCACCTGTCGCATGTGAACACACCAAACTCAGCCATCCTTTTGCTGACACATATTTTTCGTTCATAGAGTATGTTTATCCAGCCGCATGTTGGGGAGTATCCGTACGGCCCGTGCGGTGGTCTGTTGGGGAAGAAGAAGAGGTGAGGAAGAAGGAAAGAAGGGTTAGGAGACGTCGGATATTCATCCAACCGCCTGAAATGGTAGACTAACCCAAGTCAGGCGACTTGCATAACAAATATATGTTTTTACACAGGAAAAGATCCATAAAAACAACAACATAAAGAAAAACTATCACTGCTCGTGGAAAGAGACGACCTCGTCATCTTTGGCTCCCGGTGCGAACCAGTCGTCGCTGCCGACGTGTGTCTCCGCACCGTAGTTTTCCTCGGCCTCCAGCTACTCGTTCAAGCGGAGCGTTCGGGCGCTCTGCACGGACGACAGCACAGCCCGGTTCAAGTCGAGGACGTCCGGTTCCGCCTGCAGGAGGGCCTCGATGGCAGCGGCATCCGCGCGCTCCGCGTCGAGTCGAGCCTCCGCCGCCCGGTTCAAGTCCAGGACGTCCGGTTCCACCTGCAGGAGGGCGTCGAAGAGAGCGGCATCCGCGCGCTCTGCGTCGAATCAAGCCTCTGCCGCCCGGTTCAAGTCCAGGACGTCCGGTTCCGCCTGCAGGAGGGCCTCGATGGCAGCGGCATCCGCGCGCTCCACCTCAAGTTGAGCCTCTGCCGCCCGGTTCACATCCACGACATCCGGTTCCACCTTCAGGAGGGCCTCGATGGCAGTGGCATGCGCGCGCTCCGCATCGAGTTGAGCCTCTGCCTCCCGGTCCTCCTTTAGTATCGCCATGTTGAACCGCTAGTCCGCCTGCACCATGGGGGACTCGGATACCGGCACGAAGTCGACGTCCATCGTCTCATACCCATCGGGGGCCTTCTGTGCCACGACCTCCGCCATGAACATTGGATCGGCTTCCTCCTCCTCGTAGCTTGGCTCCAGAGAACTCGGGGATTGGCCCGCCGCAAAGCGAGCTTGGGAACGGAGGTATGTGGCGCCGACCGCTGCCGCGATTTCTGCGCGGCGCTCCAGCGTCAGCATCTTGTAGTAAGTGATCTTGCGGCGCACCATGGCTTTCCGGTGAACTAGGGGACGCTTGATGCGAGCTAGGGGATCGAAAGGTGGGGGAATGGGCGGGAGATTTGGTGTGGTTTTAGGGCAGTGGCTGGCGTAGGCCGAGCAGCGAAGGTTCTGGTGTGAATAGTGGTTTCGGTGACGACCGGTCAATCGGTTTTGACTGTACATCTCTCTTGCCGCGTTCACGTTGCAGCCCGGCACGCTGGACCCTCCACGTCGCTCACCGAATGGAACGCGCTTCGTCCTGCGTTTTCGCTCGCTTGTGGGACCGCAGTTGAGAGCAAACCGACGTCCCTCCTCCTCCCCCGCCCGCGTCATTTATTATACCACCACTCCCTCCGTTTTATGCGGAGTAAATAAAAACAGAGGGAGTATACTACGGATGAGGGTCCCCTGACGTGGCCGAACCCATTGAGTAACAGACGTGCGGGGCCTAGCAAGCATGGGGTCCGCCAGTAAGTGACCGAAAGGAAGGGTAAGGCAGGGATACCTACGTCAGAGGATCCACTTCCACTATACTACTTTGACCAAATGTTAGAGTAATAATATATGACATGCAACTTACACAAATGTTAGAGTAATAATATATGACAGGCAACTTACACAAAGCATACAGGGTCTAATGCGTTTTTCGAGGCTAACTTTGACCAAATGTTAGAGTAATAATATATGACATGCAACTTACACAAAGCATACGGTCAAATTCGTATGTGAAAGGAGTTTGCAATGATATAATTTTCATGTACTATTAATCTTGTGAATAGTCAAATTGGAAACCATCTCGAGTACAAATCTAGGAGTACGTACGAATCTAACAATATTGATTGGGCGTTGTTGAATGTTGATACCTTTTTGATCAAAGTAGATATACTTTGACTACACATAAAACTTATATGTAAACTAGAAAGGATAGGAGGGAGTATATTGTACATTCAAAAACGAAACGAACATTGAATACCCTTTATATATGATTTGCGGATGCTATGATCACCGGTTCAAAATTTTGAATCCGCCTTAGGTATCACGTGCCCCCACTCGTTCCCTCTCGATTTCATCTCGGGGTCCGGAGATCTATTGAAAGAGGACTAGGGTGGGTACATGCGAATGATACTCGGCGGAATGTTCAAATGAGGCATGCGGGAGGATGGACTCGACTGGAGGGCGACATGATCGATGGAGAAGAGGGTTGGAGAGGAATGAGAAATAAGCAAACGCCACATGATTATACTTGAACGGTTCAAATAAACAATAAGTTGTCTCGCTTGGCCTACATAGTGAAAGGCCTAATGCGCAACGCAGAGCACTGACGCTCAAATATGGCCGGGAAAACAGGGAAACAGACATGTGGGGCACACCCATCGGGACGACGTAGCGCAGACTAGTCCAATGGAGGATCTGGCCCACGACCTCCTCGCCATCGACAACCGGTCATGTGGGTCATTGGGGCCAACAACGGGGCGCAGCTCCAGCACCGCCTCTGGACACGGCGACCGCGGTGAGCGACACGCTCATATCGTCGCTAGACACGGTCGGTTTCAGTTTGCCGAGGGTGGCGTTAGTGTTGTGGCACGACCAACGGTATGTTTGGTTTGTGCCCAAGGTTGCCCCATCAAAGCATTGGGTAGCCAAAATTTTGGTTGAGGTATTGGTTGCCCATGATTTGGCTGACATTGGCAAGAAAAATTGAGTTGTCTAGAGTTCATTGGCATGCCAAAGAAATGGCAACCATCCAAACAAAGACCAATCTTTGGGTCATGACCAAAATTTTGGTTGAGGTATTGGTTGCCCATGATTTGGCCGACATTGGCAAGAAAAATGAACTAGAGTTGGCTAGAGTTCATTGGCATGCCAAAAAATGGCAACCATCCAAACAAACACCAATCTTTTGGTCATGACCAAAATTTTGGCAAGGTGCACTTTGGCCACAATCCAAACACGCCCCAACACCCGGCTCGTCGAGGATGCACAAGGCGCCGTGATGCGTCCGCGGAGTGGTGTAGCGAAGCCAACTGCATCCTCTGGACCTGAGACCATGCCGGGTCGTCTTGCTTTTTCAATGACATGCGGGGATCGAATGTGAGCAAAGGGCATCTCCAGCGTTGCCACGACCGTAGCTGACTACACTGGCACACGAAAACCCTCATCCCTCGCGCCGTCGTGCGGTGCGTTCCCAGACGGCGCCAGCTGCCCGCATTCATGCCGTCCGTTCGTATGTCATCATTAAGAGGCTCGGTGCCCGCGGAACCAACTCTGGCGACTTAATGACGCACCTGGATGCTTGGCCTCACCGGAATGCGCTACTTAAAGCGGCAACGCCCAGCTAACCTCCACACCATAGCGCATCGTCCTCCTACCTGGAACCACATCCGCCATGACCGCAAGCGCGAACGCTCTGCGGGAGAGCTTATCTTCGGGGATGGAGCTCGAGGTCGCCGCCCTCGCTCAAGTCGCCGCACAAGCGGTGGCCATGCTGGCGGCCGACGACGGGAGCACCGTCAGCCACGCGTCCTACTTGCCGCCGTCCAACGTCGGGCACCGCCGAGGTCGGGGACTCCTCCGAGGATGAGTAGGGCATGGGAGGCGGCAGGGCATGGTGTGCCAACTAGCCGGTCTGTCTCCCGTGTTCTACTTTTCCTCGCCGGAGACCGCACCTTCACTTCACGAGTCTTGAACCCCGCCCCCGTACATGGAGATCATAGATGGAGGACGTCGGTCGCCGCTGTAGAATAGGTTTAGGGTCGGGTTTCTTTTATTTTTTTTGTCCTATAAAAGTTCGAAATGTAATGAAAATCTGCCGTGTTTGCATTAATCTCGGCCGGTGTATATGAACTTTCACAATAATATACATATTGTAGGAGTACTAGCAAGATGCCCGTGCATTGCACAGAAGATGAAGATCTTGTGGGAGAAAAGGATGAACGAGGGAAAGCCTTATCTGCAAATGTGGAGAGGAGTGCGGGTAAATTGTCATAGTTTCCTTCCTATCCATTAGATATAGATCGGACTGCCTATATTGCAGGATCGGACACATCTTTCTACATCTACGGGAACCTATGAAAGGGTTAACGTAAATTGCCTCTCTCTCCTCCCCTGATTTTCATGGTGATGGGCCCCTCCCTCCCCCCAATCTACAATCAATAGCTCACACGTTTCACATTACGTTAATTACGTAACTAGGATTACGTAGGTGTAGCATTACTCGTCCTAAAAAACCCAACTAAGCGAACCTCCCAGCATATCGCGCGGGAAAAGACCCGGTCGCGCCGTTTTAGTCGGGATTACCGGATTACTAGTAGTAGTATCGATGGATCTTGCGAAGCAACAGATTTTTTTTAGGGGGCGAAGCACCTAGTTTAAAAGGAAAAATGTGGTACACTCACAGCACTCCTGTCGCGGTCGCGTTGCACCCCACACACGTTCGGTCCTGCACACGGCTCACGCAAACGGAACGCGCTTCGGCTTGCCTCTTCACTGACACGTGGGACTGCACTTGGAGAAACCGACCATGCGCCAAACTCCCCCCGCCCACCGCGCGAAAATCCCCCCCCCCCACACACACACCCAAAAATTACCCCCAAATCCGATTGAACCGCCCTTCGGCCAACTAGCCAATAATATTCCCCAAACCCCCCTCCCCCTGTCTCCCTCCACCCCATTCGCTCCGCCAAAGCCGCCCTCCCCGCCGCGCTGATACGTCGGCGCCGCGGTTCGGCGATCCTCTCGCTCCCACAGTACGCTCTCGTAGACTGCCGTCCTCTAGCCGCGCCGCCACCTCTGGCTACGTTCTTGTGGAGGTGCACGACGGTCAGCGCCGCCACCGCTGGCGACGTTCGTATGGAGACGCATGGCGGTTAGCTTCTCCCACGGTACGCGCATTCTAGACTGAGGCCCCGTTCATGTCGGTGTAGCGCTGAATGTTAGCTGATAGACGCTATTAATCTCACTTTTTGCCGAAGTAGTTTACTGTCAATATGCTCTGCTTAAGAAGCTTCCTTGCCCTGTTCTGCACTCAATCTGCTTAGCTGAGATGGCATGCCAAGGCCGATTAGTTGCTAAAATATCCTGCCATATATTTATTGTGACATAGATTGCCATGGTCTAGTAGCCAATCTGTTAGCTGAAATAGCTCTACACCGTTTTATACTCGATCTTTGTTGCTGCGATGGCCTTCGATAGTTCGATGGCTGTGTGCACGGCCTCATTGACTACTGAAACAACCTGCCATAATTTGGCACTCAAATCTGTTTGCTGAATTAGCTTTACATATATTTCGTTACTTAGATCTGCTCGTCCAAATATCTTGCCATAGCTTTAGACATCGACCTAGGTATTTTTTTCTGGACTTCATAAAAAAGTATATATGTTTTTCCTGTAATATCTAGTAGAAGAACTAATTTGTATGTCTAACAGATGGACAGGACTTGGATAACTTCTGCTCGAAGATTCTCCGCTGCATATGTCGAGGGGGTTGAAAACTTCATGAACTTTATCAGAGCTGAGTACGGTGGTCCGAAATCAGATGTGCTCTGCCCGTGTAGCAGTTGTATGAATTCAGTTACAAGACCCCAGTCAACGTTGCAAAATAATCTATACTTGTATGGGATGTCGCTCACATATACTAGGTGGGTTCATCATGGTGAAGCTGTGAACGTAAATGTTATTGACTACGTGGAAGCAGCAGATCACCATCTTGATCTGCCTGATGCTCAGGTGGAAGAGGAGGAGGAGGTGGTGGTGGCAGAGCCAGTGAGTTTGACCAACATTGAAACAATGCTACGAAATGCTCGTGCATTCCGTGAACTTTCACCTACAGAAGAAAAACGATGGGCCCGCATGTTGGAACAATGCAACGTTGCTGCCACCCCAGGAAATAAGCTGTCAGTATTCTCAGCTATGGTCACCTTTCTTCAAGTGAAGACATCTGAGCGGATGACCAACAAATCATTCGATGTGATGTTGGTTGCTTTCCGCGAATCTTTCCCAGATGCGTCTGAGCTGCCACCCACCTATAGTAAAATGAAGAATTTCCTTCGTGCAGTTGGAATTGGATATGATATGATCCATGTTTGTAAGAATAATTGTGTTCTGTTCCGGAAGGATTATGCCAACTTAAGTGAATGCCCGAAATGCAAATCATCAAGATGGAAAGATGGCGATGCTATGAAGAGGATTCCTCATAATGTTCTGAGACATTTTCCAATTACACCAAGATTGCAGAGGTTGTTTCATGATGCTGAAACAAGAGAGGATGTACGTGGAATTCTAGGAACCAGGAGTACAGAGATCAGAATATAATGAGCCATCCATCTCATGGTAGTGAGTGGAAAAGCTTCAATGATAAACACAAAGAGTTTGCTGCTGACCCGAGAAACATTAGACTTGGCTTAGCTTCAGATGGATTTAACCCATTTGGCCACCAGAGCGCCACATATAGCATGTGGCCAGTGCTTGTTATCCCTTACAACATGCCTCCAAATGTCTGCACCAAAGAATCAAACTACATGATGGCCTTGCTCATCCTAGTTCCAAAAGGTCCTGGAAAGGATTTTGATTTGTTCATGGAGCCTCTTGTGGAGGAACTTCAACAGCTATGGAAGGGTGTTCTCATTCGAGACCTATATAGCAGCCCACCAGCTGATTTCTTTCTGCGTGTTGTTATAATTTGGTGCATCCATGATTATCCGGCTTTGGGCACTATGTCAGGGAGAACGACACATGGTTACAATGCATGTGTTCGCTGTGACAGGAATCCGCTATCATACGCAATATTTAGCAAGATCTGTTACATTGGACACTGTCGTTTCCTTGCCAAGGACAAGTCGCATCCTAGAAAATACCGAAGACATGTGTTCAATGCAAAGCATGAAAACCGTGATGCGCCAAAGAGGCTCACCGCCGATGAGTTGCAAGTGGAATTAGAGAAGGTCATGCATATTACACCAGGAAACCATCCTGGTAATGGTAGCGGGAAAATGAAGCGTGGCAGGGTAGAAGAGAGATTATTGTTTACCCGCAGGTCCACTTTGTGGGACTTGGAGTATTGGAAAGATTTGGATCTGAGGCATAATCTTGATGTGATGCACATCGAGAAAAATATATGTGACAGCATTATCGGCACACTTCTTAATATTGAAGGCAAGACGAAAGATACCTTAAAATCTAGGATTGATTTGACACACCTGGGTATCAGAAAGGATTTGCAGGTGCAAGATGAAGGTAAACCACGGGATATGGCACCAGCTGTGTACGTCTTGGACAAGGTAAAAAGAAAAGAATTCTGCGAGGTCCTGTCATGTGTGAGATTCCCACATGGATTTGCTTCCAACCCTGAAAGGAGAGTCAGTGCAGATGGAAACAAGGTACAAGGGTTGAAAACTCATGACTGCCACGTCCTACTTCAAAGGGTTTTACCTGTTATCCTTAGAGGATTGGGCCGCCCTGACTTATACAGAGCAGTTGCAGAGTTGGGACAATTCTTCAAGGAACTCTGCAGTAAGAATATCAGGATAGATGCTTTGGAGCGTCTTAGAGACAAGATACCAACTATCCTATGCGACCTTGAGAAGATATATCCTCCAGCCTTCTTTGATGTGATGGTGCATTTGGCTATTCATCTACCTGATGAGGCACTACTTAGAGGTCCAGTACAGTATGGCTGGATGTACCCTATTGAAAGGCAGCTATGCACTTTCAAGGGCTATGTTAGGAACAGAGCTAGACCCGAGGGTTCCACTGCAGAGGCCTACATTGCTATAGAAGCGTTGACATTCTGCTCAAAATACATTGAAACAGCTGATCAGCTTAGCAAAGAGGTGGGTGAAGACAATCCCGGGATCAATGTTTTCAATTATTCTGTTCGAGTTACAGGGAAGAGTCGACAAGAGGACAAACCTAAAGATTTGGACAAAATGGTTTGGTATGTGTTGAATAACTGTCCTGAGATACTACCTTATATCAAGTAAGTGCAGTACTGCAGCTTATACATCGTAATCTACTAAAATTGTAGCACATTCTTATATATTTAGATGTTTGACGCGATCACTATGTTGTGCAGCATCTACAAAGAGGAGTTACTGCCGCAAAATCCAAGAAACATTGACAAACTGGTTATGGCAGGATTTGCGAAATAGTTCAAGAACCATGTAAGCTTTTGAAGTGCACTATCAGTTTTTTTTAATATATTGAGTACATAAGATGATCATCTTGTCTATTTTCTAACCATAGGTTAAGAAGATGCGGGAGGATGGGCAGGCAGTTGATGATGCCCTTTACTCACTAGCAATGGGTCCTAATACTCGGGTAAGACATTATGAATCTTGCATTGTTGGAGATGTGCGCTACAACACCCTTGCACGAGACGAAGGCAGGAAGACAAAAAACAGTGTCATCATGAGCACGGATACGTATGACAAAGAGACAACTGAAATGTATGCTAACATAACAGACATTATTCAGTTGCAGTATATCTCCAGTTTCGAGGATCATCGGTGTGTGGTTCTGTTGTGCTGTCGTTGGTATAACATGTTTTCCAGGATCGCAAAACCCAAAGCTGATGATTATTTCAAATCCATCAATGTCAAGGCGGCGTACCAGACCAACGAGCCTTTTATTTTGGCAAATCAAGCAACATAGATATTTTTCTTGGAAGACACATTTGCACGTAGCGATGACTGGAGAGTATTGCAAAGGTTTGAGCAGAGTTGCACAACAAGATGATGCTTACACTGCTCCTGATGTACAAGATAACACAGATGTTCCTAATATCTTTGAGAACCATCACGTCAATGACGCCGGCGAAAAGATTGCCTGTCATGCTGTGGACATACAAGAGTTGATCAAGAAGAAGCCAACGTTCGAGGACGTTGAGGACGAAGAAAAAGATGACACCATGGGGAATTATGATTCAGACTGATACACATGGCGAAGATGTTGATGCTGCTGCTGCTGCGAATGATGATTACATTGCTTTTGTCGTATTTGCCTGTCAGAAGACGTTTTTTATCTACTATGTGAAATTGTGTTTGCTATGACAACTGAAACCCGATGAACATCTTGTTTAGTATTTTGCTGTGAGAACATCACTTGTTATGTATGCGGATTTGTGTTTGGTGATTGTATGACAACTAAAATATGATGACACTGTTGTTTAGTTGTACTCATATTTGGCTGTGAAACTTGAATTTGATGACATAGTTTGCTGTTGGACTGCAATTTGCTCGACATCTTCGAATGAGAACAAAGCTGACCCGACAGGGCCTCTCCTATTTATTTATTTATTTATTTATTTATATGAGCAAAAGGGGATACCCCCTGATTTCCGTTAATAGAAATCATTAGATGTTCACAACACTACACCCAGCCTGCTACACAGGTTTCATTCATTACTAGTTTCAGCAAAGTGCTCATGTCGTAGCCATTGAATACATCACGAGTGCTACATACACTGCAAATAAAGAGACAATCATCCTACAGAGCACATCGATTTTGCCCATTATCTTCACAAGCTCTTTCATATCCTCATTGATGTCAAGGCCGTTCAGCAGTTGTTGCTTGGCCATGATCAGAGGAACTGCATCTTTAAGCTTCTGCTCTGCATCTTCCTCTTCTGACGTTCCTTCAGTTACTTGTCCAACACCCCAACCTGCTGGTATTGGGATTCCTCGGCTAACCAAATAATCAGCGTAGTTGCATTCCCCCACATCAGCAACTTCCCAGAAATACAAATCACATGAATCTTCCCTTTTCTGCACGAATCAAATTGGTAGATCATCAACCAAACTATTAAAAAAATCAGCAACTGAAAGCAGCAGAACAACACTTAAACATATTATTACCCCATGATTCGGGCATTTGTAGATGACTCGGCCAGGGTTGCGGATTGTGGTTGAGACGCGACGGATGACTCTACGTGATTTGCAGCAGTGGCACCACACCAACGGCAGCGGGTTGCGATGAGCAATCGGCTGCGGTGCGCGTGCCGACGAGGGTGTGATGAGACCCATAGGCGATGGTACGGGTTGTGACTTGGCGCATATCTTGTTGTTGCCTGCTGAAGAGCAGGTGGACGAGCAGCCAGCGGACATGGTTTCTGCGGCCAGAGCTTCTGATGCTAGGCAGAGTAAGTAGAGAAGAGGAGAAGCGAATGTTGGATATGTCAGTTTCATTACTTGCAGATTAGCATAGCACCATATATAGTCATAGTCTAGGTTTGGATTCAAACCAGCTACAGGAGCATGTCTTTATTTTTTCTAAAACTCGGCAACGTCTCATTACTGGTACACTAGCTTGTTCTGTACGCCTTCCCAAGTCTTTGATTTTCTTTCCCTTTTTTGCGAGGAAGGAAGGAGGACAAAGTTGAGAGTTCCTGGGACTCGAACCCAAGACCTCTCGGTTGAAAACCAAGGGTGCTAGTCACTTATGTGGCGAACGTTCCCTGTGAGGAGGACGGCAGACGAACACATTTTCCTCGCAGTTTTCTTCCTATATATAAAAAGTATGCTACTTGGTGTCCGCTTAGTCAACAAAACGATTGTGCCAACCTTGACCGTTGGATTGACATTCAACGTCTGTCACGTTTCTTCAGTCTCTTCTTCCTCGAGCCGCCAAAGCCAAACCAGCGCCGGCGGGACCGCCTACTCCCACCTCCCACGGCTGGCTGTGATCTGCCCCGGCTCCTATTCGTTCTCGTCCGAGGCCTCGCCATCGTCCTCCGCCTTGGTTCGCTCGCCGTGGCGCCGCCCTCCGGTGTTTTCAACATGGTCAACAACCGAGAGGAATAAGGAGATGACTGCACATGGTGAGGATGACAGTAGGACCCAGCAGCGCGCGCAGTAATTTTGTTTTTTTGGGACGGAGAAGGGTATCAACTGGGTTGTGCGGGACCCGTGGCCCGTCTAGCCCAGACTTTTATTTCATATGTTTAGCACATGACCAGCCCAGTTTGTTTTTTTCCTTTCTGAAAATTGCTAGCCAGCTATTTTGTTTTTTGCAGAATAACCAACGTAGGCCTACTTGCTTTTCTACGCCCTGTTGGGCCGGAAATCTTTCAAGACGAGGAGGGATGCATTTTGCCCAGAAAATGGGCTATAAGTAATAAGAAATGGGCTATAAGTAATAATAAATGGGCTGTAAAATGAAAAAATACAGCAAACAGACAATTAGTTCCAAAATACTGTTTTCTTTCGGATTTTGATATTTTAAATTTCATTGTTTTTGTGCGGGTAAATTTTCATTGAATTTAGATTAAGGTATATTTAGATTTAAAATTAATTTGAATCTGGCTAGAAATTTCGGGTTGTATGCTGTTCGGGACAGATTTGGAGGCTGACTTGTGGGTCTACTAAGTTGACGTGTACTTTGGCTTTGTCAACTTAGTCCACAAACGATTCTAGCAGCAGTGACCGTTGGATGTTAATCCAACGGCCGTGCTGCTTCTTCAATATCTGATCTTCTTGCTCCAGCCGCCCAAACCAGCTCCAGTGGGACTGCCTACTCCCGCCTCCCGTGGCCGGCTGTGCTGCCGCACAGGCCGCACCGCCCCACCCTACTTCATTGCTGGCCAGGCTATTCCTCTACTCACCCACACCTCCTGTTATTTTCCGGCGACGGCAGCCGGACCAGTAAACCCTCGTACTCCCCACCACATGGGCAACCATTGCCGAGTCTTCCCCGGCTCTGTGTCGTTCCCTTCCTAGCCCTCGCCGTTGTCCACCGCCATGGTGCTCTCGGCGCGGCCTGGTCAACTTGGTCAACGAACGACATCCATCGGCCGTGGACTGTACGCGCAAAATAATGATTCCTCCACCTGACAGCTGGGACCCACCGGAAGGGCCTCTGTATTTCACGAAAAAATGTTCCCCCCGCTGACATGTCGGACCCACCAGCTATATCTTCGCACGCAAGGAAGTGCCTCCTTATTACGCACAAAAAAATGAATACCCCCCTGCTAGCTGGGACCCACCATAGTGCGAGGATGACTTGTGGGCCAACAAAGTTGACGGGGACGGAGGGCTTTGTCAACTTAGTCAATATGAACGATTCTAGCTCCAGTGACCGTACGATGTCCATCCAACGGCCGTAGTGCTTCTTCAACCTCTGGTCTTCTTGCTCCAGCCGCCCAAAGCAGCACCGGTCGTGTCGCATGCTCCTGCCTCCCATGGCCGGCTGTGCTGCCGCGGAGGCCTCACCATCCCCTACTATTCCCACCGCTGGCCAGGCCCTGCGGCGACGGCAGCCTCACACCGCAGCCGAACCAGTGAACCCTCGTACTCCTCTCCGCGCGGGCTTCCACTGTCGTGTCTTCCCCGGCTCCGTGTCGTCCCCTTCCTAGGCCTCGCCGTCGTCCACCACCGTGGTGCTCTCCGCGCAGCGTGGTCAACGTGGTCAAGGAACGACTTCCATCTGAAGAGTATCGTACGTGGAGAGGCTAGCAGCTGGGTCCACGACCAGAACCCAGTTTTTTTGTGATTTGCCAAGTAAGTCGCTTTGTCAGGCCTGTTGGGCTGTAAATCTTTCAAGACGAGGAGAACTTTCATTCGGCTAGCCGAGAAAATGGCCCATCAGTAATGAGAAATGGGCTGTACATTTTTAAAACACATCAAACCGGCAATTAGTTTCAAATGTCTTTTTTTATTTCAAGATTTTAAATTACATTAATTTTTATGCATGGAGAATTTGTTGGATTTTATATTGATATACATTTATTTTTAAAATCAGTTTGAATGTGAGTCGAAATTTCGGGATTAAAAACAGTTCGGACCGCACCGAAATATGCAAAATTTCGTATAATTTTTTAACCTTGGCCACAATTTGGGCTGTAATGCTAACAAAAAGAATATGGGCTCCAAAAAAACCTTAAGAATTAGCAAATGGGCTGAAAATTATTAGAAATAGTGGCAGATGGGTTGTATGCTGTTTTCCACAGATTTGAGGCTTTCCCCAAAAAAAAGGTTGACGCACAAGCAGTGACTGTTGGATGTCCATCCAACGGCTGTCGTACTTTTTCAATCTCTGCTCTTCCTGCTCCACCCGCTCAAACAAGCGCCGGCGGGACTGCCTGCTCCCTCCTTCCCGCGGCCGGCTGTGCTGCCACGCAGGCCTCACCGCCCCACCGTACTCCCATCGCTGGCCTAGCCATCCCTCTACTCACCCACACCTGTTGTTATTCTCCGGCGACGGCAGACGAACCAGTAAACCCTCGTATAGTCGTACTCCCCTCCGCGTGGGAAACAACTACCGAGTCTTCCCTGCCTCCGTGTCGTTCCCTTCCTAGGCCTCGCCGTCCTCCACCGCCCTGGTGCTCTCGGCGCGGCCTGGTCAACGTGGTCAACGACCGACATGCATCTGAAGTGGACTGTACGTGGAGAGGCCGACAGCTGGGTCCACGGCCGCACGCAAGGAAATGCCTCCTTATTACGTGCAAAATAATGATTCCTCCACCTGACATCAGGGACCCACCGAAAAGGCCTCTGTATTTCGCGAAAAAACGTTACCACCGCTGACAGCTCGGACCCACCAGCTATATCTTCGCACGCAAGGAAGTGCCTCCTTATTACGCACAAAAAAATGAATACTCCCCCTGTTAGTTGGGACCCAGTATAGTGGCAGGCTAACTTGTGGGCCTACTAAGTTGACGGGGACGGAGGGCTTTGTCAACTTAGTCAATATGCACGATTCTAGCAACAGTGACCGTACGATGTCCATCCAACGGCCGTAGTGCTTCTTCAACCTCTGGTCTTCTTGCTCCAGCCGCCCAAACCAGCGCCGGTCGTGCCTCGTGCTCCTGCCTCCCTTGGCCAGCTGCGATGCGGCGGAGGCCTTACCGCACCGTACTACTCCCAACGCTGGCCAGGCCATTCCTCTACTCACCCACACCCCCTGTTACTCTATGGCGACGACAGCCTCACACCGCAGCGAACCAGTGCCCTCGTACTCCTCTACGCGTGGGCATCCACTGCCACGTCTTCCCCGGCTCCACGTCGTCCCCTTTCTAGGCCTCGTCGTCGTCCACCGCCCTGGTGCTCTCGGCGCGACATGGTCAACGTGGTCAAGGAACGGCTTCCATTGGACGTGGACTGTACGTGGAGAGGCTGACAGCTGGGTCCACAGCCGCAGCAAGGAAGTGCCTCCTTATTACGTGTAAAATAATTATTCCTCCACCTGACAGTAGGGACCCACCGGATGGGCCACCGTATTTCGCCCCCTGACTGTTGGGACCCACCAGCTACATCTTCGCACGCAAGGAAGTGCCTGATAGTCGGGACCCACCTGGTCGAAGTGTACGTAGCATTGTCATTCTGGTCGCGAACGTGTACGTACATATATACTGGTGGATGTAGAGGCGCGCACGTGTCGTAGTAGAGGCGGCCAGGGTGCAAGAAAGAAAATACGGCCATGTATGTGTACATACGGGCGGGGTCTCGAACGCCTATTCGCGCATACGTACGGCGAGGGCTCGTTGACATGGCTGGGTCGGAACGGAGAAACAGCGTCGTCGTCGTGTTCATGGGGAGGCAATGGAATGCGTCGTCTTCATGGGGAGGCAACGAAATGCGTCGTGTTCATGGGGAGGCAACGGAATGCGTCGTGTTCATCAGGAGGCAACGGAACGCGTGGGAGCCAACCGGCTGGGTCGGAACGGAATGCGTGGTCGTGTTCATCGGGATGGCTTGGACGGAACAGGTGATGGAAACGAGGCCTGGCATACCACACAACGGAGGAAACGAACCTCCTACGTTCGGAACGGGGTCATGTTGATCGGGAGGGGTCTGGCGTACCGCAAAACGGAGGAAAAGGACCTCCTACGGTCGAAACGGGGGTCCTGTTGATCGGGAGGGGTGTGGCGTACCGCAAAACGGAGGAAACGGACTTGTGTTGGAGCGCTACGGTCGAAACGGGGTCCTGTTCATTGAGAGGGGTGTGACGTACTGCAAAACGGGACTCCACGGGATACTGTTCATCTCCACCGTCGACCCCCTCCAGCCTCCACGAGCTACTGTTCATCCACTGTCGACCCCCTCCAGCCTCCACCTACGACTGTTCATCGACGGGCTCCTGTTCATCCAGCCTCCACCATGCGCTACTCCACCGGCTACTATTCAACCAGCCCTCTCCACGGGCTCCTGTTCAACCACCCCTCCACGGGCTACTGTTCATCCTGCCCTCCATCGTCTACTGTTCATCCTGCCCTCCACGGGGTGGTCCTGTTCATCCAGCCCCAACCAGCTCGATCAATCAGGGTCCTATTCATCCAGAGGCAACACCACGGGGTCCTGTTCATCCAACTGTTCATCCAACCCCCCCCCCCCCCCCCCCCCCCGCAACGCTCATTGTTCATCCAGAGGCAGCATTGATCGGCTTCAATTAGCAGCAGTAGCGAAGGAATCGCTCGATTGGGTTCAGTTAACAGCCATCGATTGATCGCTCGGGTTCAGTAACGCGTAGCCTGCAGTGCAATCGCTCGGGTTCAGTTAGAGCCCAACGCCTTGCTCGGGTTCAGTTAGAGCCAACGCCTCGCACACACGCGCGTACGTGTATGAGAGAAATGCGCATCGCTCGGCCCCCGACCTCCCACCGTAACCGGGAACTCCCCGAAATTTTCCTCGCCCTCGCTTCTACCACGGTTTTTTCCGTCATGGACGGCCCAAAGAATGTCATGCAGTTGCGTCTCCGGCCCGCCCAGGACGAAAAGCCCATTTTCTGTCATGATTTTTTGTCATAGAAGTAGGAGCCCACCACATCTATGATGATACCGGGTTTTGTCACAATTATCGTCATAGAAGTGTCATATGTATGACAGAAAAAAAAATTGTTCGGCCCAAAATGTCACGGATGTGTCTTTTTTTTGTAGTGCTGGTGCTTTGATGGGAAACATTTGAAAAAGGGTGTCCTTTACTTCCTTCTGTGTATATGGATCGGTTAGTTGTGCATTCATCTCAGGCGTTACCTTACGTCGAACCATGTCAAGGACTCTCTCCATGTTCTGGACTCCCTCAAAGGTGTATAGGTTTTCATAAAACTCATTGGTGAGGGTTGCCATCTCATTAGCATCCTTGGTTAAACTACCATCCGGGCATAACAGGGCTTTGATTTGGTTCTTCCTTCTTCTCCGACCAGCTCTCGGGTGGAAGAAATATGTGTTTTTATCCCCATGGGCCAGCTACTCTAACCTTTCTCTTTGTCGCCAAAGCATCTCCTCCCGATGATACAACTCAACTAGCCGGTCTGAGATTTTTATATCGGCATGGGACGGGTTGGTCCTCCCTGGATTTGCACGTTCTGCATCAAGCTCGGCCTTGAGTTTTTTCATATTGAACCGAACTCGTCCCGGTCCCAAATGTGCAGCCCCTGAGCCATTCCCTCCAGTTTATCATGCAATTCCGCAACCGAGTTTGCCTCTAATTTGCTCCAGTCAGATGAAACAATATTTAAGAACTCTGGATGGCGTTCCCACATTAGCTCATATTTGAACGGGCGAGGCCCCTTCTTCTTTCCACTCTCATCAACAAGTCTGAGTAGAATGGCTGCATGATCCGATGACGCAGAGTTCTTATGCTCAAGCTTCGCTGTAGGGAATGCCAAAGACCATTTCGGTGTTGCGACGCACCGGTCCAACCTTACACGCGTAAAAGTACCGCCAGCAACCTTCTTCTCAAAAGTCCATGTGTTCCCCTGGTATTCAATATCTACTAGCCCACATGTATCCAAAACATCCTGGAAGGCATCCATCTGGGCTTGACTTCTATTCCCCATGCCATCATGCTCATATGTATGCAAAACTTCATTAAAGTCACCTAGCACTGCCAACGGTAGCTGGCTCGAGTTTGCAATGCCTCTAAGCATATTCCATGTTTTGTACCGCTTGCTAACCTGAGCCTCTCCATAGATGAAAGTAAACCGAGCTTTAGTATAGTTAAAAGAGTCAACCTCAACATCCACATGATACTCAGAGTAACCAATAATCCCGAGCTTTATTGAATCATTCCAAAAGATACCTATTCCACCACTTATAACAGAGTTACTAATAGCAAAACTCTTATTATAACCTAGAGTATCGACAAGCTTCTCAACTCTACTACCCTCTATTTGGGTTTCAACAATGCAAAGAATAGAGGGGGCAAACTGCCTTGCCGTGTCGCAAGGCTCTCGAACTAGCATGGGTTTGCCAGCCCCACGGCAGTTCCAACATAGTATACTCATTGTCCACGGCGGCGCCCCTCGCCGGAGCCCGCCATATTGGGTTTTGCTGCATTGGTGGTTCCTTCTTTGCCTGCCCCTGCCTTAGCTCTCTTGGGATCTCTCTTTGGTGGAGGACTTACTGCATTGAGCGCCATTGGAACAATAGCAAGCGCATTAGCATTGGTGTCTAGATCCGATTGTTGGTCACTTTGGCTTGCTCTCTTGAGCCTTTTCCTGCTTCCCTCTGACATATCAGTATCCATGATTGCTTTGGCAGCAGGATCATTAACTTCAGCTGAAACTTGGACTGTGGCGAACCCTCCGGCGCTTCCATTGGGATTGGTAGAGCAACCAGAACGTCCTCCCCTCTACCCTCCTGGGCGACCCTGACCTCCCCCGGGTTCGTTCCCTGTCCTCATTCTCTCATTCTCCATGAGGCCCGAAGATGCTTAAAGAACAATGCATCTGGAGCATGAATTCCATCGCCATGTTCTTTGAACACATGGCCAAGATGTCCACATACAGCACATCAAACGGGGAGTTTTTCGTACTTAACCCTGTAAATCTGTCACCTCCCATATCGAATCATCGACACCGTGTTCTTGAGCGGCTTGAAGACATTAATCTTGACCCAAACACGGTAGAAGTTACCTGCAAAATCTTGGGATTGAGCTTCCACAAACAAGACTTCACCAATCTTTCCTCCCAGAGCGTGGACAAGATGAGCATACTTGTCAGGTACATCATGGATTTGGGCCCAGATATCAAGCGTGTCTAACGAAACTTTGGAGGTTGGGTAACTCCTTCATAGGGAGTAAGGATCACCACGTTCCCCTGGAAGTTCCACGATCCTTCCTACATCACCCATTCCCAATCCCCCAAGCAAAAGAATTGCACTGTGTAGAGGTTGTCCTCCAGGGGGCGGAACTTGCAGTCACGCGCGAGGTCCCATGCCGCACGCATTTTCTTGAAGAACCAAAACTGGTTGTAAGGCTTGTCGATGTGAACTCGTACTAAAGCCATCCACCGTGCCTCCTCTTGTGGTGTAGAATCCTCATCATAGCCGACATCGTCCAGGTCTTCTTCGCAAAGGCCAAGCTCTGCCATCATCTTCTCTAGGTCATCAGAGGAGCCCGCGCCCAGTGTTACAGCCGCTGGCGCGCCGTCCTCAGCCATGTTTGGAAATCCTAGTCCGAATTAGATCGATTAGGCACTGCTAACGAACCCTAGCTCCCTGTTTGCACCCCGGGAAACCAACCAAGGTCGGGCGGTGATCTATGATAACCCCGCGATCAGCCCGAATTGAGCCCAGGAGCAGAGGTAGGGGAGGGGAGGAGAAAGGCTCGATGGCGGCGAAAAGATCGCCTCCGGGAGGGCAAAACCCTAACTCGCTAGGCGAGAAGGAAAACTTGGAGATCCGGCGCCCACGCGCCCTGCAAGTTGGGCCGGCCCACGAAACGTGCCGACCAGCAAACTACCGGCCTTGAGTGATTTGTAGCACCCTAAAATACCTAATAACCCAGTCGTAGCGCTATTTGTTGCCCATAACCATGTACAGTATCGCTTAAATGTTTTGGAAACAAAATCGTGATAAGAAAAGGTTCATGGATTTTGAAAGAAGTTCATCATTTTGAAGAAAAGTTGACAAACTTGAAAAAAGTTCATCGATTTTCAAAAAGTGTTCATCAAATTTGAAAAAGGTTCATCAAGTTTGAAAAAAGTTCATCGAAATTGAAAAACATTTCCATGGATTTTCAAAAACAAATCTACAAATTTGAAAAAAGTTCATCAATTTTTAAAAAATTCATCAAATTTACAAAAAGTTTGTTGAATTTGACAAAAAGTTCATCGAATATGAAAAAAGTTCATTAAAGTTAAAAAAAGTTCATCGAATTTGAAAAAAGTTTCTCAATTTTTTTTAAAAATTCATCAATTTGAAAAAAGTTCGTCAAATTTAGAAAAAGTTTGTTGAATTTGAAAAAAAGTTCATCAATATGAAGAAAAAAATTCACGGATTATAATAAAAATCATTGATCCCGGAAGAAAGAAAAAGAAAAAACATAAACAAGAACAGGAAAAAAGAAAAAGGAAAGTTATTTTTTGAGTTTGGAAAAAGGAAAGTTGAACTAAAAAAGGAAGTAAAAGTATGTGTCTGATCACGTTGGGCAAGGTTGTGTGATGGTTAGTGCCGGTTTGCTCGAAGTAGAGATCACTAGTTCGATCCCCCGCCTGTGCGCTCCTTTTTTGCGTATGGAATACACAAAGGAAACAGGGTGAGATGGGCCGGCCCAGCTAGGAGCCCATTTGCAAAATACACATATACGGATACGGAATGCCCTAGATCGAACAAGCAGACACATGACCGAGTACGCTCTGGTGGGCTGGGCCAAACACATGGGCTGCCCCTATGCCCGGGGGCTCCTATTAGCCGCGCGGGAGGCAAAGGCCTATTTTTTGTTTTCTTTTTCCATTTTCTATCTCAATTTTTGTTTTATCTTTGTATTTTTATATATTGAAAGTATTTGAAAAATGTTGAATAAGTAATAAAAAATTTGAAAAAATATTTGAAAATTTTGAATAAGTAATAAAACTATTGAACGAGTATTTGAAAAATGTTGAGTAAGTATTAAAAAATGTTGAACAAGTATTTGAAAATTACAAATAAGTAATAAAAATATTGAACAAGTATTTGAAATTTTTTGAATAATTATGCAAAAATGTTGAACATGTATTTGAAAAATGTTGAACAAGTATTTGAAATTTTTGAATAAGTATTAAAAATGTTGAACAAGTATTTGAAAATTTTGAATAAGTATTAAAAATGTTGAACAAATATTTGAAAAATGTTGAATAAGTATTAACAATTGCTAAACGAGTGTTTAAAAAATGTTGAACAAGTATTTGAAAAATGTTGAATAAGTATTTAAAATGTTGACCAAGTATTTGAAAATGTTGAATAAGTATTAATACAATGTTGAACGAGTATTCAAAAAATGTCGACATGTTAAGAAATGTTGAATAATTAGCAAAATGTTGAGCAAGTGTCTAAATATGTTGAATAAGCGTTCGAACAATATTGAACATGTATACAAAAAATGTTGATCACTTATTAAATAATATTTTTGACATGTACGAAATTGTAGATTGAAAACGAAAACAGACATACAAAAAACAAATGAAAAAACAAAAAATAGAGAAGAAAAAAGAAAGCTAAAGAAAAATGGAGAAGAAAAAAGAAAAAAATAAAACTAAAGAAAGACAACAAAGAAGGGAAGAAGAAAAAACAATGAACATAGAAAAAACATAGAAAACCAAAAAACTGGAAATAAAACAAAGAATAAACAGTGAAAAGTGCGGCTTGTTTCCTGTTAAGAAAGGTCGTCCTATTCCTATGTCACAAACTCTAACCTAGCACGCGACCAACCTGTGGTTGGATGGTTAAGAGGACACTGGTATCCCCAGCCCACCAGGGTTCAAATCCTGGTGCTCGCATTTATGCTGGATTTATTTCAGTATTTTCGAGGTACGGTGTGTGTGTGTTCATAGGGGTGAGTGAATGCGCATGTATATAAGCACTTGTGTCTATACAGAAAAAAGTTCATTGGATTTTGAAAAAAGTCGTCGTTTTTGAAAAACGTTCATCAAATTTTAAAAAGTTCATCGAATTTAAAAAATGTCCATATTATTGAAACAGTTCATCGAATTTGTAAAAAGTTCATCGATTTTGAAAACGTTCATCATTTTGGAAACAAAATTCATCGGATTTGATAAAAGGTCATCAAATTTTCATAGATATAGGAAAAATAAAAGGAAAAAAAGAACAAGAAAAGGGGCAAAAGGAATAAGAAAAAGAAGGAGAAAAACCGAATAAGAACCATTCAGAAAACTGCGAAACGAACCCAGAAAAACCCGTTTGGGAAACTTCTAGAAGCTTCCCAAAACCGCAGCTTCCCGTGAACTTGAGAAAGTATAGAAAGGGAAAAAGGATGTAGGATATTAAATGGGTTGTGTTGCCTATTGGTTAGTGTGCTTCCATCTGAACCTAGAGGTCCTGAGTTCGAACCCCTAGCCCTTTCACCTTTTTGGACATTTATTGAAGGAAGAAAAAAAATGATATATGGGCCAGCGCAGCTAGGAGGGGTAGTGCGCGTCGGTTCAGAAAACAGCCCTTAACCGACGCCTGAAATGCCGAATAGGATTTGCCCCTAGCCCTTTCACCTTTTTGGACATTTACTGAAGGAAGAAAAAAAATGATATATGGGCCAGCGCAGCTAGGAGGGGTAGTGCGCGTCGGTTCAGAAAACAGCCCTTAACCGACGCCTGAAATGCCGAATAGGATTTGCCCGTATGCCTTGCTTGACGTGTGGTGGAAATAATGCTCGCCTGTGCAGCACCCTGCTCATGCCCCGGGTGGGCCGCTAGGAGTGTATAACTGAAGGAAATATGCCCTAGAGGCAATAATAAAGTTTTTATTTATATTTCCTTCTATCATGATAAATTTTTATTATTCATGCTAGAATTGTATTAACCGGAAACTTAGTACATGTGTGAATACATAGACAAATAGAGTGTCCCTAGTATGCCTCTACTTGACTAGCTCGTTAATCAAAGATGATTAAGTTTCCTAGCCATGGACATGTGTTGTCATTTGATGAACGGGATCACATCATTAGAGAATGATGTGATGGACAAGACCCATCCGTTAGCTTTAGCATTATGATCGTTTAGTTTGTTGATATTGCTTTCTTCATGACTTATACATGTTCCTATAACTATAAGATTATGCAACTCTCGAATACTGGAGGAACACTTAGTGTGCTATCAAACGTCACAACGTAACTGGGTGATTATAAAAATGCTCTACAGGTGTCTCCGATGGTGTTTTGTTGAGTTGGCATAGATCGAGATTAGGATTTTTCACTCCGTGTATCGAAGAGGTATCTCTGGGCCATCTAATGCACATCACTATAAGCCTTGCAAGCAATGTAACTAATGAGTTAGTTATGGGATGATGCATTATGAAACGAGTAAAGAGACTTGCGAATGACGAGATTGAACTAGGTATTGAGATACCGACGATCGAATCTCGGGCAAGTAACATACCGATGACAAAGGGAACAACGTATGTTGTTATGCGGTTTGACCGATAAAGGTCTTCATAGAATATGTGGGAGCCAATATGAGCATATCCAGGTTCCGCTATTGGTTATTAACCGGGGATGAGTCTCGGTCATGTCTACATAGTTCTCGAACCCGTAGGGTCCGCACGCTTAATGTTTGATGACGATCGGTATTATGTGTTTATGTGTTTTGATGTACCGAAGGTAGTTCGTAGTTCCGGATGTGATCACGGACACAACGAGGAGTCTCGAAATGGTCAAGACATGAAGATCGATATATTGGAAGGTTATGTTTGGACACCGGAAAGGTTTTGGATTAGTTTGGGCATTTTCCGGAGTACCAGGAGGTTACCGGAACACCCCCCCCCCCCGGGGGCTTAATGGGCCTACATGGGGTTTAGTGGAAGAGAGAGGAGAAGGCAAAGAGGAGGGGCGTGCCCCCAAGCCCAATCCGAATTGGGAGGGGGGGCTTTCCTTCCTCTCCTCTTCCCCTTCATTCCCCCTCCTAGGAGTAGGTTCCCCCCTTGAGGGCGCACCATGAGGCCGGCCGACCCCCTCCTCCCCTCCTTTATATACGGGGGAGGCGGGCACCCCATAGACACACAAGTTGATTCTTAGCCGTGTGCGGTGCCTCCCTCCACATATTTCCACCTCGGTCATATCGTTGTAGTGCTTACGCGAAGCCCTGCGTCAGTAACTTCATCATCATCGTCACCACGCCGTCGTGCTGACGAAACTCTCCCTCGGCCTCAGCTGGATCAAGAGTTCGAGGGACGTCACCAAGTTGAACGTGTGCAGATCGCGAAGGTGCCGTGCGTTTGATACTTGATTGGTTGGATCGCGAAGACGTTCGACTACATCAACCGCGTTACTAAACGCTTCCGCTTTCGATCTACGAGGATACGTGGACACACTCACCCGCTCGTTGCTATGCATCACCTAGATAGATCTTGTGTGTTCGTAGGAAATTTTTGAAATTACTGCGTTCCTCAACAATAACAAACACCCTGCTCAATTTGTTCGAACAAATACGCACGAGTCGCAGTGGCTGGAGCTGTCCGCCTCGATCAACGTAGTGTACATTATTTATACTTCCAAAATACTCTAAATATACATGAAACATTTGAAAATAATAATAATCAAGCATTTGAAAAAGGTAAATGTGTATATAATATCATATATACAAAAAATATATACAATGTGTATGAAAAATGTTAATCATGTATTTGAAAATTTAATCAAGTATTTGAAAAATGGTAATCAAGATTTTAAAAATGTTAAATGTGTATAGAAAAAATGTTTTTCATGTATACAAAAGTTGTATGTGGATATAGAATTTTGATCATGTATTTATAAAGTGTTAAACTTGTATAGAAAAAACATTCTTCATGTAGCTAGAAAATGTTAAACATGTATAAAAAATGTTAACCATGTGTTGGCAATTTTTAAATGGCAATCAACATTTTTTTCACACACAATATATATTTTTTGTATACAACAAAAATAATTTAATATACATGTTTAATATTTTTTAAATAGATAATTATATTTTCCTATATATATGTTTTTGATGTTTACTTTTACTTAATGAGTCCTACATTTTTTATACATGGTCAACACTTTTATATACGCGTTGACACTTTAAAAATATATTAACAATATTTCTCATACATACAAACCAAAAAAGAAACAAAGGAAATCAAAAGTAATAAAGAAAAAAAATCAAAGAAACCTACTGCAAAAAGAATGAAAATGAGTGAATCCGACAAAGAAAATGAAGAAAATCGATGAAAAATACAAAAGAAAAACCAAAGAAAAATAGAGAAAGAAAAGAACAAGAAAAATAAAGAAAAGAAAACACGAATGAGAAACAGATAAAGAAAACCTGAGAAAACCATAAAAACTATAGAAAACCAAATAATAAACAAAAAACTAAAAGAGAAACGAAAAGAAATGAAAAAAAAATCCCATTCGAAGCAGGCGAAAAAAAGATAGATAGGGCAGCCGAGAAAAGAAGTCCTTCAGGCAAGAGAAGCTAAGGACTCGCCGCGAATGCTATCTCTCGCATTAAGCGAGCCCACAGGAACTCTCACCGCAAGCTTCAAGAATAACAGGCCGGCCCACTTCAAAAGAAAATAGAGAAAAAGGAGCGACTTGAGGGCGAGGCTACTGCCGGGATTCTCGTCAATAGTAGGGCGAGTTGTAGTTGGGGCGAAACGAACACGGGTTTCTTTTTGTTTTTGTTTTTTTCTCTTTTCTTCCAAGATGTTTCTTTTCTTTTTTCTTTTTCCTTTTTTAATCTTTTCATTTTATTTTCGTGTTTTTTATTTATTTTGTTTCTTGGTTTTCTTCTCTATTTTGTTTTTCCTTTTTATTTTTTCTTATGTTTGTTTTTGTTTTCACTCAACATTTTTGTATATTTTAAAAACATTTTTTAATAAGTGATCAACATTTTTTGTATACACGTTCAACATTGTCTGAACACTTATTCAACATTTTCACATATTTTTTCAACATTTTTTAACTTATTCTACATTTTCAAATACTTTTCCAACATTTTTCATATACTCTTTCAACATTTTTAATACTTACTCAAGATTTTTCAAATACTTGTTCACTATTTTACAAATACTCATTCAACATTTTTTGAATATTTATTAGACATTTTAAAATACCTTTTCAATATTTTTAATACTTTTTAAACATTTTTTAAAAGAAGACATTGTTTTTGCCACTCTAGCTTTTGCCAATTTTGCTTATGCCACACTAGAATTTGACATCTCATTTTTGCCACTCTTAACTTTTGACAATACATCACAAATGTCATTCCATGGTAAAACCGATAATTTTTCATTTCACTTTTACCACTCTTAACTTTTGACAATGCATCACAATTGCCACTTTGAAAATTTCGCTTTTACCACGGAATGGCAAAAGTGATATATGGTCAAAAGCTAACAGTGGCAAGAGTGAAATGTCAAATTTTAGAGCGGCATAAGTAAAGTGGGAAAAAACTAGAGTGGCAAAAACAAGAATTTTATTTTTTAAATAATCATTAAACATTTTTTAATACTTATTCATCATTTTTTCAAATACTTGTTCAAGATTTTTCATATATATATACACACACACACACATATGTAGAATATTTTAAAGTATAAAAAATACAAAAGTAAAAAACAAGAACAGAAAACAAAAATAATTTTTTTTAAAAAACAGGCCATGGCCTCCCGCGCGGCTTGGTCGGCCCATCTGGGCTCCCCCGACGCGAGGCTTCCCCTTGTCTCGCTAAAGCGAGAAATAGGGGCGCCCAGGACTCGCGCCATGCGAGATATAGGCCTAGTTTTTTTTTAAGGGAAGGTCATCATGGCTAGCTTTATTAACTTAGATAGGAATTACATCATCCAGAAGTTCTGAGACTAGACATCCCGGCGATTCATCCATCCAAGTACTAGAAGTCTTATTACAAAAACTATAATTGGCTAGCACATGAGCCGCTTGATTTGAACTACGAAAGTAATGCTTAAATTTGACCTTCCCAATCAAAACTGAAACATCCACACATTCAACAAAAATTGCAGCAGCTTCATCCCACCATCTTGATTGCCCCTCACATGCTTCAATTACGATCAATGAATCTGATTCCAGAATCAGCTTATGAGAAACTTCTCACAGAATCAGCCGTTGAGTTCTTTTCTGAAATTGTGGTATAAGATTATGGGATGGGCTATATGCTAAAATGTCCATAATGTTCCTGAACTGAAACTGGATGCTGAATTGCTACCACTTGAAACAAGACGAACATGTACAGAGAAGAACTACGTAGTAACCATGGCATCCATTCATCGGTCCATCCATCCATGTACAGAGTAGAACAGAGAAGACAGAGAGGAGATGAGACAGGGAGGAGAGGAGAGCTCAGCTGAGGCAACGACCTGAGCGAACTCTGGCGAGGCGGCGTTGGGCGTCGAGGCCAGCGCCCGGGCGGAGCAGCAGCTGCGAGCCTCGGGGCAGAGCAGCGGCTTCAGGCGTCGTCTCCGTGGCCGGCGTCTAGCGGGCCGGGGCGGGCTATCGGGCGGGGGCGGCGGCCCTGTAACCCTAGCGCGAGCGCTAGCGGAGAGGTGGGGGATCGAGCGATGGAGAGATGAGTCGTGCGACTCGTTTCCTGGACGCGGCTGTCCACCAGTGGCAGTTTCCTCATAATTTCCAGCCCAAATAGGGGTATACTACCCTAAATCGAAGTGTTTTGTTTTGCGGGAGCGACTAGAATCGTGAGAAGCAAGGTTCCCAGAGGATTATCGATTGCACTACCGATTGTGGCGATCCTCGCATGATTTAAGACAATTGAATCGAGTTCATTTGAGCTTTTGATTTTCCAGACCAAGATTGTCCAAAATCGAGGAAAAGAACTGGGCCATAGAGTATGCAGTTAGTTTTTTTTTCTTTTTTCAGGGGAGGGTACGCGGTTAGTGCTGTCCTTCAAGCGCAGCCGGGCTTCAGGCTTTTCAAACGGGCCGGACTTGGGCTTAAAAATTGGAAAATTTACTGGGCCTTTTTGGGCTCGGGTTTCAGGCCTGAAACCCAACGCGGCCCGAGAGATGATCAGCTTGCTAGAGATGCCCAAGTGGTCCTCTCTCCCCTCTTCTTCATCACCTAGCCGGCGGCTGCGGCAGCGGCCCCCCCCCCCCCCCCCCCCCCCCCCCCCCCCCCCCCCCCCCCCCCCCCCCCCCCCCCCCCCCCCCCCCCCCCCCCCCCAGCGGGCTCCCTGGTCTCGCTGCTCTGACAGTGCCACCCCTCCCTCCCCAATGCACCGCCTCTCCTCTCCTCTGCGGTCGCTCCTCTCTTTGACGGCCTCTACTCCGCCTAGCTGGTGGCCGCTGCGACGAGTTTTGCCTCATAATTCAGCTGCCCGTCGTGTTTGCAGGTGTGTTTTCTTGTTCTATGCTAAAGTTTTCACCTTTAGTTGGCTGCTATATTTATGGATCTGGATTGTGGCCCAAAATTGGGTCTTTATTTATCATTCTGTTGATTTTTTAAGGCAAACGGGATAATCTCTTAGATTATTCAGTGACTCCCAATACAGAGAAAAAAATGCGGAAAGAAATAGAAATGGATTTCAAGCTTAACGTCATGATTTCAATCATGACTGATGGTACCATCTTATTTATGCCAGATGCTGATATTGGCCTTTTATGCTCTTTGGTGATAGATTTCCTCATGGATCTCGTAGCATGGCCAGCAGCAGTGGAGTAAAACAGATGGCTGGTTACCCTTTTGACGGTGTAGTTCCTATGGCTATATTTCCTAAAAGCAGCCACCATGATGGTTCTATATACAAGGGCAGGCATGCATGGAAAAAGGAATATCGCATTGCAGACCGTAACGAGAGTAAGGGATGTATATCTCTTTTCCTGATATATTTCTGATAAATTTTGATGTTGCCTGTTTACTTTTACAAGTTGAATACCAGTGCATTGCCAGAAATAAAAGGAAATCTCATCAAATGGTACTCAGGGATGCATTTTGGTATTTGCAAAAGTAATAGACAGCTAAACTGTTGTGACCTAAGCTCTTGCCACTGTTATCTTAATCATTGTTGTGATTCATTGGACATTATATCCTGTCCAGACTGTTTTGGCTGTTCGTAAACTATTTCCCGGCCCACCTTTACCTACCCTCCCCTCCCCAAGTTCCTTTCTTTTTTCTAAAATGGGTTCAGTTCACTTCAAATGGTATATCTTTTTTTTTTTCCCCTCATAATTTTTTCTTTCAAAATTTGTGAGGCGGCATCATGTCCTTCCCTGAGGAATATGTTCATAACTTCTCATTCATTTTAGCATGTACTAGCAAAGTGACCGTGTGTTGCAATAAATCCATATTAATAGAATATACGCTCACAGAGAAACCGACCTTGAAAGCGTTGCCCTACTAGAAATATCGTTAGTTCTCCCCTATACGTGAAACATTCCATTACTAACAGCTTAGGTTTCATCCAGATTTTGATTTCATACCATTGGAAGTACCTTAGCTTTCACCCCAATTGTTCTGCCATAGGACAACCTGTCCAAAGAAAAAGAAATACTCACCACTTAATCTAGTTTCTTTTCATACAGAAACTTATGAGTTTACAGCTATGTTTTTAAGGTGACGCTTCGCTTTAAGGCGCCTGGGGGGGGGGGGGGGGGGGGGGGGGGGGGGGGGCTCGACGCCTAGGCGACGACTAAAGCGGACGCCTAGGCGCCTAAAGCGGACATATTTGCAAAGCGCTGGGGGGCGCCTCGTCGCCTTACAGACGCCTTAAAAACATAGGTTTACAGCAAAGTCCCTTAATGTTAAATTTGGTAGATTACATTGGAAATCGTGAACGACAATAGATTTTTGTTAAATGATCAAAAGAACCCAACTATTCACTTGGATATCACCATGTCAAAAGTCAATGTAAGAAGAAATTATCCAATTGACAACATGAATTCCGTCTTAAATCATAAAAATTGAAAAAAGAAAAATTTAAGTACAACTTGAGGCCACCTTAGGCAGCTGAAACTGAACCTACGGCTTGAATGGCGGAAGGGGTGAAAGTAAAAGGGCTGCTCTATATTAAGCATGACTGATGAAAAACATCCGATAACATCACCTTGTAAAAATCAGTGTAAGATGAACCTCCTTTTGCAAAACAAATCAAACTAAAGGTATTATTTTCTCTCTCAACTATATCTTCGTATTACTTTATTATTTTTTGTTCATAAGATGTTTTAAAGAGTACACATTGATATTCTTCCAAATAAAGGCACCAACCAAATACGTATGGTACAATGGCAAGTTAATTGGCACCTACTTATTTCCTTACAATAGCTATTGTTTTAAGCAAAATTGAATATAACATATCTGTCTAAGTATTAGGATCAGTTCATTTGAGCAAACATATATTGCACAAGCATGGCATGTGAAAGGATCTTAATGGTGATGACTCTTGAAATTCTCGAAGAAATCAGTTGAGATTTTACTAATTTCAAATTACAAGGTGCCCAGATTGAACAGAACAGATACTATTGTATTTAGTAACAAGCATGGTGCAGAAGTAAAAAAAAGAGACATCATTATTTTGCGTTTATATCTGATTTAAGCTTGTTCAAATAAAAACCGATGTCCATTCACCAAGTTCCACAAGCACATACATGTCACTTGCATATTCACATAAACAGAGAATGATAGAAAGGGGAACATCTTAGGCTGACAGTCTGTATTGATCGTGGCTCAGATGCATGTATTTCTTAGACTAGTTATGCATATATGTTTACCTAGACATTTGGAATATACATAGAGGGCTAGATGCACGTTTGCACCACTGGTGCTTGCTTATGCACCACCAATCATCCTCCATCCTCCTTGCTTATGCATATATGTTTACCTAGGCATCCGGTAAAGCTGCCTCATCCTCCATGCGGATGATGCTAGGTTGGTCGACACATGCGGTATCTTGTCCTCAGGCTTGCTTCACTCTTCCCTATGTGGCATGCCGCCTACACCATTGCCAATGGGTCTCCACCACTGGTCCTAGAAAATGTGACTCTAGCACAAGAGAAGGACAATAGACGGTGAATGGAACCTTCATGAGGCGAGAGAAGGTCAAGGGACGAAGGAAGGGGAGGGGCAAACCGTCATTGCTAGGCATCCCTGCATTTCTCACAGGTGGCAACAACTTGTGTTGAAGCAGTGGACGAGGGGACGAGGATGGGCTCATTGGTCGCCGGTGATGGTGGATCGAGGGTGGTGGTCGGTGGTAGAGGTGGAGCCGTGCATATTGGGCACGTTAGCTTTTTTTTTGCCCCGCCGATTGGACTCGTGCATACGTGGGTTGGGGCGCTGGTTTTTCCTTTCACTCTGGTTTTGTAGCGTTGTTTTCTTTTTTGCATGGTGGGAGGACAGCCGGTGAAACTCTCTGTTTAGGGTTTGTGCATACGTGGGCTAGGACTCTGGTTTTCCCTTTCACTCTGGTTTTCGCAGTGTCATTTTTTTGCAGTGGGAGGACAAACAGTTTGGTTTCATGCCTGGGAGGTCGACCATGGAAGCCATTTTCTTGGTACGACAACTTATGGAGAGATACACAGAGCAAAAGAAGGACTTGCATATGGTGTTCATTGACTTGGAGAAGGCCTATGATAAGATATCGTGGAATGTCATGTGGTGGGCCTTGGAGAAACACAAAGTCCCAACAAAGTACATTACCCTCAACAAGGACATGTACGATAATGTTGTGACAAGTGTTCGAACAAGTGATGTCGAGACTGATGACTTCCCGATTAAGATAGGACCGCACCAGGGGTCAGCTTTGAGCCCTTATCTTTTTGCCTTGGTGATGGATGAGGTCACAAGGGATATACAAGGAGATATCCCATGGTGTATGCTCTTTGCGGATGATGTGGTGCTAGTTGACGATAGTCAGACGGGGGTAAATAGGAAGTTAGAGTTATGGAGACAAACCTTGAAATCGAAAGGGTTTAGGCTTAGTAGAACTAAAACCGAGTACATGATGTGCGGTTTTAGTACTACTAGGTGTGAGGAGGAGAAGGTTAGCCTTGATGGGCAGGTGGTACCTCAGAAGGACACCTTTCGATATTTGGGGTCAATGCTGCAGGAGGATGGGGGTATTGATGAAGATGTAACCATCGAATCAAAGCCGGATGGATGAAGTGGCGGCAAGCATCTGGCATTCTCTGTGACAAGAGAGTGCCACAAAAGCTAAAAGTCAAGTTCTATAGGACGGCGGTTCGACCTGCAATGTTGTATGGCGCTGAGTGTTGGCCGACTAAAAGGCGACATGTTCAACAGTTAGGTGTGGCGGAGATGTGTATGTTGAGATGGATGTGTGGCCACACTAGGAAGGATCGAGTTCGGAATGATGATATGCGAGATAGAGTTGGGGTAGCACCAATTGAAGAGAAGCTGGTCCAGCATCGTCTGAGATGGTTTGGGCATATTCAACGCAGGCCTCCAGAAGCTCCAGTGCATAGCGGACGGCTAAAGCATGAGGAGAATGTCAAGAGAGGGCGGGGTAGACCGAATTTGACATGGGAGGAGTCCGTTAAGAGAGACCCGAAGGATTGGAATATCACCAAAGAACTAGCTATGGACAAGGGTGCATGGAAGCTTGCTATCCATGTGCCAGAGCCATGAGTTGGTCGCGAGATCTTATGGGTTTCACCTCTAGCCTACCCCAACTTGTTTGGGACTAAAGGCTTTGTTGTTGTTGTTGGAGGACAAACTGTTTACAGATTTACAGTAGTTGAGACTTTTATATCCTAAAATGTTAAGCAGGTTTAGGTGCTCCCAACATATGCAAATAGCCATGGTAAATTATGAAATTATTTTATAACACATGTTAATTATGTTATCTACCATTGGTAAATAATCAACACTAAAAGAGGACGTGTAGAAAGATAAACGATTTTTTTTTCATTGAGGGGTGAAATGATCTATTTTAATAGTTTTTGAACCCAAGTGAGGGTGAGAAGTACTTTAAGGAGTTATGAAATATTTGGAGACAGTAAAATGGGGGTGTACCTCATTGGGGGAGGTGCCCCTTGGACAACGAGTCGCGCGCGGGCGCGTTCCAGGCTTGGCGCGTGGTGCTCGCTCGCTATCAAGCTGAGCCAGGAAACGGGAGCGCCCTGTTCTGTTCGATTTTGCTTAGTTTGTTCTACCGGTCTTTTACTGCACGTTTTTCTCTGGTTTTTATGTGCTGCGTGGTTTATGTAAGTTTGCTGCAAGGATTGTGCAAAGTGTACTGCACGGGCTGTGCATCACAGATGTGCTGCACGTACTGTAGCGCATTTAGCACAGGTGTTATTCTCCGCGAAGCGCAATTGTGCTTCACTGTGAAGCGCAGCTGTGCTTTGCGGTAGGGGAGTACAGGTTGCATGGGGGTACAAGTTGTACTGAGCAGGGAGCACATGGTGTACTGTGCAGTGAGTACAGGTTGCACTACATGGATTATACTGCTTGTGGGGTACTATAAGTACGTTATCACGTGAAGCACAAGTTTGTTATATTTGGTAGCACAAGTTATGTCTGAAAAAAGAAGTTCGTTGAAACTTATCTACATGGGATATAGTTTCAATCTTGACGCGAGGAAGACAATGCGTGTAATTTGGATGCACGGTTCAAGAGATATTTCATTTTGAAAATCGGAACTCACAAAAAAAGCATACACAGCAACCCTCCCATCCCCTTCCATAGAGAAAACGCACCAAAACTCCCTAGCGGTGCTTGTGACCACCAGAGAAGTTTGGGGTAACCTTTGGAAAGGGTACCCCTTACGCCTTAACTAGTGATTTCGGTAAAACTGGACCTTTTCCTTTCTGGGGTGATTGAAATTACTCTCTTTTCTTTGTGTTCGCTTCAAAGGAAAACATTTCGAGGGAGCAAATTTACAGTAGAAGAATATTGATATTTCCCTTAAGGCCTTAACTAGTGATTTTGGTAAAACTGGACCTTTTCCTTTCTGGGGTGATTAAAATTACTCTCTTTTCTTTGTGTTCTCCAAGGAAAAACATTTCGAGGGAGCAAATTTATAGTAGAAAAACATTGATATTTCCCACTTACATGAAAAAAGTAAAAAAAAATCAGTAGAGACATCAAATCCTCAAGTGGCATGTTTACTTTACACATGGCAAGTATTGTTTATTGTATTTATTTCCAATTGCAATGTAACTTGTATTTGTTTCGTGAAGCTTGGTTGGAGCCGATGATGTTAACAGATCCCTCAGATTGCTGCATTCTCGATGGAGCTTGCATGCAGCATACACCTAGTGGCATGTTCCAAATTTTCTCATTGAAGCTGGCTAAAATTCATGTGGGTTGTGGGCCAGTAGAGTTGTACGGATACATTGCAATGCGGGATGATCTGGATCGATTGCTTAACTATGTGGTCAGTTTTAAAAGGGATGATCCCATCATCGTGGAGCAGGTGCACATCCATACTTATCTGCAATTATTTTAAGGGATGAGACTACCGAACACACCCAAATATTGTGGTTCGTCTACTTAGCCCCCTTGAGTATAAAAGCAGGGATTCTGCCTCTTAAAGTGTTCAATACTGTCTATATCGTTCCTGGTCAGGGTTTGGAGGTGGTTTCTGGCCACGTGACCTGTTAGGTGAATGCTGCTGCATGGGCAAAATCACCTCCTAATCACCCCAGGGAATGATTTAGCTATACATTATTTCAGGGGTCAAATACCTGTATACTTGACGGGGGTAAGCAGACAAACCTTTTTTTTCCTTTTTCATTTCAACAAACTTATGCAACTAATATTCGGAATTTGAAACAAAATGAAATAAATATAGTGGGAGCCAAATTTCCCTCTCTAACACCGCTATGTATTTACTAACTATCCAGTTCAATACATGGCAAAATCTTATTTATCCATTGTAAAATATCCCTTGAAGTAAATATTGGTGAAGTGAAACGTCATAAGGAAAGTATTTGGCTTTAGATATGTCTTACTTTTATATGGAGAGCTACTTAATAACAATGACTTTGTAGGGTTCTCTCATCAACATGTCTGGCCCTAAGCGAGGGATAGATTCACATGGCAATATTTTAATCGAATATGACATGAGGATCAAGACTGCAGAAGAAGAAAAACATGACCTACAACTGATTGATGGTGCATCAATAATAGTCAGCAAAGACTTGCAGAACTGTCACACATTCACCAGTCGCATCTATGGCGATTGTGGAGCAGTGGACTTCACCGCATCACGCCTTGAAAATGCAGTTGAGGCGACTCTAGAAGTTGTCATCTCAGAAGTGCAAAACAGTTTCAATTTGTGTCTCAGCTGTTTTACCAGTGGGTTGAATGAAGAAATCCGACTCTTCAATGGCACCATTGGTGAGTCATGTGGCTTAAAGAGGTCTGTGGTTGCTGTAGTTATAGCTTCTTGGATGACGTTGAAGTTCAAGTTGGGTGCGGAGTCATCCAGTTCTGCTGAACATCATTGTTCCTTCATAGCCAACAACCATGGGATTTTTACTCAAAAGATGAAGACTGACTTTGCGCTACTCTCAGTGAAGGTGACTTGGTCGACTTTGCCTCGGGGGTCTCATGCTCATTCCAGTTCATGCCAACCTTAAGTAAACTTCGTCAAATAGTGTGTCTGATGACCGGGGAAGAACTTCAAAGACTTGGTTATGCCGTCAAAGAGTCGTGGACTTGTGCCAACAATCAAACACTTACTAATAAAAAAGTGTCTGTCTAAATTTAGGTGTGCCAAACCTGGATTGTAATCAAACTATTGTACTCCATAGTTTGAACTGTCTAGTACTAGTATATTTGGTTCAGCCGCCATGTAAACCATAGTGGAGAAACCTTCGGGTAGAGTATAATTTTTCCTATCCCTTTTTAACTCTAGTTACACTCGTACTGCCTCCGTCCTGGTGTATAGGACATGCCCATGGTTCTAAGTTGACAATTTAACTAGTTAAATATATATAATAATTTCTCCGTAAACTAATATAAAAGCATTTAGAATACTAAATTAGTAATCTAAATGCTCTTATATTAGTTTATAGAGGGAGTATGTTAGAACAATATGTTTAGAAGTTACATCTTCATACGAGTCGTAGGATATACTTTTAATGACATATAACACATATTTAGTTAGTCAAACCGATGATCTAGAACTAGGGGCACGTCCTATACATCTGGATTGAGAGAGTACGAAACTTATTTCTATCTCTATTCGTGCGCTAGTTCTTTTTCCTGACAATAATTAGACTTGTTTTACAAGGACAACGCTAACGCCCACACGTGCGGTAGGAGCCAAATCCGCCCACACGCCATATAACACATAGAGTGTGCCACGTCATCGCATGCATGCATATGGTAATTTTTTTGGATTTTCAGTTTTTAAAATTTTTTATCTCTTAGATGAAAAATCCGATTGAAGATCCGTTTTTATCATTAAATCCCTCGTGACGAGATCTTCGAAAGTAGATCTCATATCAATATATTTTGAGGAATATTTTTTGGGTTAAAAGTTACCATATGAATTGCCATGATGTTTACATTGAAATTGGCATGATATGTTTCAGCTATTTTCTTCTACATTTAAAAGTAAAATTTGGCATATTATAAAACGGAGAATTAAGAAACTAGACTTGCCATGGTCCATAAACTAAAATTGCCATGATACGTGCACCTAAAATTGCCATGGTTCATAAAAATAATAATTTTCATTGTCAAAGTACTGGAATTGCCATCATAAAAAAACTAAAATTGGCATGCTCTACAAATTAAAATTGTTACGTGGCAACTTTAGTTTAAGCACTATGACAACTACAGGATAAACATCATGACAACTTTTGGACAAATTTTTTTTTTTGTCGAAATATATCAACATGGGGTCTAGTTTCGAAGATCTCGCCGAGACAACTTTAATGGTGAAAACGGGTTTTTAATTCAAATTTTTAATTAGAAGATAAAACATTTTTAAGCCAAAAACCAAAAAGATTCCTGCTGATATCATTTGTTTATACGTGGCAAAATGAGTGGTGATGGAAACGTGTGGCCGATGTACAAGATGCCACACGTGTGGGCGTTAGTTTTTTCATTTTATAAAACACGGCCCCTCGGCAAGGGAAACACTTCCTATCATACATCTTTTTTTTTCCGGTAATCCTATCATACATAGCATTTTTC
This sequence comes from Triticum urartu, assembly GCF_003073215.2. Lineage (NCBI taxonomy): Eukaryota > Viridiplantae > Streptophyta > Magnoliopsida > Poales > Poaceae > Triticum > Triticum urartu. The sequence continues at coordinate 672,405,479 of NC_053024.1, forward strand.
AGACTGGCGTAGGCCGTTGATATGTCTTCCATCTCACGGCTGGGATATGTGTATGTTTACTTTCCTATAAATCCATCATTATAAGGGAGAAACAGACCGATTTTTATCACCACGTCCCCGTAACCCCTCGTCGTCCCGGTCATCTTCACCAGATTCCGCTCCGCGGCGAACTGCGCATCGTTGCCTTTTCCTCCACCATCAACCCGGTGAGGCATATGGCGAGCTGTGCGTCCAGATTTTGGATCACCTATTCACCTCCAACTCCCCGTTTCCTGCCACTGCTTCTGGTAACAAACAACAAGCAGCGTGATCCAATGACGAGCAAGGATTTGTTGTCCTTGCCTCCAGCGCTTTTGCCACGACGAGATCGTCATGCATCCATCAGATGAAGAGTTTGGCATCGGCCATGACTAAGTCTAAGTATACGTTTTAACTGAAGCATGTGGATGATTCCATGATTTGAAGCATCATGAACTATATCATGAAGCACATGGTTCTCCTTTGAAAATTAGAGTAACGGTGCAAGCAAAATTATACTTTATCGATAGAAGGAAGCATATATTTAGAGCATCTATAGCTGCATTGTGCAAATCCGACCCCTCAAACGTCCCCGGGCGCATCTGTCGGATTTCGGATTCCGGCAGACCCTTGAGGTTCGAACACTGGGGTGCGCGCGGAGATTTCGCCTTCTACCTACCTGCACCCCTCCGCGTCGCTAAGATCTAAACTATGAAAAGAACAGCACAAGAGACACAGGGTTTATACTGGTTCGGGCCACCGTTGTGGTGTAATACCCTACTCCAGTGTGTGGTGTGGTGGATTGCCTCTTGGGCTGATAATGATGAGCAATACAAGGAAGAACAGCCTCGCAAGGGTCTGTTCTTGGCTGAGGGGATGAACTGCTAGGAGGAGTTCAGTCACCCTTCTCTCTCTCTCTTCTCGATTCCGATCCCTCTACCCTGTGGGTGGCTAGTCCTATTTATAGGCAAAGGCCCTGGGCCTCTTCCCAAATATTGAGCGGGAAGGGCGCCAACAATTGGCCATTTTGAAGGGGAACATCTGGTACACTTATCCTGACTAAAGTTGGTCCTCGCCTGCCAAAGGCTCTGGTGGTGACGCTGGCTTGGGTTCCACAATGACTTTCTCCCTGCCGTTGGACTGGTCTTGGTCTCGTTGCACCGAAACAGATGCCTTTGCTTGATGCTCTCGCCTGCGCTTGCTCCCTTTGCACCAAAGAGGAAAGGAGGACACTGCGCGGGCTGGCGCCCGCCTGGCACCCTTGGTCGTCATGGCTTGCGTCACGGGCACCTCGTGAGGTACCCCGCCTTGATCTCTCCGCCTCCTCGCGAGCCAGCCTGATGAGGCCGTGCCTGAGGAAGCTCCGTGTCGTCCGCCCCGCGAGGCTTGGCCCCTCGCGAGGGTCTTGGGTCTGTGTTAATGAAGACGGGCCGTGCTGGGCCCCCTTTGAGCCACGACGCAGGCCGCAGGCAGGCAAGTCTGGGGACCCCCGTTCCCAGAACGCCGACAGTAGCCCCCGGGCCTAAGGCGCGCCCGGACTTGGCCGTGTAGGGAGGCGAAAGGGTAAGGGCGAAGCGCCGCGGGCCCTAACAGCCTGCGGCCTTGGGCGCCGCGTGGCGGTTGATTGGGCGTGGGCGGCACTGTTCCCCCACGCCCCCCTTATTTTGCGCCATGCTAGGCGGACTCGTAGTCGTACACATCCGCTCCCCTTTCTGTTGCTCGAGCGCCCTCTGTCCTTCCTCCGCTTGAACTCCAGCTTCTGTTTTCAACCCGATCTCGAACCTTCCCCCCTTCCCATCGCCATGGCTCCGACGAAGAAGGGAAGAGGGAAGAAACCCATGCCTCCGCCTTGCTCGCCGCCATTGGCGGCCCCCGCCGAGGGCTTGGGCAAGGTCAGCTCGGCTCTGGCCACCATCTTCAACGAATGCGGGAGGACGACGGCCTGGCCCGCGTCTCACTTCTCCATCGATAGGATAGTCACCGAGGTCCAGTATTTCGCCGACGCCCTGTGGGCGGGTCTGGTTCCCCCCTTTTCTGATTTCTACAATGCCGTGCTTTCCCACTATCAGATCCACATGATGCATCTGGGTCCTGAATTCATCACCCTCCTTTCGGTCTTCGCCTTTGTTTGCGAGGCAATGATGGGCATCCTTCCTTCAGTTGCCCTGTGCCACTTCTTCTCTCTGCGCCTTGTCTACCCTACCCAATGCTGGGCGTGCGTGAGCTTCGTTGCCGCGTCTGAGACATCAGCCACAGGGATTGACTTCAGGCTCCCTCCGCCTGCGGCTGGGTTCCGCGAGCGGTGGCTGTATGTGGATGCAGGGGTGCCCAGCCCCCTGCTATCGGAGCCAACTTCGCCTGCTGTCCCCAATTCTGGTTGGGGCCAGGAGACGCTTGAGAGCCCCCGGCTCGTCTTCGTCTGGCACCGCTTCGCGTTCTTGAGGTCGCTTGGCGTGACAGCGCCCAAGGTGGTGAAGGAGTTCCTGCTTCGCCGCATTGCTCCTCTCCAACGCCACTCCCGCCGGATGTGGGCCTTCAGCGGGCGTGATGATCGTATGAGGCTCCAGGAAGAGGACCTGATGCCTGAAGTGCTGGGACAATGCTCTTGATCCTGACTGGGGACCCCAACCCCGGCAGCATCCAGCAGGGAGGGGCCTTGCTGTACCTCTGCCAGAACAGGGGCGATTTTGTGAATCAGATGCCTATCTTTGATGAGTGGGGGCCACGCCCCGCCGGTATCTAGGGGCCTCACGAGAACCCAGTGATGGTGACTGCCCTTCCAGTCAGCCAAGGCGACTCTTCCTCAAGTGGCGGAGCAGGGAGGCATGAGGCGCCAGAGGCCGAGGGGGCTCCCGGCGGGGTGACAGCGCCGGGCGATGCTCATGAGGGAGTAGCTTTTGGGGCCCGTGCCGCTGAGGCTGGGGGTGGCAAGCAGCTGCCCTCAGCGCCTGCGATTGAGGCCCCTGAGGCTCCAGCCGCTTCTCTTGGCGAGGCGATTGGCAGCGCGCATCAGGCAGGCGCCCTTGACGCGGATCGCCTTGACGCTCCGTCTTCGTCGCAGGTTGATCCCTGCGCTCAACTCTTGGGCCGCTTCCGCGTGGACTTTGAGGCCCTCCGGAAGAGAAGGGAGGCCCTGGGCGATGATTACCCTTGTCGCCTGCTGAAGCGTAGGAAGTACTTCGCCACTGAGAGTAAGCCTTCTCCTTTCCCAGCTCCCGATCCTTCTGTTGCTTTTACTGATCCTTGCTCCGCAGGCCCCTTCCAGCCGAGCTCGCGGAGACGGCTGAGGTGCCGTCCCCCTTGGCTTCGCCCCCTCCATCGTCCTCAAGCGCTCTGAGCAGCAGAGCCCTTGTGGTGAGGGCGATCGGAGAGGCGAACCGTCCCGAGGCGCATCGTGGCCCTGCGCACCTCGCGATCCTCCTTCGCGGGCCTTCTCGTGGCATAGCCAGCCTGCCATGGGCTTCTCGCCTGGTCGTGGACTGCGATTGGCTGAGGCGCTCCCTGCGCTCTTCATCTGGGGACGGGCTGGCTCCAGGCCGGGCTTCTGGCGTGGCATGCCCGGCCGTCGCGAGGGTGCCAGCCCCCAGCCCCCCTGCCCGGAGGGGGAGTGCTGATTCGTGGCCCCCGGCGCTTGCTTGGGGCAGATGATGGTGTGGAAGACGTGCTCGAGCGCGCCCGGGAGCGTCGCGCTCTTCGCCAAGGATTCCTTCGAAGGGCGGCTGACGCAGTGAGCCTGCTTGGTGAGGAGCTTGCTGATGAAGACGCGCACCTTGAGGCCGAGGGCCTGCGCCTGGCTGCAGAAAGGCGCGAGCTGGAGGGCGCCATCGCCCTTGCGCGCCGTCAGCGCGATCTTGACGACGCAGAGGCCAAGGCGTCGCTGGTGGCCTCTCGGGAGGCCCGATCTTGGGCCGCTGAGGAGGCCCGGGAAGCTGACCGGCGGCGAGAGGCGGTGGAGGAGCGGGCTCGGGAGCTCCTGGCCTGGTGCCACTCACTGGAGGAGCAAGTGGAGCTGCGCGAGGCAGCCCTCGCGTCGATGGAGGTGGCCTCTGGCGACCCAGCAGAGCTCCAGAAGCGTGAGGAGGTGCTGACGCTGGAAGCCGCCGAACGTACCCGCGAGTACGAGCGTCTGGAGACGAGGGAGCGCTTGGTGACACAGATGGAGGATGATGTCACTGCACGGGAAGCCCGTGTCCTGGAGGAGGTCGGACGTCGGGTGGCGATGGCGCGCTTGGACCTCGAGCGCGAGTTCGAGGAGAGGCTGGGGTTGATCCGGGCCGAGGCTGAGGGTAGGACTGCTGCCTTGAGGGCCAAGCTGGAGGAAGCGACGCGGCGGGCCGATGCTCTTCGGGACGCCCTTGAGGTAGCGCAAGGGGAGTCAACCACCTCCCAGGCCGAGGTGCTCCTTCTTCGCTAGCGGGTGGAGGAGGCTGAGGTCATCGCGCGCCAGAATGCGGACGAGATACGTCAGCGGCGGATCCTGGAGCATGAGCACGGCCCCATGCTCACCACGCTCCGGGAGAGAGCCAACACAGCCTTGGGCAACATCTGCGAGGCGGCTGTTGGCGAGCCGCACGCAGTCAACTATGCCGGCAACCTTCAGTTCTTCACCGACGTGGTGACGCAGCTGGAGGCGCGGTCGGTCAGGGCTGACAGGTTGGTGGAGGAGAGGAGCCGCGCCCTGCTCGGGCGCGCCTTTTCTTGCGTCTTCAGCCATCTCCGAAACATGGATCCCCACTTCGATTTTGACGCCGCCATCACCCCAGTCCCCCAGGCCGTCCGAGACGACCTGGCGCACTGGGTGGAAGACAATGTGGATGCTCTTGTCAGGGCCTTCGCTTTTTCAGACAACGATGGCGTGATCGTGGCTGCCGACGAGGGCGGTGTGGTGAACGGCCCTGCCGCCGCTGGCGGCGACGCAGACAGCGATGGCGAGTCCAGCGACGCCAGCAACGGTTCGGGTGGTGCTCCTGAGGACGCATTGGGGGATTTATCCGACTGATTGTGCATCGTTCCTGCTTCCTTACCCTTTGTCCCGTGTGGGCCCTGAGGTAGCCTGTGGGAGGCTGTGGTGTCCCGAGTGTTCCCTGATCGAATCCGTAGGATCTGCAGTAAAAAAACCCTCCTGAGAGGACGCGGCGGCGAAAGTCTGGGCTGCGCGCAAACTGGGCCTGACCCGGCTCGCGAGGGGCTCACGAGGGGAGGCAGCTGAGGCGAAGTGGCAATCAAAACGCGAGAAATTGCTCGAATGAGACTAAGCACCCCTTCCCCGAACACACGCAAATCTCAAATTCGAATCCAACTTAAATCCAGCGGGGGAAAGTGACGACCAAAAGGAAAAGCAATGAAAAAAAACAAAAGGCCGCGTCCGGCACCTAATCTAGTCTTGGATGTCTTCTCACCAGCGCGGAGCTAAGTGCTGCCACTGGGCGTGGGAGAGAGCCCCAGGGCCTGAGGCCGGCACCCCTGAGACTCCGGGGCGTGTACAACCCCACTCATTATTACGTGAGAGTGTCACGGGGCGGCGAGCTTCACAGGCACTGGGCCTTCTTCACAGGTACCGGCCTTGCTTCATATCGCCAGACGAGGGCCCCGCCTTGTGCCACACTCTAGTGCCATCAACGACGACCGGAAACCAGGACGCCGCCGATGGGGTAGAGCGGTCGCCAGCGGTTCCCCCGACGACCACGGGTCCTCCGCCAGGGGCAGGCCCTGAGGCACCTTCCCAGAAGAGGGCCTACCTCCTAAGAACACCTTGCTCCGAACGCCGCGGTGGTGATGTCGGATCTCGGCCCCTCTCCTGCAGCCCCCTGCGCCCTCCTCCCGAGGGGTAGGAGACTGTGGGAGCGGGGCAGCTGCTCGCTGTGGCGACCTGCACCTCCTGCGATCCATGATTAGCGTATGCCTGCTCCTGAGGAATTAGCGGTACCCGATAATCGTTGCCTCCAGCGTGGCGAGTGGGTCTGTCCCGGGGCTCCTGGAAGGGCTCAGCTTCTGGTGCCTCGTCCCCCCAGCTTGGGCTGAGGAGCGAGCCTTGTTCACCCTCGTGAGGGTGTCCTTGGTCCATCATGAGGGGCACATATTCTTCTGGCGCCGTCATCTCGAAGGCCACGCCGTAGTGCTCCGCGTGCCACGCAGTCCTGCTTGACGCGCCCACCGTGCGGTGGTAGCGCGGTTGTCCACTGGGGCCGTGGGTCGCGTCGAGTCCTTCTTCTTCGCGGACCGGGAGCGGGGGCAGCGCCGCCGCTGGTCCGGTGCCAACAGCTTCGCCAGCATTGGGGTAGCCTTCGAGCCCGTGGGCGCGCGCGGAGCCCCCGCGCGGTCCGCCCTGGGCTTGAGATGGGAGCTGGGTGCAGAAGGGGTGAGCCCCCGAGGCGGCGAAGCCCAGGAGCTCTGCCACCTGCTCCAGCAGCACGTCGCGGCCACCCTCCAGCAGCCTGCACTGCAGCAGCTCTCGGGCCACCGTGAGCGCGGCCCTCGAGTTCGCCTGCTCCCGGCGGGTGTACGGTGTCGTGGTCGCGGCGTGGTTGGAGGCCCTTGCTACCGACCGCGCCTGCCGCGGTGTGAGAGCTGTCGAAGCCTGTCCGCGTCGCCCGCGGCCCGCAGCGCCCTGCGGACCGCGAGCTGCCTGGGGCACAGGGTCGCCCGAGGCGAGCGGTTCTGCGCGGGCGGGCCACGCCGCCCATGGATCTGGGTTGCCCGCCTGGTCGCCGGACATGGTGACGACGACGCGACGGGACACGAAGCGGTAGAAGGTGGATTCCGGCGCACCCCTACCTGGCGCGCTAAATGTCGGATTTCGGGTTCCGGCAGACCCTTGAGGTTCGAACACTGGGGTACGCGCGGAGATTTCGCCTTCTACCTACCTGCACCCCTCCGCGTCGCTAAGATCTAAGCTATGGAAAGAACAACACAAGAGACACAGGGTTTATACTGGTTCGGGCCACCGTTGTGGTGTAATACCCTACTCCAGTGTGTGGTGTGGTGGATTGCCTCTTGGGCTGATGATGATGAGCAATACAAGGAAGAACAGCCTCGCGAGGGTCTGTTCTTGGCTGAGGGGATGAACTGCTAGGAGGAGTTCAGTCACCCTTCTCTCTCTCTCTTCTCGATTCCGATCCCTCTACCATGTGGGTGGCTAGTCCTATTTATAGGCAAAGGCCCTGGGCCTCTTCCCAAATATTGAGCGGGAAGGGCGCCAACAATTGGCCATTTTGAAGGGGAACATCTGGTACACTTATCCTGACTAAAGTTGGTCCTCGCCTGCCAAAGGCTCTGGTGACGCTGGCTTGGGCTCCACAATGACTTCCTCCCTGCCGTTGGACTGGTCTTGGTCTCGTTGCACCGAAACAGATGCCTTTGCTTGATGCTCTCGCCTGCGCTTGCTCCCTTTGCACCAAAGAGGAAAGAAGGACACTGCGCGGGCTGGCGCCCGCCTGGCACCCTTGGTCGTCATGGCTTGCGTCACGGGCACCTCGTGAGGTACCCCGCCTTGATCTCTCTGCCTCCTCGCGAGCCAGCCTGATGAGGCTATGCCTGAGGAAGCTCCGTGTTGTCCGCCCCGCGAGGCTTGGCCCCTCGCGAGGGTCTTGGGTCTGTGTTGATGAAGAGGGGCTGTGCTGGGACCCCCTTTGAGCCACGACGCAAGCCGCAGGCAGGCAAGTCTGGGGACCCCCGTTCCCAGAACGCCGACAGCGTCCGCGGGCACTGACCGGTCACGCCTTATATTTCGTCCTCCACACTCGTGTCCCTCATATCCTAAACCTCAAAACCATGCAATTCATGCAACGCTACGTAAAACACATGATCATAGCGTAGTCCATCGGATTAGCCGGACAAAAGAAACATGATTCATCGGAGTTCAACGGCGGCGAGCAGTGCAAATCATACTACAAACTTATGAAACATGGATAAAATATAAACAGAACGAGGAAGGGCGGAGAAAATCACCATTTCCTCGCCGGTCCTGCTCCTTCGCATGGCGGGCCGCCTTCGCCTTCGCCGCCACTCCTTTGTTGCCTCACGCTCCGACAACTCGATGGCGAGTCGGAGCACCTTGGCATTCTTGCGGCGGAGGCACCGCGCATCCGTCTCCGCCGTCGTGAGCGAGCGGCGGAGGACAGAAGCGAGGAGCGCTGCCTCAGGATCGGCCGGTCTGCGCACGGACATCGACTCGGACACCGCTGCCCTCTCCCTCACCCGCTGTTGCTCGCACAGCGCTGCCCGTGCCTCCGACTCAGGCGTCCGAGTGTGTGCCGGCCCCGCTGCTGGCACGAGGACCCAGCGGTGACTGGGCACCACCTCCGGAGTAGATGGTGCTGGTGGTGGGCGGCGTACCTGGAGGAGCGGAGCGGAGTGGCCGGAGCTGCGCGCTAGGCGGGAAGGGCCGGCGACGTCACCGATGCTGCGTCGACGGGCGCCGGGCACTAATGAAGTGGATCCGCCGCTGCCGGATCCGCCTTGGTCGACGACCGAACGCCTCAATGCGATGCGGAGGGTGACCTCCTCCACATCGTCGGGGTCCTCTTCGCGCAGCAGGCTAGACCAGTCGCCGTCGGAGCCGGAGTCCCCACCGGAGGCAACGCTGCTTCGGTCACCGGCCATCGGATGCGTTTGGAAGGGATCGAAAGTGGAGTGGACGGAGAGGGGAGTGAAGTGGAGTTCAGATTGACTACGGTCTAGTGTTTTCTGAACGATGATATTTGTGGGGCAGGCGTGGGCCAGGCTGGGCCAAGTCGACGTGACGGGCGTGCCCGGACGCGCCCGTGCCGCTCCATATCCGCCTCATATGTGGGCTGAATATGAGGGGTGCCGGTCAGCCTGGGCGTTTGAGGACGGTTTGAGAGACCTGATTGGGTTGAAATTTCATGATCGGTTAGTGATCGGGCTGTCTGCCCAAACGTTTGAGACGGGTTTGAGAGGTTTGGTTGTAGATGCTCTTAGATACCAGGATGCATTACGTGCTCACGGTTGAAGCATTGATATGGCCACTGTTTTGGAATATAGAAGCGCGTATATACATATTAAGAGCATCTCCAAACAGACGCGCGGTCACTCGGCGCGCTAAAAATCTTTTACAACGCCGAAGTAGCGCGGTGTCCAGCAGGCGCGCTAAATTACATCGCGCCTAGCACAAATAACATTTTCCATTCAACATATAACTAAACAAGATCAAACACATATAAGATAAATCAACAATAAATAGTTCCATTTTTTATTACAACTATAAACAATAGTTTATTTTCCAATATAACAAATAGTTCATGAACAATGTAACAAATAGTCAACAATACAACAAACTTATAACATCAAACTAGTTTTGTCGTCCATTCCATGACCACCACTCCTCGACTAGATCCTTTTGAATGTCATCATGCGTTTCGGCACGTCGAATGACATGATAGGAGGCAATAAAGCGGGCCACCCTCACAGCCCTCCTCCGCACTCACACGGGTTGTCCCAACAACTCATACTGAGAATAGCCTAAATCTTTGCCCACGCTCATTCTCGATGATCATGTTACGCATGATCAGACAAGCGTTCATGATGTACCAAAGGATCTTTTGATCCCAAAATCTAGCCGGTCCTCTCACAATAGCAAATTGGGCTTGCACCAAAGGATCTTTTGGTCCCAAAATCTAGCAGGTCCTCTCACAATAGCAAATTGGGCTTGCAAAATCCCAAAAGCTCTCTCCACATCTTTCCTAGCCGCCGTCTGGGCATAGTGGAAATCAAGATTTTTCTTACCTTGCGGTGCCGTCAACGGCTTCACAAATGTTTGCCACCTTTGGTAGATGACACCCGCAAGATAGTAGCCATAGTTGTATGTATGGCCATTTGCTACAAACTCCACCGGTGTAGTTTCACCATTTGCAATCTTATTCATGAGTGGTGATCGATTAAGAACATCGATGCCATTCAAAGATCCAGGCATTCCGAAAAAGCATGCCAAATCCAAGTCTCCTGATCGGCCAGCGCTTCAAGGATTATAGTGGAACCCTTTTTTCTGGCCGTGGAATTGTCCATGCCATGCCTTAGGATAGTTCTTCCAACTCCAATGCATGCAATCTACTGAGCCAAGCATACCTGAGAACCCGCGAGCTTTGTTCATCTCCAAAAGCCTTGCGATGTCTTCAGCATTGGGAGCTCTCAAATATTCCGGACCGAACACATGCACAATTCCGGCTGCGAAGCGCTTGGCACACATGATGGATTAACTCTCACCCATGGCCAAGTGGTCATTAAGTAGATTCGCCGGAATACCGTATGCCAACATACGCAAAGCGGCGGCCACCTTTTGAAAGGTGCTATGCCCGAGTTCTCCGGCGGCATTCCTCCTTTGCTAAAAAAACTGATCATGGCTCGCCAGTTTCTCCGCAATGTGTTTGAACAACTCGATGCTCATCCTAAAACAGCACCGAACGTAGGACTCGGGGTATGTGGGATTCTCCACAAAATAGTTCCTCATCAATCTGTTGTGGGCATCGATCCTATCCCTCCACAATTTTCGACGACCGATAACCGAACCACCGTGCTTCGGTTTTTTGTTGACGTGCATAGCTAGGATCATTACGATGTCCTCCTCCTCTTGAAGATCAAATTCTTCGTCGGAAGAATGGTGGGATAAAATCATATACAAAGTTGAATTTAAACTAATTTCAAACTACAAACAACATGCACCAAATTCATCTACAAATATAAAAGTTAGCAATATATACCTTGCAAGCGTTTTGTCGAACACCTTGTGGGCGGCGAGCTGCAAACGGCCACCGGCCGCTGTTCATCGGAGTCAGCAGTGGCGACGCCGCTCAAGGGGCAGCAGCAAGGAGAGAAGGTGGAGGAAGCACCGGCGGCGGGCGGGGATAGGCGGGGGAGGCGCAGACGGGTCGCCAGAGCGAACGGGGAAGGTGCGGGCGGTGGTGCCAACGCCTGGAGGTTGGTGAGATTCGCGCGCCCGATTGCCATGTCCAGTGCGCGGGAGCGGGCGCACCAAATAAGCCGTGCGTGATGCCGTTTTCCCCAGCGCACCGAACCTTCTTTGCTGCACACGCGATTTTAGCGCGTCTGCTAGAGCGCTGGTTTCGGTCACGCGTGCGCAAAATAGTCGTTTTTTATAGCGCGCGACTAAGATAGCGCGCCTGTTGGAGATGCTCTAAGAAACACGCTACAGTAAAATTTGAAGCATGTCAAAGAAACTACCAATGCATATATCTATGAAATTGAAGCAAATTTAATTCACAATAAATTATAGATGGGTTTCGGCCTATATAAGACAATAATTCTTGGTTAATCTTTAATCCCATGTATGTGTATGTCAAGTGGTGGGAAGTTTGGTACCATAGTGCTAGTGGAGGAAGAGTTGAACCCCTTTATAAGGGTTACTCTACCACATGCCATTGGAAGCTTGAGAACAGGAGATGTACATGCAAGCTCCTCCTCCACCACCTGCCTCGCCCCGATGACACGGGTTGTGGAAACGAGCCGAGCTCACACATATGTGCTTTATTTTTGTTGGTTAGAAATGGTTAATTAATCGCTAACATAAGTGCCACTGTCCAAACGTTGGACTGTGGCTTGTTTGCGGACTTGGTTGTGGGCCTAAGCCCAGGCCCATCTACCTTACGGACTATATAAGGTGGCGTTGGCCAGTGCAGCCAACACACTCACTCCCTCCTTGTGCAACCCTAGCCATCATCTACTGTTCCTCTCATTGTGCTACGTCCGATGATCCCATCCCGACGACCGCATGCATGATTGGTCGGCAGAGCAGGTTCCTCCGGAAACCCGTCCTTCCACTAGTAGAAAAAGGGCCTAATGTGAAGCACATTAGTCTCGGTTTGTAGCAGAACCGACACTAGTGTGACCATTAGTGCCGGTTCCAACGGCTAGGAGGGCGGCGCTCATTAGTACTGGTTCGTGGCGAACCTTTAGTAATGGTTCGTTCCACGAACTGGTACTAAAGAGGTGGTGGCAGGCTGTTGACAGCCTGGGGCCCCCACCAACACCTTTAGTACCGGTTTATACCATGAACCGGTACTAGAGATGTCACCGGCTTCACTGTCATCACTTTCTTCTCTACTGAGTTACCAGACTCATATATCTCAAAAGTCCCACTTCGGACAAACCGGAGGGAATCTTTGTAATAGTTAATTAGGGCACTTATGTGTTTCAGCATTTGAAACGCGAAGAAATATTATGTCCAAAATTATTAAATGCATGAAAAATAGCAAATGAAGGCAGAAAATGGTTGAACATTGATGATGTGCCTTTGAGTGGTGCATAATGAACACACAAAATGTCTGGAGTTAAAATAAGTTATTAAAAATGAAGGAGAGGCGCAGTGCTCACCTGCACTTTGGTTAGCTCCAGGCCTTGAGAAACTACAGATAGCTCCATGCAGTCTACATCATTTCCTCAAGGCCTGGAGCTAAGCAACGTGCATGTGAGCATTGCGCCTCTCCTTCATTTTCTTCGTCTCTGCACTCAGGGCTTATAAACCGCTGCGAGTCCCTCTCGCTTGACGAGGTGGGACTAAATTTTAGCCACCGCCAGGACAAGGCCTTTAGTCCCGGTTGGTGGCTCCAACCGCGACTAAAGTACTTCATTTGCTATTTTTCATGCATTTAATGATATTTTTGAGCTAAATGGCCCTGAAATTGAAAAGCATTACAAATGAACCCTGAAAAGGTTAAAGTTGGCATGGTATCATCATTTCACCCACATAGCATGTGCTAAAAAGTTGAGAGGGTTACGACAAAAACTGGATGCACTTCGTGTACAAAATGGACAATCTCTTTCGAAGTATTAGGGTTTCAGACGAAAACTCGTCTGTTACAAAGGGATTTCATTTTTTTAACTTATTTCACCTCCAGACCTTTTGTGCGTTCAATATGCACCAGTCGAAGCCACGCCATCAACTTTCAACCCATTCTCACATCATTTGCTATTTTTCATGCATTTACTGATTTTTTGAGCTAAATGACCCTCAAATTGAAAAGCACTACAAATGAACTCTAAGAGGTTGAAAGTAGGCATGGTATCATCATCTGACCCACATAGCATGTGCTAAAAATTTGAGAGGGTTACGGCAAAAAATGGATACACATCGTGTACAAAATGGACAATCTCTTTCGAAGTATCAGGGTTTCAGACGAAAACTCGTCTATTACAAAGGCAATTTATTTTTTTGAACTTATTACAACTCCAGACTTTTTGTGCGTTCAGTATGCACCATTCAAAGCCACATCATCAACTTTCAACCCTTTCTGACATCATTTGCTATTTTTCATGCATTTACTATTTTTTAGCTAAATGACCCTGAAATTGAAAAGCGCTACAAATAAACTCTGAAAAGGTTGAAAGTTGGCATGGTATCATCATCTGACGCACATAGCATGTGCTAAAAAGTTCAGAGGGTTATGGCAAAAACTGGATGCACTTCATGTATAAAATGGACAATCTCTTTCGAAGTATCAGGGTTTCAGACGAAAACTCGTCTGTTACAAAGGCATTTCATTTTTTTAACTTATTTCAACTCCATACTTTTTATGCGTTCAGTATGCGCCATTCAAAGCCACGTCATCAATTTTCAACCCTTTCTAACTTCATTTAGTATTTTTCATGCATTTACTAATTTTTTTTGAGCTAAATCACCCTGAAATTGAAAAGCACTACAAATGAACTCTGAAAAGGTTGAAAGTTGCATAGTCTCATCATCTGACCCACATAGCATGTGCTAAAAAGTTGAGAGGGTTATGGCAAAAACTGGATGCACTTCGTGTACAAAATTGACAATCTCTTTCGAAGTATCCGAGTTTCGGACGAAAACTCATTTGTTACAAAGGCAATTCATTTTTTAACTTATTACAACTCCAGACTTTTTTGTGTGTTCAGTATGCACCATTCAAAGCCACGTCATCAACTTTCAACCCTTTCTGACACCATTTACTATTTTTCATGCATTTACTGATTTTTTTGAGCTAAATGACCCTGAATGAACCTGAAAAGGTTGATAGTTGGCATGGTATCATCATCTGACCCACATAGCACGTGCAAAAAAGTTGAGAGGGTTACGGCAAAAACTGGATGCACTTCGTGTACACAATGGACGATCTCTTTCGAAGTATCAGGGTTTCGGACGAAAACTCATCTGTTACAAAGGCAATTCATTTTTTAACTTATTACAACTCCAAACTTTTTGTGCGTTCAGTATGCACCATTCAAAGCCACGTCATCAACTTTCAACCCTTTCTGACATCATTTGCTATTTTCATGCATTTACTGAATTGTTTGAGCTAAATGACCCTGAAATTGAAAAACACTATCAATGAAATCTAAAAAGGTTGAAAGTTGGCATGGTATCATCGTCTGACCCACATAGCATGTGCTAAAAATTTGACAAGGTTATGGCAAAAACTGGATGCACTTCGTGTAGAAAATGGATAATCTCTTTTGAAGTATCAGGGTTTCAAACGAAAACTCGTCTTTTACAAAGGAATTTCATTTTTTTAAATTATTTCAACTCCAGACTTTTTGTGCGTTCAGTATGCGCCATTCGAAGCCACATCATCAACTTTCAACCATTTCTGATTTCATTTAGTATTTTTCATGATTTACTGATTTTTTTGAACTAAGTGACCCTGAAATTGAAAAGCACTGCAAATGAACTCTGAAAAGGTTGAAAGTCGGCATGGTATCATCATCTAACCCACATATCATGTGCTAAAAAGTTGACAGGGTTACAGCAAAAACTGGATGCACTTCGTGTATAAAATGGACAATCTCTTTCGAAGTATGAGGGTTTCAAACGAAAACTCGTTTGTTACAAAGGCATTTCATCTTTTAACTTATTTCAACTCCAGACTTTTTGTGTGTTCAGTATGCGCCATTCGAAGCCACGTCGTCAACTTTCGACCCTTTGTGACATCATTTAGTATTTTTCATGCATTTACTGATTTTTGAGCTAAATGACCCTAAAATTGAAAAGCACTACAAATGAAATCTGAAAAGGTTGAAAGTTGGCATGGTCTCATCATCTGACCCACATAGCATGTGTTAAAAGGTTGAGAGGGTTACGGCAAAAACTGGATGCACTTCATGTACAAAATGAACAATCTCTTTTGAAGTATCAAGGTTTCAGACGAAAACTCGTCCGTTACAAAGGCATTTCATTTTTTAAGTTATCACAACTCTAGACTTTTTGTACGTTCATTATGCGCCAGGCGAAGCCACGTCATCAACTTTCAACCCTTTCTGACATCATTTGCTATTTTTCATGCATTTACTGATTTTTTGAGCTAAATGACCCTGAAATTGAAAAGCACTACAAATGAACTCTGAAAATGTTGAAAGTAGGCATGGTATCATCATCTGACCCAGATAGCATCTGCTAAAAAGTTGAGAGGGTTACGACAAAAACTGGATGCACATCGTGTACAAAATGAACAATCTCTTTCGAAGTATCAAGGTTTCAGACCAAAACTCGTTTGTTACAGAGGCAATTCATTTTTTAACTTTACAACTCCAGAATTTTTTTGCGTTCAGTATGCACCATTCAAAGCCATGTCATCAACTTTCAACCCTTTTTGACATCATTTGCTATTTTTCATGCATTTACTGATTTTTGAGCTAAATGACCCTGAAATTGAAAAGCACTACAAATAAACTCTGAAAAGGTTGAAAGTTGGCATGGTATCATCATCTGACCCACATAGCATGTGCTAAAAAGTTGAGAGTGTTACGGCAAAAACTAAATGCATTTCGTGTACAAAATGGACAATCTTCTTTCGTGTACAACAAAAAACAACTCAGAAATAAATAAAAGGGAATAAATGAAGCAGAAAAATTTAAACTATTCAAATTTGAAAACTACAGGCACTAACATAAAGTTTGTAATTTTTTATACCTAAAGCAAAAATATTCACAAAGAAATTCTAAATACTACAAAAAACAACTCAGAAATAAATAAGAGAAAATAAATAAAGCAGAAAAGAAAAAAAAGAAAAAACTAAATAAAAAAGCCCGCCTACTGGGCCACAGCGGCCTGCATACGACTAGAAACCCAACCTGTAGTTGGGCCAGGATGCAGGCCCGCAAGACCAGTAGGCCCAACAGGGCAACGCAACACAGGTAGGCCCAGAAGGCCTACTTTAGAGAGGAGTTCGAAGGAGCAACTGCGGCTGGGTTTATAAATCAGTGCGGTTATCCTTCGCTCGGCGAGGTGGGACTAAACTTTGTGCACCGCACCTAGGCCAGCGCACAACCATTAGTACCGGTTGATGGCTCCAACCGGTACTAAGGGGGGGGGGTCTTTGGTACCGGTTGCAGCCACGACCCGGTACTAAAGGTGGTCGCTTCCTACCGCTTGGCCTGGCCAAATTTGACCTTTAGTACCGGTTGGTGGCTCCAACCGGTACTAAAAGGTCCGACCTATATATACAACACTTACAAAATTTTCAGTTTTCTTCTCTTCTTCCTCTGCTTCAACCTTGATCGTCGTCGTCGCCCGTCCCCGTCGCCGCTCCCGTCGCACACGATCGTCGTCACCGTCCCCATCGCCGCGCCCGTCCCCGTCGCCGCGCGCCGCCCCCGTCCCCGTCGCCACGCGCCGCCCCCGGCCCGTCCCCGTCGCCGCCCCAGCCCGTCGCCACCCCCCGTCGCCGACCCCGTTGCCTCGCATCGCCGGCCGGCGCCCCGCTGTAAGACGGCCCCTGCCGCGCCATGGCCGCCTGCACACACAAAGTACACACACAAAGACATATTTGTCTTAATTATTTTTTGTTTTTAGTTTTTAGTTTTTTTATACTTTTAGTTTATATAAATGTTAGATTAATGTCAAATTGTTAGATGAATTAGATAGAAATGTTAGATATTAATGTCAAATGTTAGATGAATTAGATAGAAACGTTAGATATTAATGTCAAATGTTAGATGAATTAGCTAGATATTAATGTTAGATGAGTTAGTTTTTTATACTTTTAGTTATAGATGAATTAGATATATTAATGTTAGATGAATTAGTTTTTTATACTTTTGTAAAATGTTAGATGAATTAGCTAGCTAGCTAGATATCATATGTTATGTCACATTTGCATATAGAATTTGCATATAGGAAATCACAATCCAATCATTTAATTTTTTTTACATTTGCATATAGTATTTGTTCTCGACGTCAACGATGCCGGCCCGCATCCTCGCCGTCGACCCATTCGCCACACAAAAAAGTTGCAACTAGTTAAAATTCTATTTGAGATTTGAATTAGTAAGTGCTTAGTTGAATTACTAAGAAAATTAATAAGTTCTTAGTTGAATTAGTAAGTGCTTAGTTGAATTAGTAAGAAAACTAATTATTTTTATTTATAGCAAGTGCTTAGTTGAACTAGTTGAATTAATAGAACTAGTTTATTTTTAGTAAGAAAATTTAGGTATATGAGATTTGATGATCTAATTAAAATTTTACTATAGAACTAGTTTATTTTTAGCAAGAAAATTAATATAACTAGTTTATTTTTAGTAAGTTTTTAGTTGAATGATCTAATTAATTAAAATTTGACTCGGTGGAATATGCAGACTTTGTAGAGTAGAACTAGGGTATTTAGTTATACTTCTTAACCAAATGAAATGTTTGGATTATAAGATATATTGAAATGTTTTTGTCAGTATTGAACCATTGAAATGCAATGAGCAACAGTTTATGCTCATGTACGAAGTGTTGATTCATTTCCGAGTGACCTATGTTTTGCCGGAGTGTTGATTCATTTCCATTCCGGCCTAAAGTCAACCCGTTGCATATTGAGTAATAGTACGTGATCTGTGTGTTGAGTTTCCTGGTAGTTTCCTTCGATCAATTTTCAATTAATGTTTCAACTATGAACATGGAAATGTCTGACGACGAAAAGGATTTCGGTATGTGCGAACATTGCAAAGATGAGTACGACCTATGCGACAGAAATTTCCTAGTTGATGGTAGGCGCTTCAGCATCAAGCTGGACGAGACCTTCGAAGTGGATACAGTAAGTCACAACGACAAGTCTTTTTTTTCGTAATTAAGCATGACTTCTTCTTCGTTTGCTTAAACTTATAATTTTAATTTTTTTACTATTCTACTAGCGTATCCCCTGCCATGCAAGAATTTTTGTCTTGGATAAGATTGGTTTCAGTCCTATGGAAACTATGGAGGTTAAGAGAGTTCACTTGAGGACCGAGCATGGTTATACTTTCGACGCAAAATTATACAATGCAGACACCTACACCTATTTTGAATGCAAAAACTGGAGAGTACTATGCAAGGCTTATGCATTTGAGCCTGATATGCTTATCACATTTGATATTCGTCCGGAAGATGATATTGAAGGTAGTATCGACATCTGGATCGATGTGCAGACGCCTCCAGTTCTACCATTATGTGAGTTTCTCAACCATATTTATGTCTTCGATATTGTTTACTCAAAAATAGTTGACAACTAATTTCTATTGACAACTTATTCCCATTCAAGCAAACATGTCCGACGCTTGGTAGACATGACCTACCACTGTCCTGGGGCTGAACTAAACTACGAGGAGATAAGTCAGTATGTTTCATGGCTTGAGGATCTTGATGCTGTCAAGACAAATTATTTTCCTGGACTTGAAAATCTTAGTACTCAAAATGTGCGACCAATAGTGTTCGTATTGAACTACGGTCACATCTATTTAGGAAAGATGGTAAGATTTTTACTATTGGTCCTCAGTGCATCTTTTGCATACATTATTTTTAAGCTAAACTTCATTGCTAAGTATGTTACTATGATGTTCTTCAACAGGGACTCCCGATCATAGTTGTGCCTCATTGGATCGAGACTAAAGGTCGCATGGCAATGGTTAGCTTACGGCCAAGACATCCTACATTGCACATGAGTGCATTCAGGATTTCTAAAACCGAGCAAGTCTTAGTAGTGAAAGACTGGAGCAAAATTGTGAAGGATCGTAGAGAAGTACTAGGGGGAAGCAATCAGAAGCGCATCCCACAATTAGGAGTCAAGTTCATCTGCATGCTCCAATATGATGAATCAGGAGTGCTACACATGTTCTATGCTATTTTACCCGAGAGAGAGAGAGCAGCAGGAGTGATTAGCTAGCTAGAATGAGTTTGATGATGATGATGTGTTACACTATCACTGTGATGATTAAATAGCTAGTGTTGGTGGTAATGA
Organism: Triticum urartu; assembly: GCF_003073215.2. Lineage (NCBI taxonomy): Eukaryota > Viridiplantae > Streptophyta > Magnoliopsida > Poales > Poaceae > Triticum > Triticum urartu. The sequence goes on from NC_053024.1 coordinate 672,424,684, forward strand.
CTATGATGATTATTATTAGCTAGTTTTGGTGGTGATTAGATAGCGGTAATGACTATGATGATTAAATAGTAGTAATGAGTATGATGATTATTAGCTAGTGTTGTTGGTGATGATATGATGCAAGAGTTTTTACATTAATATGATGACGATGATGATGAGTTATTATATCATTGGGTGAAAGAATCACGGATTAGTTTCAAGTGGATGGATCCTACGTGATCAAGTAATGGATTATCATGATAATCCATGACTTGATCACTTAGGATCCATATCCACTTGAAACTAATCCGCGGTTCTTTCACCTAGTGATTTAATAACTCATTATAATGTAAAAACAATCTCTAAATTGCTACTGTACGTAAATATACCTCGCTCGTATTTGTATATACCAAATTGTATATATATATATATGTGTGTGTGTGTATGTGTGAATGGTGGTGCAAGACATTCGATGATATATATATGATCGGTTCTATGAGAAATTCTATTTATATATATGCATAACGTGTACAATATATAGTATCGTAAAATACCAGCAAATGAAAAAAATAAAATGGAAAACACAAAATTAAAGGAAAAATAAATAATTAAACCAAAACCCCTAAACCTTTTAGTACTTGTTGGTGTTACCAACCGGTACTAATGGTCTCCCCGCCCCCGGCGCTGGCTCGTGCCACGTGGTGGCCTTTTAGTGGCGGTTCGTGTTGAACCAGTACTAAGGGGGGGGGGCTTTAGTCCCCACCCTTTAGTGCCGGTTGCTAAACCATCACTAAAGAGCCTTAGGAGCCGGTGCTAAAACCCGGTTCTGCACTAGTGTTCGAGATCTTTCCTGGGAGAAGACGATAAGATTTTTGGGGAGCATCTCAGTGCGACTGCTCCCGATTAGTCCCCATCTTCGTCTCCCTCTACTTCAACTACTTCCCCTACATTGACTCCATGACCAACACCGTCGCCGCCAAGAAGAAGGTCACGGAAGAGGCTGAAGCCGTTACGTCCGCTGTGGCCTTAGCCTGGCCTATGAGAGGGTATGATTCATTTGTCCCCTACTTGCTCGTTCATGTGCTAGCCATATATGTTCTGTTCATAGACGACCCAAATCTATGCCATATCCTTGCTCACATGTTTAGGTATTGGTATGAGCTCCATATCGTGGATGACATGTTTATTGCTTACTCATGGATTATATTAATCGAAGAAGTGCTAATATTTCCAGCAATCCAAAAACCTTATTTTAGGCACTTTTTGATTCAAGGCTTTGCTGCAATATTGAAGCCGGTCCCGTTTACGGGAACACATTTTAAGAGTTGACAGACAAAGACCACCTTGTGGCTCACAACTATGAACATGTACTGGGTTGGTGGTGCGGTTCCCAATGGAACGATTGATCCTAAAAAGGAGTAGGCGTTTAGGGAAGCAACCATCATCTTTGTGGGAGCCGTTCTGAGTGTGACTGGAGACAAGTTGGTTGACGCATATCTATGATACGTCCGTTTTGCATCATGTTTTCATACAGTTATTTATAATGTTTTTATGCACAATAAAACTTTATGGAGTAATTCTAAGGCCTTTTCTCTTATAATATGTAAGGTTTACACAAAGAGGGAGAATACCGGCAACTAAAATTCTGGACCTAAAAATGCTATGTCAGAGATACCTATTCTGTACATCTCCAAATGAGTAGAAATTTTACGGAGAATTATTTTGGAATATATAAAAAATGCTGGAGCAAATAACTACCGAAGCAGGGCTACCTGGTGTCCACAAGACACCAGGGCACGCCCTGGTGGGTTGTGGGCAGCCCAACCCATCTTCTGGTATATAAGGTCTTTTGACCTAGAAAAAAATAAGGAGAGAACTTTCGGGACGGAGCGCCGCCGTCTCAAAGCAGAACTTGGACAGGAGCACTTTTGCCCTCCGGCGGAGCGATTCCGCCGAGGGAACTTCCCTCCCGGACGGGGAAATCGAAGCCATCATCATCACCAACAACCCTCTCATCTTTGGGAGGCCAATCTTCATCAACACCACCATCTCATCTTAAAACCCTAGTTCATCTCTTGTGTTCAATCTTTGTACCAAAACCTCAGATTTGTACCCGTGGGTGACTAGTAGTGTTGATTACATCTTGTAGTTGATTACTATATGGTTTATTTGGTGGAAGAGTATATGTTCAGATCCATTATTCTATATAATACCCCTTTGATCTTGAGCATGAATATCATTTGTGAGTAGTTACTTTTGCTTGAGGTCACGGGAGAAGTCATGTTGCAAGTAATCATGTGAAGTTGATATGTGTTTGACATTAGGCACCCCAGGCTTTACACTTTATGCTTCCGGCTCGTATGTTGTGTGGAATTGTGAGCGGATAACAATTTCACACAGGAAACAGCTATGACCATGATTACGCCAAGCTATTTAGGTGAGACTATAGAATACTCAAGCTTAAACCCTAGTTTATGTGCTATTCCGTAAGGGACTGATTTGGATCCATATGTTTAATGCTATGGTTAGATTCTATCTTAATACTTTTCTCATAGTTGCGGATGCTTGCGAGGGGGTTAATCATAAGTGGGAGGTTTTTTCAAGTAAGAACAGCACCCAAGCACATGTCGACCCACATATCAAATTATCAAAGTAGCAACGCGAATCAAACCAACATGATGAAAGTGACTAGATGAAATTCCCGTGCCTTCAAGAACACTTTGCTTATTATAAGAGACCGTTTTGGCCTGTCCTTTGCCACAAAAGGATTGGGCTACCTTGTTGCACTTTATTTACCGTTATCATTACTTGCTTGTTACAAATTATCTTGCTATCAAACTACCTGTTACCGACAATTTCAGTGCTTGCAGAAATTACCTTGTTGAAAACCGCTCGATTTCCTTCTCCTCGTTGGGTTCAACTACTTATCGAAAGGACTACGATTGACCCCCTATACTTGTGGGTCATCAAGACTCTTTTCTAGCGCAGTTGCCGGGGAGTGAAGCACTCTTGGTAAGGGGAAGTCGGTAAGGACAAAATTATATTACGTGCTGAAACTTATTGTCACTTGTTACTATTGAAAACAATCCTTTGAGGGGTTTGTCCGGGGTATCTTCACCTCGAACGGAAACACAAAGAGTTGCCCCTTAACCTACTGCACCTACTGATAATATTAGCTATGAAATTCCTTCGGGTATGATAGAGCAACTACTAGCTAATCCTTATGCAGGGATGGAACTAAACATCCTGATATGCATTTGATATATGTGGATGGAATTTCTAGATTATTTAAGCTTGCAGGTTTACCTGGAGATGAAGTAAAGAAGAAGGTTTTCCCTTTATCTTTGAAGGGAAAAGCATTGACATGGTATAGGCTATGCGATGATATTGGATCTTGGAACTGGAATCGATTGAGATTGGGATTTCACCAAAAGTTTTATCCTATGCATCTAGTTCATCGTGATTGGAATTATATATATATAATTTTTGGCCTTGTGAAGGAGAAAGTATCACTCTAGCTTGGGGGAGGCTTAAGTCAATGCCATATTCATGCCCCAATCATGAGCTCTCGAGAGAAATTATTATTTAGAATTTTTATGCTCGGCTTTCTTGTGATGATCAATCCATGCTCGATACTTCTTGTACTGGTTCTTTTATGAAGAAGACTATTGAATTCAAGTGGGATCTTTTGGAAAGAATTAAACGCAACCCTGAAGATTGGGAACTCGAAGAAGGTAAGGAGTCAGGTATTAAGCTTGAGTTTGATTGTGTTAAATCTTTTATGAATACCCATTCCTTTCACAAGTTTAGCACTAAATATGGACTTGACTCTGAGATATATAGTAGCCTCTGCTTGTGAATCATTTGCTACTCATGTTGATATCCCTAAGGAGAAGTGGTTTAGATATCACCCCCTATTAAAGAAGAAATTAAAGAACCGGTTATAGCCAAATATGAGACTATCATTTACAATGTTGATCCAGTTGTGCCTACTGCTTATATTGAAAAACCACCTTTCCCTGTTAGGATAAAGGAACATGCTAAGGTATCAACTATGGTTCAGAAAAGTAATATTAAAGCACATAAACCCTCTGAACAGATTAAAGTAGAGCCTAGTGTTTCTATGGTTAAAGATCTCTTGGTCGGAAATATTGATGGGCATGTTATTTACTCCTGTGATGAAGCTACTAGAATTGCCAAACCAGATGAAAACGATAAACATAGACATGTAGTTGGCATTCCTGTTGTCTCAGTTAAAATTGGAGATCATTGAGATCATGGTTTATGTGACTTGGGTGCTAGTGTGAGTGCTATTCCTTTTACTTTATACCAAGAAATTATGAATGACATAGCACTCGCTGAAATAGAAGACATATATGTTACTATTAAACTTGCTAATAGAGATACCATCACACCACTTAGGATTGTTAGAGATGTTGAAGTCTTGTGTGGGAAAATAAAATACCCTACTGATTTTCTAGTGCTTGGTTCCTCACAAGATGAATTTTGTCCCATTATCTTTGGTAGACTTTCTTGAACACTATCAATGCTAAGATAGATTGTGAAAAAGAAACTGTCAGTGTTAGTTTTGGTGATGTGTCTCATGAATTTAATTTCTCTAAGTTTCATAGACAACCTCGTAATAAAGAATTACCTAGTAAGGATGAAATAATTGGTCTTGCTTCTATTGCCATGCCTCCTACTGATCTACTAGAAAAATATTTGCTAGACCATGAAAATGTTATGCACTTGCATGAAAGAAATGAAATAGATAAATTATTCTTTGCACAACAACCTGTCCTTAAACACAATTTGCCTATTGAAACTCTAGGAGGTCCTCCTCCACCTAAAGGTGATCCTGCATTTGAATTAAAGCAATTGCCTGACACTTTGAAGTATGCTTATCTTGATGAGAAAAAGATATACCCTATTATTATTAGTGCTAAACTTTCAGAACATGAAGAAGAGAGATTATTAAAATTTTTGAGGAAGCACCGTGCTGCTATTGGATATAATCTTGATGATCTTAAGGGCATTAGTCCCACTCTTTGTTAGCACAAGGTTAATCTGGAACCTGATGCTAAACCTGTTGTTGATCATCAACGATGATTGAATCCTAAGATGAAAGAAGTGGTAAGAACTGAAATACTAAAGCTTCTGGAAGCAGGTATAATCTATCCCATAGTTGATAGTAGATGGGTAAGTCATGTTCATTGTGTCCCTAAAAAGGGAGGTATTACTGTTCTTCCTAATGATAAAAATGAACTTATCCCATAGAGAATTGTTACTGGTTATAGAATGGTAATTAATTTTAGAAAATTAAATAAATCTACTAGAAAAGATCATTACCCTCTGCCTTTCATTCATCAAATGCTAGAAAGATTATCTAAGCACACACACTTCTGTTTTCTTGATGGATATTCTAGTTTCTCTCAAATACCTGTTTCACAACCTGATCAAGAGAAAACCACCTTTACTTGTCCCTTTGGAACCTATGCTTATAGATGTATGCCTTTTGGTTTATGCAATGCACCTGCTACATTTCAAAGATGTATGACTTCTATATTCTCTAATTTTTGTGAAAAGATTGTTGATGGTTTTCATGGATGTTTTTGCCGTTTATGGAACTTCTTTTGATTATTGCTTAAGCAACCTTGATCGAGTTTTGCAGAGATGTGAACAAACTAATCTTGTCTTGAATTGGGAGAAGTGTCACTTTATGCTTAATGAAGGCATTGTCTTGGGACATAAAATTTCCGAACGAGGTATTGAGGTGGATAAAGCTAAAGTTGATGCAATTGAGAAAATGCCATGTCCTAAAGATATTAAAGGTATTCGCAGTTTCCTTAGTCATGCTGGTTTCTATAGCAGGTTTATTAAAGACTTCTCTAAAATTTCTAGGCCTCTTACTAATCTTTTACAAAAGGATGTTCCTTTTTTATGATGATTGCATAGAAGCCTTTGAAACACTTAAGACAACCTTAACTTCTACACCTATTGTTCAACCACCTGATTGGAACTTGCCCTTTGAAATTATGTGTGATGCTAGTGATTATGATGTTGGTGCTATTTTAGGACAAAGAGTTGATAAAAAAATTAAATGTTATTCATTATGCTAGTAAAACTCTAGACAGTGCCCAAAGAAATTATGCTACTACTGAAAACGAATTTTTAGTAGTTGTGTTTTCTTGTGATAAATTCAGATCTTATATTGTTGATTCCAAAGTAATTGTTCACACTGATCATGCTGCTATAAAATATCTTATGGAAAAGAAAGATGCTAAACTTAGACTCATTAGGTGGGTTCTCTTGCTATAAGAATTTGATTTACATATTGCTGATAGGAAAGGAGTTGAGAATCGCGTAGCAGATAACTTGTCCAGGTCAGAAAATCTATCTATATCTATCTATACCTATAATAATTACATACTCCCCAGAAATTAGCACGTTAATTAGAAATTACCGGCCATCCATCTGATGGGACCGAGTTATAAAGGTGCAGATCAAGCGATGTAATCCTTGCAATCTAAGAAAAAAACAACGTAGGGTAACTAATTACGTTTTCTACCAAACTCTTGCACGTGTGATGGAAAATAATATCTCCCATGAAGATCTGTTCCATAAAGAAACATGAGCCTGCTCTAGAAACCCTAGCGCCATCCTCTTCATGTCATCCTCAACTTACAAGTTTCATACTCGACTGCCTTGAGGAAGACGTGCAGCCTGGACTGGATGGCCTCCCATGCGGGACTGCATGCTGGCCTTTCCCATCACGAGCTAGCGTGGCTGCAGGATGTTGACATCTAATCTGGAGTCCTCTAATCAGTACTACATGCATAGCTGCACGGCAACGATGCCGCCGCAAGAGCACGTACATGCTTGACTTGATTTGTTGGGACACGCCATGTATACGATCTTGCTTTGAGGTAGGCCATACATGCTTGGTTTTTTTGAGAAAAATACATGCTTGGCTTGATTTGTTGGGAGTCCTCTAGGAAACCTAATAAAGTGTTATATGGTAGACGAATGAACTCCCATAATATAAATGAAATTACACAATAAAGTGTTTCATGACCGTGTACCTTTTCTGCATTTTTGTTTGTATATTAGTTATATGGAAGATTGTCGGTGTACAAAAGTAGGGGCACACCTTTGTACCCCTTTACTTGTGCGCGGGTAATCAGAGCCACGCACCACAGCCACACGAAGCAGGGCAAGGGAGGGAAGCCGGAGAGAAGCCGAAGCACAAGACAAGCAAGATGACGCCAAGGCCAAGAATACAAGGAAACAGAGGGGCGGAGCGGGTTCCCCCAGCAAGACCCTTGCCGGGGGCAGCCTCAGCGGCCCCGGCAAGACCCTTGCCGGGGCGGCTCGCCCCCACCAGCGGAATGCGCCACCCCTAAGCCCACGGTTTCCAACACCATCAACTACGTTGGGCCAGGGCTCGGGAGGCACCTCCGTGGTGGTATGCAGATCTTTGTGAAGACAAGGAATGTTCAACATCAGATGAGGATTGGAAGACAACGATCCTCGGCAAGATCCTTGCCGAGGAAAGCGACAAGACTCCCGGCAAGATCCTTGCCGGGGACGACGGCGCGCCACGGCAAGACCCTTGCTGGGCCACCCGGCAAGGCCCTCACCAAGGGCGTCAGCGAGGCCACTGCCAGGCTCGCACCAACCAAGTCTCCACCGCCATTCGCATGCAGCTGCCAGCCCAACCAGCTGGGCGGGCACCTGCGTGGCAACATGCAGCTTCCAAGCCAACTCAGCACACACATGCGTGGCGGCATGCAGATCTTCATGAAGATCCTACCACCGCGCCACCTCAGCCGCGTGCCTGCCTACATGGTGCCGCATGCGTCGCTGGCCAGGGCGCATGTCGAAGCAAGGAGGAGCGGCGACGGACGGGACGAGCCTCATTCTCGTCCCCGATAAAGCGAGGGGACACCTAAGCCACGCATTAAATGCGTCTTGTCCTGTAATATGAGCGATAAGCTCATAGCACTATAGGCCTTTCCACCTCCTATGTGCCACTGTGGCAGCCCCTTTCGACTATAAAAGGAGGCCCATGGCGTACTAGAGAGGGATTCAGCTCCTGGAAACCACGCATCCACCATAGCTAGTTCGAGAGCTCAAGAACTCTCTGAAATACAGCCACCAAAGCAGGACTAGGGTATTACGCATCCTCGCGGCCCGAACCTGGGTAAACGATCCTTGTGCTGATTACTACTCCTGCTCTTCTTGCAACCCTGCGCCCCGACGACCGTAGTAGGGATTCTTGTAATCCCATAGGTGTCGTTTCCCACCGACATCTTTGGCGCGCCAGGTAGGGGGAGCAATTGTGAGAATCTGGTCTAGTAGTTGGCCTAGCAGTTCTTCATCGCCATGGCTCCCAAGAAGGAAAAAGGGCGCCGCCTACGAACGCGAAGGACTCCAGCGCGGCAACAGAAAAGCTAAGTCATTCAGAGCCTTGAGTTATTTCCTTTTATACATAAGGTTATCGTCCTCGGAGATCTTTCCCATGTATGAAAAACCTGCACGTGAAGGGGACCTCCCGCAATTGGCTACGCCCTTGTTCTATTTCGAGTCTGCTCAACAGCTCAAGCGGCCGCGTCGAGAGTGGCAGGGTAGCCTTCCGCACGTGGCAACACTCTCGATTCTGACTCGAGTCAAGCTCGACAGTTCGGGTAGCCACGCTAAGGGCGGTAAGGTGGTTCGCCCAGCAGCAAGCACACCTGGCAGGCTAATGGGGATCCATCCCCAAGACGCCGCCCTGGGTTTACGCGCCTGCAGGCCTACCCAGTTATGTAGGTTGGACATACAAGGGAAAATCGAACAGGCAAATAACATGCATAATATCAAGAGTACTGCAGAGTTATATTACATCAAATTGTTGCTGCGGTTCTAACTAAAGATAGAAATTGTCTTGGCCATGAACCTGCAGCGATGATAAGAAATGGGGTGGCTAATCCCGGCGCTGGCCCTCCACCCTCAGAATTCCGCCGACACCGCTGATGACGGGCTTGATGCACTCCCTGAGCGGCGCGAGGTCAGTTCCCTCCGGCAAGCTCTCCAGCACGGCGTCGAAGTCGAGGTCGGGGTACCAATATGCCACCTTGGTGAGAACCTTGGTCATGGCGCCCTGGCAAAGCCTCCGGGCCTCGTCGGCCAGCGAGGCCGCCCGGTTGGCGTGAAGCTGCTCCAGGGCCCCGAGAACACACACAAAGAACAAGGTCAGCTTGGCGTTGGTGGTCCGCTGCGCTCTGGGGCGTACCTCATGTTTGGCATCCCCATAGCGGCCAGCTGCGCGGTGATCCTGCCGGCGACATCCTCGAGATGGCCGATCCAGCGTTTCACGCCCTCCTTGAAATCCTTATGCTCGGCGGCCTCGTTCTTCTGCAGCTGCTTCTCGGTCTCCAGCTTCTTGGCCAGGGTCCCCTCCCGGGCTTTGGCCTCCATGAGCATCCCCTCGAGGCCCTCCAACTTCAGCGTGAGGTCCTTGATGGACTTGTTGGCCTCGGAGAGCTCCCCGTCCCTGCTGATGGCCGCGCCCTGCCGCTCCGTCAGGGCGCCGTTGAGCGTGTCCTTCTCCTGGGACAACTTCAGGGCCTGGTCCTTCAGCCCGTCCCGCTCCACCTCCAGCTCCTTCACCTTGTCGGCGTGAACCAGAGCCTGGGCATCGAGCGCCTCCCGGTGCCCCCGCTCTAGCTCTCGGGTCCGCTGCACGACAAGCTTCTCCACCTCCTCATCCTTGGCGCGGAGTTTGGCGTCAAGATCTGCCTCGCGTTTGGCGAGGTCCTCCTCCTAGGAGTTTAGTGCGGACTCGTTCTGGGTCCGGGTGGCCTCGGCAGCGGCGGCCAAGTTCTTCGCCGTCTCTTGGGCCTTTTCGATGTCGGCCAGCTTAATGGTGAGCTCCACATAATGCTTGGCCAGCTCGCCCTGGGCAGCCTTCAGCTCGTCGCGAGCCTGGCGGAACCAGTCCCGCATCTCGGCGACGCGCTCTTAGTGGTCCACCTCCGCCTTCTCCGCCACCGCCATCCTGGATCTAGCTTTGTCTAGGCAGGCACGGTGGAGCGCCTGGAGCCTCCGAAAGTTGGCACCCATGGCCTGGAGTAGCCGCTCCTCCTGGGAGCCGTCGCCACCAACGCTCGGCTCGTCGACGACCTCGAGTCCGGCGGAGGCGAGCACTTCGTCGTCGAACACCTCTCCCTCGACGGGGGCCCTGGTGCTCGACGTGCCGGGGAGGTGGACGAAGAGATCGTCGCTCACCTTTAGGTACTTGCCAGAGGCGGAAGCAGTGGAGGAGGAAGGCTGGTCATCGACCACCTCCTCCTCGGCGGTGGCCTTGCCGGCCTCCTCGGCGGTAGCCTTGCCGGGCTCCCCGGCAGGCCCTTCGGCGGCGTCCTCCGCGGCGCCCCTGGCGGCCTCCTCGGCGGCGATCTTCTCGGCCTCCGTCGCGGCGTCCTTGGCCACGTCCTCGATGACGGTGTCCAGGTCCTCACGGTCCGTCGAGAGAGGATCTGGATATCAAGAAGATGGTGGGGTAGAGCCAAGATCAAAGATTCAAAAAGAAGAGAAAAAGCAGGGACGAAGGGCGAACGAGTTACCAGTGCCAGGCTGGGAAGCAGAAGTCCCCTCCCCGCCAACATTTGGCGCCGAGGCGAAGCCACAAGCGCCCAAGTTCTCCTCCTACTCCATGTGTGTGGGCTCGCGGATATCAAGAAGATGGTGGGGGCGGCATGTTGGGAGTAGCCCTCTGCGGCTCCTCCTGCTGCTGCTCTCCTCCTGCATACCCGGCAAGGTCAGCACCAAAGTATCATACCCCTGACACATGTCGACGGGGGGAGAGTAATGAACTTACGCTGGGGGCTGTGCCGGGGGCTGCTCAATACCACCAGTGGCGCCCTCGAAGTACCAGCCGGGGGCTGGCCGCCCGCCGAGGCCTTGGCCCTCTTCACCCTCTGGGCCAGCGTTTCTGTGTCCCTGCAAAGACGAAGACAAGTCAAGACAAGTGGCACAGATTGAGGAAATAGGGATGGCGAAAAAAGGCAGGATGCTTACGCGTCATCCACCTCCTCCTCTGTTGCCTTCCTCTTCCTTCTGGGGCTAAGTGACTCGAAGTTAAAGGTGACCCCCACGTCGACGTCTGCCGGAGGAGGGGAGGAGGGCGGAGTCTGGATGCGCTTGGACGAAGAGGAGGCGGATGCTTTCTTCTTCGCCACTGCGGCCTTCACCACCTTCTTCGCCACTGCGGCCCTCGTCTGACGCACGGGCTCCTCCGGGGATTTCGGCCACCGCGCGGCCTTGACAGGCCATACCGGCTCGCCAGAAGTGGCCCGGCATAGGACTCTCCCTCTCCCCGTGGCCGGAGGGTCAACAGCCCCGGCCTCCTTCTCCGACGACTCGTCAGCTGCATCCTCAACCAGAGGAGCCTCGGTGCTGGCGCTGCTGTCCCCCCAGCTGCCGCCGCCCACCGGGCGAGCTCCTCCTCCTCCGCGACCGTCGCAGTCTTGTCCTCCACACCATCGGCATTCCCGGCCTCCTCGGCAAGCTTCGCCTCCATCGCCCCGGCGGCGATGTAGTCCAGCTCCGCCTGGGTGGTGTCCTGGACAAGCTGCCGCTCAGCGTCGGTGTTGACGTATCCCTCGTGCAGGGTGTCGAAGAACTGCTGCACCTGGATGTCCTCCGGCTCGACCCAGCTCGGGTCAGGGCCATGCGCGTTGCAATCCGGCATCATGGCGATGATGTTGGTCCGGCGTGAATTATTACACAATGGGACCACTCCCGCCGGCAACTTGAACAAGGGCCCCTTGAAGACCTTGCCGGCCTTCGTGGCGGCCCTCGCGACCTTGCCGGTCCGCTCGACCTTGCCGTCGCGGCCCACATCGAGCTGGAAGAGTCGCTGGCAGAAATGGGCATGCCCCATCACTATGAAATTGTGGTCAAGGCCGGGGTGAAGCCGCATGATGTCAGCGGGGTTCATGAAGAGCCAGGCCGGCCTCCCCTTGTTGTGCAGTGGAGCGATCCGGCGGCGGATGAAGTCTTCCCCGATCATCTCAAGGGTGAGCCCGGCCTCGGTGAGCCAAAGGATCCTGGTGGTGGCGATCGTGAGCTTCTCGTCGTCGGCATCAACGTCGCTCCAATCGCTTCTGTAGACCGGCGGTGCCCGGCAAACTTTGCAGAACGCCGGCGGGTCCTTCTCTTCAATCCAGCACCACCGGCCCCACCACTCTTCCCACCTCTCCTTCATGGAACCATCCGGGTATGTGATAACCCACAAGTATAGGGGATCGCAACAGTTTTCGATAAGTAAGAGTGTCGAACCCAACGAGGAGCTAAAGGTAGAAGAAATATTCCCTCAAGTTCTATCGACCACCGATACAACTCTACGCACGCTTGACGTTCGCTTTACCTAGAACAAGTATGAAACTAGAAGTACTTTGTAGGTGTTGTTGGATAGGTTTGCAAGATAATAAAGAGCAAGTAAATAAAAAGTAGGGGCTGTTGTAAGTAGATAAGCAATAAAGTAAATATAGCGAGTGTGGAAAAGTGGTGGTAGGAGTTGCGAAATTGCCCCTAAGCAATTGACTACTTTACTAGACCGATAGCAAGTATTATGTGGGAGAGGCCACTGCTAGCATGTCATCCCTGACTTGGAATTCTATGCACTTATGATTGGAACTATTAGCAAGCATCCGCAACTACTAATGTTCATTAAGGTAAAACCTAACCATAGCATTAAGATATATTGGTCCCCCTTCAATCCCGTATGCATCAATTTCTATGCTAGGTTGAAGCTTCTGTCACTCTTGCCCTCCAATACATAGTCCTATCAACATACAACTAACTCTAGGGTGTGATCCATGTGCGCAATCATATGATGGGCACCAAAGGATAGCAATATAACCACAAGCAAATTAAATCAATCATAGCAATTCATCAACCACCGATAGGACAACGAAAATCTACTCAGACATCATAGGATGGCAACACATCATTGGATAATAATATGAAGCATAAAGCACCATGTTCAAGTAGAGGGTACAGCAGGTTGCGGGAGAGTGGACCGTTGTAGATAGAGGGGGGAAGGTGATGGAGATGTTGGTGAAGATGGCGGAGGTGTTGGAGTAGATTGCGGTGATGATGATGATGGCCACGGCAGCGTTCCGGCGCCACCGGAAGAGAAGGGGAGAGGGGGCCCCTTTGTCTTCTTGTTCCTTGGCCTCCTCCCTAGATGAGAGAAGGGTTTCCCCTCTGGTCCTTGGCCTCCATGGCATGGGAGGGGCGAGAGCCCCTCCGAGATTGGATCTGTTTCTGCGTTCTCAGATTCTTCCCTTTCACCGTTTCTTATATTCCTGGAGATCCGTAACTCTGATTGGGCTGAAATTTTGACACGATCTCTATCCAGAAATTAGCTTTCTCGCAGCGAAAGAAGGGCATCAACCGCCTTATGGGGTCGCCACGAGGGTCAGGGGCGCGCCTGCCTCCCTAGGGCGCGCCCCTACCTCGTGGGCCCCTCGAGCATCGTCTCGTGTGGATTCTTCTTCCCAAAAATCATATATATTCAAAAAATAATCTCCGCCAGTTTTTATTCCGTTTTATTCTGTTTGATATGGATATTATGCGAAACAAAAACCATGCAACAAACAGGAACTGGCACTGGGCACTGGAACAATATGTTAGTCCCAAAAATAGTATAAAAAGTTGCCAAAAGTATATGAAAGTTGAATAATATTGGCATGGAACAATCAAAAATTATAGATACGACGGAGACGTATCAGGATCCCCAAGATTAATTGCTGCTCGTCCTCGAGTAGGTAAATGATAAAAAAAATAATTTTTGATGTGGAATGCTATCTAGCATAATCTTGATCACATATCTAATCATGGCATGAATATTAAGATACGAGTGATTCAAAGCAATAGTCTATCATTTGACATAAAAACAAAAATACTTCAAGGCTACTAATAAAGCAATCATGTCTTTTCAAAATAACATGGCCAAAGAAAGTTATCCCTACAAAATCATATAGTCTGGCTATGCTCCAACTTCACCACACAAAATATTCACATCATGCACAACCCCGATGACAAGCCGAGCAATTGTTTCATACTTTTGACATTCTCAAACCTTTTCAACTTTCACACAATACGTGAGCGTGAGCCATGGACATAGCACTATAGGTGGAATAGAATATGATGGTGGAGAAGACAAAAAGGAGAAGATAGTCTCACATCAACTAGGCGTATCAACGGGCTATGGAGATGCCCATCAATAGATATCAATGTGAGTGAGTAGGGATTGCCATGCAACGGATGCACTAGAGCTATAAGTGTATGAAAGCTCCAACTGAAACTAAGTGGGTGTGCATCCAACTTGCTTGCTCATGAAGACCTCGGGCATTTGAGGAAGCCCATCATCGGAATATACAAGCCAAGTTCTATAATGAAAATTCCCACTAGTATATGAAAGTGATAACTCAAGAGACTCTCTATATGAAGAACATGGTGCTATTTTGAAGCACAAGTGTGGAAAAAGGATAGTAGCACTGCCCCTTCTCTCTTTTTCTCTCATTTTTTTATTTTTTTATTTTTTGGTGGGCTTCTTTGGCCTCCTTTTTTTATTTGGGCTTCTTTGGCCTCTTTTAATTTTTTGTAAAGTCAGAAGTCTCATCCCGACTTATGGGGGAATCATAGTCTCCATCATGCTCTAATAATGATGATCATCACACTTTTATTTACTTACAACTCGATATTACAACTCGATACTAGAACAAATATATGACTCTATATGGATGCCTCCGGTGGTGTACCGGGATGTGCAATGATCTAGCGTAGCAATGATATCAAAAAACGGACAAGCCATGAAAACATCATGCTAGCTATCTTACGATCATGCAAAGCAATATGACAATGAATGCTCAAGTCATGTATATGATGATGATGGAAGTTGCATGGCAATATATCTCGGAATGGCTATGGAAATGCCATGATAGGTAGGTATGGTGGCTGTTTTGAGGAAGGTATATGGTGGGTTTAAGGTACCGGCGAAAGTTGCACGGTACTAGAGAGGCTAGCAATGGTGGAAGGGTGAGAGTGCGTATAATCCATGGACTCAACATTAGTCATAAAGAACTCACATACTTATTGAAAAAATCTATTAGTCATCGAAACAAAGTACTACGCGCATGCTCCTAGGGGGATAGATTAGTAGGAAAAGACCATCGCTCATCCCCGACCGCCACTCATAAGGAAGGCAATCAATAAATACCTCATGCTCCAACTTCGTTACATAACGTTTCACCATACGTGCATGCTACGGGAATCACAAACCTCAACACAAGTATTTCTACAATCCACAACTACCCACTAGCATGACTCTAATATCACCATATTTATATCGCAAAAACTATTGCAAGGAATCAAACACATCATATTCAGTGATCTACAAGTTTTATGTAGGATTTTATGACTAACCATGTGAATGACCAATTCCTGTCATCTCTCTAAATAGATATAAGTGAAGCAAGAGAGTTTAATTCTTTCGACAAAAGATATGCCCACGATCTAACAAATATAAGTGAAGAACAAGAGCATTCTACAAATGGCGGTTTTCTATGTAAAGAGAAACAGACAATCCAAACTTCAAATGATATAAGTGAAGCACATGAAGCATTCTATAAAGCCATACTCAAAAGATATAAGTGAAGTGCAATGAGCATTCTATAAATCAATCAAGGACTATCTCATACCGGCATGGTGCATAAAAGAAAAAAAATTAAAACTAAATGCAAAAGATGCTCCAAGATTGCACATATCGCATGAACGAAACGAATCCGAAAACATACCGATACTTGTTGAAGAAAGAGGGGATGTGTCGGGTGGTAGGTACGACATATGCCAACGGGTGGCTTATCATTGTGGGAGCCAGTAAGACATCACCGGTGCCTGGAAACGGGATAAGGCGAAGACATGCACGCCGGCGGATCTTACCCTGCTTCGGGGCTCTCCGTGGAGATAACACCCCTACTGCTGCTCTGCAGGGTCTCCGCATGATCACTAGATGAACAAGTAGCTACACAATGCTCCTTGAGCTGTTCGGTGGGAGGAGGAAGAAGGGCACGGCTAGCCTGCTTCTTCTCCTTGTGTGGTGTCTAGGACTAGCAGGGGTCCAACCCTTTGCATGGGTGCCCCGGGGGGTTTATATAGGCCTACCCCCCGGGGGTACAATGGTAATCCGACTGGGCGCGGGGCCCAGCCGTCTGTGACTGCGCTCGCCGGCTTCTGCGCTGACTGCCGGGGCCCGCCGACTGGTGGGTCCCGCTGGCTGCCGGCCCCTTGGTCGACAGGCAGGCCCCACTGTCCAGGGCCTGGTCGGCGGCTGGTTACTGTTGCTCTATCTTGGCGACGTGGGCTTCGTCATGGTAGGCGCGGCTACAGTGCCGCTGCCCGTCGGGCGATCGCTGTAGCCTCACCGCGTCTTGTCTCCTTAATGGGGCGTCTCCTTCGAGGGAGGCGGTAAGCCGACTGCGGGGAGCCGGCCCTGTCTTGGGCCAACTGGGGGGAGGCGTGGCCGCCTTCGGGTGTCTCTCTGCCCGAAGGGGCCCACCATCTGTGGGCCACGCTGGCGGCCCGTCGTGGGTGACACCAGGGTCAACATGGCAACAGTGCCGGGCCGGACGGGTCATGCCCACTCTGTACGGTGCACTGTGCCAGGCGTGCTCCGGGATTCGGGGGTGGCAGGCTTCACTGTAGGCACGCCCCGTCGCACCGCCGTTAGGTGGGTGCAAACTTTGAGGGTATGGTCTCGACCGCTTTATGGGAGCCGGCTTCTTGGAGTCGGCCTTCTCATGGTCGGCTTCCCGAAGTCGGCCCTCCCGTGGCTTTCTTCATGAGGGCTAAAGTCGGGCCGCCTTCCGAAAGCCGGCCTGGATGACAGCCAGCAAGGGGAAGGCGGCCCCATGTCTTGGGCTCTCGAGAGCCGGACGGGCTTGTAATTTTTTCAGAAGGGCCAGGGGAAGCCGGCTAGGCTACCCATGGCTATTTACTCCGACAGTAGTCCCCGAAGCTGATCGAGCTCCGAGGCGGACAAAGGGACGAGAAGCTTGGTCAGCTTCCCATCCTGAAGAGCCGGCTTTGTGGGTGTATGCCGACTTCAGAGAGCTCTGCGTCTTGCAGGCGAGAAAGGGGGCGACCTGCGCGCTGACCGCGGGCCCTCCTGCGGCCACGTGGCAGCGAGATCCTGCCAGCGCACGCGCGCGACGGGACGCCGCCGTAGGCCCGGGCCCGCCACTCGCAGGCCTTGGTCCGAGCGCGGATCTTCCGTGGCCCACATGGGCTGCTCGCCTTCCCGCGGCGGTTTTATTTCGCCGTTAAGGCACAATAAGCGTGGGACGTGGGGGAGTGGGCACGATCGATCCCCACGTTTCCCCACGCCGCGCCTCCTCGGCTCCGCCACACGAGCCTATAAGTAGGGGGGAGGGGGAGCGACAGAGGTTCACACGCTCTCCCTCGCTCCGCCCCTTCTCGTCCTCGTTTCTTCCTCTCGTTGCCGCCGCAGCCTCCTGGTTCAGCGCCGCCGTGCCTCCACATCGTCTCGCTCCCATGGCGCTGTCAAGCTCGTGGGACGGCTCCAACGTCCATGAGGTCACGTCGAGTTCCTCCACCAGACTCGGCGCCTGCCCGACGCCAACCTTGTGCGGGTCCGCCTGGCGCCGAAGACGGAGATTTCGCCGGCGCCGGAGGAGGGCGAGCGGGTCATCTTCCGCTCGCACTTCCTGCACGGCTTCGGCCTTCCGGCGAGCGAATTTCTGCGCTCCTTCCTCGAGTTCTACAACCTTCAGCCGCATCACCTCACGCCCAATGCGGTGATGCTGCTGTCGGCCTTCGTCTCCCTCTGCGAAGGTTTCTTGGGGCTGCTCCCCACGCTGGAGCTCTGGGGGGAGTTCTTCCAGAGCAAACTTGGCACCGTCGTCGCGGGCGTGCCCGCCCCCTGCGGGGCCTTCATCGCCATGAGGAGGGCGAGCGAGAACAACCCATTCCCGCCCATCCCCCTGATCCAGTCGGTGAAGATCTGGCAGAAATCATACTTCTACGTGAAGAACGTCACCGAGCAAGGAGACCACGTCAACCTGCCAGCTTACGTAGCCGACGCGCCGGCTGGGAGGCAGCCTTCATGGAGTTTCCGGTCTCGGTCACTGTCTCAGGCCGGGAACGCCGCCGTCTCCCGGCTTCGGGTGATGATCCAGTCGGAAGGCCTGAGCGGGGCCGACTTGGTGGCCGCCTTCGTGGAGCACCGGATATCCCCTCTCCAAATCCGGCCCCACATGATGTGCCAGATGAGCGGCCGCTTCGACCCAAGCCGGCTGAGCACCAGGGAGATGCCTCATGCGGAGGTATCGTATATGGTAAACTATATCTCCAACTGCAAGCTCGCCGAGGACTGGCGATACGGCAAGGCGCCGTATTCTCGCGCCAACCCTCCACCCGTGGTAAGCTTTCCTTTCTTTCTTCTTTTCATTGGTAGCTGGCTTCATGATGGCCGGCTTCTAATCAGTCGGTCCTTCTTAGCAGAACCCCCTTCTCCCGCCGACGACCGGGACAGCGGGGATAGAACGCCAGTATGCCCCTGACCGCACGGCGGACGACGTCGACGATCCAGACTTGGGGGCGGCCGCCATGGAAGATGCCATCGTGGGGGACGACGCCGAGCCCGGGGGCTCGAGGCTCACCGCGAGCTTCGAGGACTGGCCGAATGATGCTGAAGCCGAAGTCGCCCCGCGTCGCCAGCCGGCGGCCGACCATCAGGGCGCGGGCTCGTCCATCGCGCCGGCTGCCGGCGGTGGCGCACAGAAGCGCCGGGCCGCTTCAGGCCTCTTCGGCAGTCGGCCGAAGAAGTCCAAAGCCTCCACCGTGGCGACCAAGCGAGACGAGGCGGCTACGAAAGCGGCCCGCTTCCGCAAGGCGGTGAAGCAGCCTCAGGCGGTCTCAGCATAAGTCGTCAATTGCCTTGTCGCATGCTCTTCATCATTCTCTTCTTGTTCGAGCATTCTTCTTAACTTCTTCCGCTTGCTGGACAGGGCGCCGCTTTCCCTTGAGCGTGGTCCGGGAGGCTCCGTAGTTGGGCCGATTGGAGGTTCTTCAAGCTCCCGCCGCGTGGACCCCCGGGCCGACCTCAGGGAGGCCACAGAGCGGAATGCCCGTGAAGCGCGGGAGGAACGCGAGGCGGCGGAGAAAGCGGCCGCCCAGGCGGCGAGGGAGCAGGCCGACGCGGCAGCCAAGGCCCAGGCGGAGGCGGCGACCGCGGAGACGGAGGCGGAGGGTTCGCGCAACCAGCCTCCGCTGCTCGCCATTCCCCTCCGAGCCGTGGCCCCCGACACCCCATTGCCCTTGGCGGAGGAGATCGTCCAAGACCCGCCGCTGATGGAGAGGGGGGAGGACCCCGTGGCCTTTGCGAGGAGAGCACCGCCAGCAGCGCCAACCGGAGCGGGCCAAGGCGGCCAATCGTCAGCGGCGCCAGAGGGGCCGGCCGGGGGTGAGCCGGAGGACAGAGCCGGCCTTGAGGTGCAGCCGGTGACGGGCCGACGCGCAGGGGGAGGTGCCGCTCCGCCGGAGTCGCGCCGAGTCGCGTGCGCAGGCCAGTCGGCGGAGGATCTGGAGGCGGCCAGCACTGCCACATCCGAGTGGACTCCCAACGGGGGGACTGGCGAGCTGAATGTGGCGGCTCAAGGGGTCTGGAGCCGGCTGCGAGCTCAGGCCGGCTTGCTGCAACAATTCACCCAAGAGTTCCTGTCGACGCAAGCCGCCATCCGGGTGAGTCCTTCATTCTTGGCCGCTTTGCTCTCTTGATTTCTCCCGTGGGGGCGCGTCAGCGCACCCACTAGGTGTAGTCCCCGAGATTCGGGCCGACTGCTGCGCAGTCGGGTCGGATCTTTCTTGACGGCTACCTTATTTTTGCCTCTTGTCTGAACTTCCAGGAATATCACAACCTCCGTGCTACCGCCTTCAACTCCCAGGCTCGGGAGTTGAGCCGGAGGACCGACGACCTGGCCGACAGCCGAAGTAAGTACTCGATCTTGTCTGTCTCCTGTGGGGGCGCGTCAGCGCACCCACTGGGTGTAGTCCCCGAGATTCAGGCCAACTGCTGAGCAGTCGGGTCGGATCTTTCTTGACAACTCTTTCCTTATTGGTTTTTCTTTTTCTTTGTCTTCAGGGGCCAACGCCGACTTGAGGAAGGAGCTCGGCGAAGCGAAGGCCGCCCTTCATACCAAGGATGCCGAGTACGCTGCCTTGGTCCAGGAGCGTGATCGCCTGGCCAAGAAGCTGGCCGACCAAGAGAAGAGCCACAAGGCGGCCCTGCAGAAGGCGCAGGATAGCGAGGCCGCCCTGAAGGCAGAGTTTGAGACCGAGGCGGCGAGCTGGGCTGAGACCCGGCGAGCACTGGACGAAGGCTTCGGCCGGATCGAGGATTTGATCGATGGTAAGCCGCCTTCCTCGCCCCTCTCCTGCCCCCTGCCGCCTGGGTTTTGGCTTAACTTGAGCTACTGCTTGTTTTTTGGTGCAGACTACTTCCCCGGCTACTCCGCCTTCGCTGCCCAAAGCATTGAGGCCCATCGCGAGGCGCGCCGTCAGGCGGGGGCCAACATCGCGCCGGATGCGAACCGGACGCTTGAGGAGCAGCTCTTGGCTGTCCAAGCGCGGTTGCAGCCGGCTCATCGGATGCTTCGCCGGCTCCAACGTGCCGGGGCGCAAGTGTTGGCTGCCCTCTGGCCCGGCGAGACGATCCCCCGCACCCCAAGCCGAACTACCGACTGGCTGGAGGTCGCAGTCGGTCGCTTTGAGGCTTGGAAGGCGTCGGCGGCCCGCCTCGGAGCCGGGCGGGCGTTGGAGTTTGTTCGGGCTTGGTACCCAGGGCTGAGCCTGGACCAGCTGCGCACTTGGCAGATGGAGGCCGACGCGGAGCTGGAGGAGGTGAGGCCGGCTATCGCCCGGCGGGCTTCGACGATCGCCGAGTGCACCGACATCAGCGTTTTTGCGCCCGAAATCGATGATGATGGTGTTGCCCAGCCGGAGGAGTGGTTCGGGCTGAACCCGGCGGTGGGCGAGGACTCGGCGGAGGAGATTGCCTCCGCGACGAGGGCGAGGATGACGAAGAGGAGGACGGCGAAGACGTCGAGCCGGCTGGTGGAACAACCGGCCGACCCCAGGCCGACCGTGCTTCCAGCAACGAGGCGCGTGGAAGCGCGCCCTCTGCGGGGGGCGGTGACCAAGCCGAGGTTCGCCAGCCGGCCACTCCTTCAGCCGGCACAACCGTCTCCGCCAACCAGCCCGGCTCGTCGGTCGCTCCGCCAGCTTGACCTGCCATCTTTATTTTTCCTTCTTGTTGTCTTTTGAACAATCTTCATTAAGTTTTCGCAGTTCCACCCACTGGGGGTGTATCCAAACTATGTTGAATGCGAGCCTCTCAGAGGTCTTTTATGTAAATATTGTTATGTGCATGTTTGGTTTCAATTCGCGTATGCTTTTTATCCTTAGGCCTTTTCCTTTGCCGCCTTCCCTCTTTGGGGAGGCAAGTACTTGAGCTTTCTTGGATTGAAGTGTAGTGAATGGAAACCGGCCGGCCGGCTACTCTGGTAGCCAGTCGGCGGTGGGAGAAAAACCGGCTTTTGTTATATTAGTCCGTTAGTCCCTAGCCGTTTTTCGTGTGGGCGCCCGTTCCTGCTTTTAACTCTTGCCAGCCGGACAGCCGGTTTTTCGAACTGAGACTTTTGGCAAGAGAAAGCTTGGGAGCCGGCACACTACTTGTCTGACTGTGGGTAGGACTTCTAATATAACTCCAGTCGGCCAGTCCCCGAGCCGACTAGTCGAACCCGGTGCCGGACGGAACAAGTAAATGAAATGACAAGGTCATAAGCATGATACTTTTCATTCATAGATAGGGGATGGCAGTCCCCGAGCCCTCCTCGGGGAGCCTATTGTCTTGTACTTAATACAAAAGTTAGCGTGATACATACTGCATTTCAACTGTAAAATCTTCGAAGGAGGTTGGCGTTCCATGGTCGTTCCGACTCCTTGCCGGAGTCGTCTCTCTTGCGTGCCTTCGGCTTCTGTGCGTCGATCAGGTAGTAGGAGTCGTTGCCTAGAGCTCTGCTGATGACGAAGGGGCCTTCCCAAGGGGCTGAGAGCTTGTGCTGGCCGGCTGTTCGCTGGATCAGCCGGAGCACAAGATCGCCCTCTTGGAAAGATCTTGGCCTGACCTTCCGGCTGTGGTAGCAGCGCAAACCCTGCTGGTAGATGGCAGACCGGCTGAGGGCTAACAGCCATCTTTCTTCCAGCAGGTCGACGCCGTCTTCTCGTGCTTCCTTGGCCTCCGCTTCCGTGTACATGGTTACTCGAGGCGAGTCAAACTCGATGTCAGTTGGGATGACCGCCTCAGCACCATACAAAAGGAAGAAAGGGGTGAAGCCGGTTGACTTGTTTGGTGTAGTGCGCAGACTCCAGAGGACAACCGGCAGCTCATCAAGCCAACAACCGGCTGAACGCTCCAGAGGTACGATCAGTCAGGGCTTGATGCCGGAGAGGATGAGGCCGTTGGCTCGCTCGACCTGGCCGTTTGACTGCGGGTGGGCGACGGATGCTAAGTCCAGCCGGATACCTTGGGCTGCGCAGAAACGTGGCAAGGCTCCTTTTGCAAAATTCGTGCCATTGTTGGTGATGATGCTGTGGGGCACGCCGTACCGAGTTGTTATGTCTGCGATGAACGTCACAGCAGTCGGCCCATTCAGCTTCTTGATCAGCTTTGCTTCAATCCACTTGGTGAATTTGTCCACGGCGACGAGCAAATGCGTCATGCCGCCGCGCGCCGTCTTGAATGGGCCCACCATGTCCAGTCCCCAAACGGCGAAGGGCCAGGTGAGGGGAATGGTCTTGAGTGCCGAAGCCGGCATGTGTTGCTTGGAGCTGAAGAGTTGGCACCCCCTTGCAATGTTTAACTAATTCTTTGGCGTCATCCAAAGCAGTCGGCCAGAAGAAACCATGGCGGAAGGCTTTGGTGACAAGTGATCTTGAGGCCGCATGGTGGCCGCATTCTCCTTGGTGAATGTCTCTGAGGATTGCAATGCCCTTCTCTTGCTCGACGCACCATTGGAGGATTCCAGTGACACTGTGCTTGACTAGTTCTCTGTTGACGATTGTGTATGCTCCGGCTCGACGTTGGACTTGTCTTGCCTCTGTTTCGTCAACCGGCAGATCTTGGTTTACTAGGAAGTTGAGGATGGACTGAGCCCATGACGGAGCCGCAACTTCTTCTACTGCCAATGTGGCTACTGCCACCAGGGTGGGCGGGATGGGTTGTGAAATGCTGGAGTCGGCCGCCGGCTGTTGTGCTGGTGCAGTCCCCGGGCCGGCTACCGCAGTCCCCGAGCCGGGTGTGGCAGTCCCTGAGCCGGTTGCCGAAGTCCCCGGGCCGGCTGCGGGAGTCTCGGGGTCGCCTGCTTGGTTCCTCGAGCCGGACCCGGCCACATCGGGGTCAGGCGGCACGAAGATGGAGTCAGACTCTGGAGACGGCTTGATAGATGGCTTGAGGAGGCGTTGTAGAGCGACGCCGGTTGGTATTGCTTGCCGAGTAGAGCCTATTCGAGCCAGGGCATCGGCTGGCTCGTTGTCGGCTCGCGGTACGTGTTGGAACTCGCATCCTTCAAAGTATCCGCTGAGTTGTTGGACCAGGAAGCGGTAGCTCGCCATATTTGCATCCTTGGCGTCCCAGTCGCCGGATGATTGCTGGACCACCAGGTCCGAGTCGCCATAACATAGGATCCGGCGAATGCCGAGTTCTTTGGCAAGCCGGAGCCCGTGTATGAGCGCCTTGTACTCGGCCACGTTGTTGGAGGCGGGAAAGTGGATCTGTAGCGTTTATCTGACCTTGTCGCCTTTGGGAGAGGTAAGGACGACGCCGGCTCCCAAGCCAGTGCGCATCTTGGACCCGTCGAAGTGCATGCGCCAATGGGTGGAGTCGGGAGCCGGCGGCAGGTACTGGGTCTCGGCCCAGTCGACGAGGAAGTCGGCCAGTGCTTGGGACTTGATGGCGGTGCGGGGCTGGTAGAAGATCGTGTAGGGGGCCAGCTCAATGGCCCATTTCGCCACCCGGCCGGATGCGTCCCGGCTGCCTATGATCTCGGCCAGCGGGGCGGTGCATACGACCGTGACGGGATGCTCTTGAAAGTAGGGCTTCAGCTTCTTGGCGGTGAAGTACACGCCGTAACACATCTTCTGGTAGTGCGGGTAGTTCTGCTTTGAGGCGGACAACACCTCCTCAAATAATACACCGGCCTCTGGACCGGCTGGGCTCGGCCTTCTTCTGGGCGTTGGACTACGATGACGGTGCTGACCACCCGGCTGGTTGCGGCGATGTAGAGGAGCATGGGCTCTTTCTCAGTCGGCGCCACCAGGACGGGCGGCGTGGCCAGCATCTTCTTCAGCTCGTGAAAAGCTTGGTCGGCCTGGTCGTTCCACTCGAAGTGAGTGCTCTTCTTCATGAGGCGGTAGAGGGGGAGGGCTTTCTCTCCGAGCCGGCTGATGAAGCGGTTCAAGGAGGCCAAGCACCCGGTGAAACTTTGAATGTCTCGAAGCTTGGTGGGGATCGCCATTCTCTCGATGGCCTTGATCTTCACCGGGTTGCATTCGATGCCGCGTTCGGAGACCAGGAAGCCTAGGAGCTGGCCGGCTAGCACTCCGAACATGCATTTCTCGGGGTTGAGCTTGATTTGGAACCGGCGTAGGTTCTCAAACATTTCCTTGAGGTCTCCCAGCAAGGTGCCGCGCTTCTCCGTCTTCACCACGATGTCGTCCATGTAAACGTGAGCGTTTCTGCCGAGCTGCTTGAGGAGGCACTTCTGCATGCAACACTGAAAAGTGGCACCGACATTTCTCAAGCCGAATGTCATAGTCAGGTAGCAGAAGGCTCCAAATGGCGTGATGAAGGCGGTCTTCAGGCGGTCGTCCGGATCCAGCTTTATCTGGTGATATCCTGAGTAAGAATCCAAGAAGCTCAACAACTCGCATCCGGCTGTGGAGTCTATCACTTGGTCAATCCTTGGCAGGGCAAAGGGATCTTTGGGGCAGGCCTTGTTGAGGCTTGTGTAGTCTATGCACATGCGCCACTTGTTGTTCTTATTTAGCACGAGGACCGGGTTGGCGAGCCACTCTGGAAAGAAAACTTCCATAATAAAGCCGGCTGCCAGAAGCTGGGCTATCTCCTCCCCCACAATCCTGCGTTTCTCCTCCGACAGTCGGCGAAGGGGTTGTTTGACTGGCTTTGCGTCTTCTCGAACGTGTAGTTTGTGCTCAGCAAATTTCCTCGGAACACCCGGCATGTCCTTGGGGGACCATGCAAAGATTTCCCGATTCTCACGGAGGAAATCGGCGAGCTCGCGTTCCTATTTGCTGTTCAGGTTTGCCCCGATGACGGCAAACCTCTCTGGGTGCTCAGCGTCAAGAGGTATCTTCTTCGTCTCCTTGGCCGGCTGATCCTTGAGTATCATGCTCCTTGGGGTCAGGGGACACGGCCGACCGCTTGCCGGCTATGGCCACGACTCGGTCCAACATCTTCTTTTCTTCGGCAATCACAAGGGACTCGGCCAGCCGGCTGCTGGCTGCTGCGCACTCAGAGGACTTCTTGTAATCGCCGGCTACGGTGATGACGCCTTTGGTGCTTGGTATCTTCATCTTGAGGTATGCATAGTGGGGAACTGCCATGAATTTGGCCAAGGAAGGTCGGCCAAGCAATGCATGGTAAGGGCTCTCCAGGTCCACCACTTCAAACCAGATCGCTTCCCGGCGGAAATGTTCCTTGTCCCCAAAAAGTACATCAATCTTGATCTTGCCAATGGGGGCGCAGGACAGGCCGGGTACGATGCCATGAAACACTGTCCGAGTAGGCATGAGCTGCTTCGTCTTGACGTTTAGCTTCTCCAGGGTGTCACGGTACAGGATGTTGATGCTGCTCCCGTCGTCTATCAACACACGGGAGAAGCGGGCGGCGCGTCTGTCTGTTGCAAGGGTGGCTTCCAAGACCAAGGCATAAGAGCCGGGAGACGGCATCACCTCTGGATGGTCGGCCCGGCTCCAGCTGATGGGCTTTTCTAACCAGTGCATGTGTCCGACGGGGCTGGCAGCAACCACGCTGACTTCCTGGTGCTCTCGGCGTTTGCTGTGCCGGTCTTCGGGCTGGCTCGTAAAGACGATGTAGGTTGCTTGCTCGTCGGGGAATTCGTCGTGCACGGCTCCGACTGCGGGCCGAGCGGCCGGAGGCGGCGGGCCGGCATGCGGAGGCGGCACGAGCCCCTCGCCTTTAGAGATTCGTGTGAGCCAATGGCACTTCCGGGTTGTGTGGTTGGACGGCTTCGCGCCGCTGTGGAACTTGCAAGGGGCGTCGAGAGTTTGCTCGTAGGAGAAGGCCGGCTGCCAAGCCGGCCTGCCGCCCTTGGGCTTCTTGGGCGCGGGTCGCCCTTCAGGCGGCACGTCTTCAACTGTGGCCACCTGCCGACTGGCGGGAGGCGGCGCGGGGCCCTTGCGCTTGTGGTCGTTCGAGTGTGGGCGTCGGCCAGAATCCCCAGCCGGCGTCTTGGGCGCCGGGTTGAGTACTTTTCCGGACGCGTCTACCCGAAGCTCGGTCTTCATCAAGGAGTCGGCGGTGGCGTACTTGTCGGCTATGTCCAGAAGCTCGTCGAGGGTAGTCGGCTCGTCGCAGAGGAGCTTGTGCTTGAGGAGGGTGCCTTCTCGGCATCCGGCTGTGAAGTATTCTATGGCCTGTACCTCATGCACCCCTTCGCAAGAGTTGCGGAGCTCGGCCCAACACGTGAGGTAGTCGCGAGTGGACTCGGCGGGGCCTTGTACGCACAAGGAGAGCTGTCTGGGCTTGGGAGCCCGCTTGTAGGTGCTGGTGAAGTTGCGGATGAAAGCTTCTGTGAAGTCCAGCCAGCTGTTGATGCTGCGCGGCTTGAGGCTGTTGAGCCAGGTCCGCGCCGTGCCTTGCAGCATGAGGGGCACGTACTTCACGGCAATGCGCCGGTTGCCGTTGGCTATGCTAACCGCCGTAGAGTAGTCGATCAACCAATCTTCCGGCTTCACGGAGCCGCTGTACTTGGGCGTGTCTCTTGGGAGCGAGAACCCTTTGGGGAAGGGCTCGTCACGGATGCGGGGGCCGAAACAAGGCGGGCCGACATTGTCTTCCTCTTCCAACGCCAGGGATCGCGCCAGGCGGTCGATCCGATGGCGGGCGTCGTTCTCGCCGACTCCCTCGCGGCGACCCAGTCGGCCGCTGAGAGTCGGGTGCGCCACTGGCGGCGAGGCGGGATATCTCTCTCCACGGGTGGAGGCGGAGGCGGGTTGCCCCACCATTCCATGGCTCAGGGATGGCCGTCCGCGTCTCGCTCGATGGAGATTCGGGTCCTGCTGCGGCTGGCAGCCGGCTCTTTCTCGCGCCGCGCGCGGGTGTTGCTCGTAGTCGGTGTCCGGGACGTCGCGCCGTGATCTCGGCGCGGGGGAGGGCTTCCTGCGCAGGCGTCGGCTTCATGTCGCTGCGCGGCTGCGTCAATCAGTTGCTGGATGCGCCGGGTCATGTGGGGGAGGTCTTCGGCCTCCAAGCCGTCCAACTCGTCTACGGCCGCCTGGGCGGCACGCAAGTTCTCGAGCGGAGTGGCATAGACCGGACGGTCAACTCCTAGCGTGTTGGCGATGACGGCGCCGCGTTGCTTGACAAGGCCGGCCCGGCTTGGCCCGCCCGGGGCCGGCGTGCCGAAGGCGGCGCGGTCAGCTTCGCGCTGATAGGCCTCAGTGAAGCGTCTTACGGAAGCCAGCCTCCGGCCCTCTACGAGGAGGGCGAGGCGGCGTGCCTCCAGTGCTTCGTCGTCGGCATTAGCCGGGAGGGGGGTGGACAAGTCATGGGCCGCCGCGTGCGGGGCGTCGTGGTCGCTCTCGTTGGCCGGGCCGCCGTGGCCGACAACCATCACTTCGATGGTGACAGCGTCGTAGCCACCGACTCAGGGAAGTGGGTCGTTGTAGATCGTGACGTTGGTGGGGAAGGTGTCGAACGAGGCCGTGTCGGAGTCGACAAGCATCGGATCGGTGGAGCCAACCGACTACAGATCCACAGCGAGCTCGCTGGAGACATGGAGCTGGCCGAGGAGATTGGCGAGGTGGTCGGTGCCCGCATCGGAGGCGAGCTCGTCGAAGGTGAGGGTCTTGTCGAGGAGATCAGCGAGGCTGCTCGCTGCGCAGGCGTTGGTGACGCCTTGCAGCGCGTCGTGGCAAGCGCCATCGGGCGTGCCGGGCTGGCTACGCTCGCGGGGGAGGAAGAAGGTTCCCGTCCAGAACAGGTCACCGGACGACGGTGCACCTGGCCCCACGGTGGGCGCCAAATGTCGGGTGGTAGGTACGACATATGCCAACGGGTGGCTTATCATTGTGGGAGCTAGTAAGACATCGCCGGTGCCTGGAAACGGGATAAGGCGAAGACATGCACGCCGGCGGATCTTACCCAGCTTCGGGGCTCTCCGTGGAGATAACACCCCTACTGCCGCTCTGCGGGGTCTCCGCATGATCACAAGATGAACAAGTAGCTACACAATGCTCCTTGAGCTGTTCGGTGGGAGGAGGAAGAAGGGCACGGCTAGCCTGCTTCTTCTCCTTGTGTGGTGTCTAGGACTAGCAGGGGGTCCAACCCTTTGCACGGGTGCCCTGGGGGGTTTATATAGGCCTACCCCCCCGGGGGTACAATGGTAATCCGACTGGGCGCGGGGCCCAGCCGTCTGTGACTGCGCTTGCCGGCTTCTGCGCCGACTGCTGGGGCCCGCCGACTGGTGGGTCCCGCCGGCTGCCGGCCCCTTGGTCGACAGGCAGGCCCCACTGTCCAGGGCCTGGTCGGCGGCTGGTTACTGTTGCTCTATCTTGGCGACGTGGGCTTCGTCATGGTAGGCGCGGCTTCAGTGCCGCTGCCCGTCGGGCGATCGCTGTAGCCTCACCGCGTCTTGTCTCCTTAATGGGGCGTCTCCTTTGAGGGAGGAGGTAAGCCGGCTGCGGGGAGCCGGCCCTGTCTTGGGCCGATTGGGGGGAGGCGTGGCCGCCTTCGGGTGTCTCTCTGCCCGAAGGGCCCCACCATCTGTGGGCCACGCTGGCGGCCCGTCGTGGATGACACCAAGGTCAACATGGCAACAGTGCCGCGCCGGACGGGTCATGCCCACTCCGTACGGCGCACTGTGCCAGGCGTGCTCCGGGATTCGGGGGTGGCAGGCTTCACTGTAGCCACACCCCGTCGCACCGCCGTTAGGTGGGTGCAAACTTTGAGGGTATGGTCTCGACCGCTTTATGGGAGCCGGCTTCTTGGAGTCGGCCTTCTCATGGCCGGCTTCCCAAAGTCGGCCCTCCTGTGGCTTTCTTCATGAGGGCTAAATTCGGGCTGCCTTCCGAAAGCCGGCCTGGATTACAGCCAGCAAGGGGAAGGCGGCCCCATGTCTTGGGATCTCGAGAGCCGGACGGGCTCGTAATTTTTTCAGAAGGGCCAGGGGAAGCCGGCTAGGCTACCCATGGCTATTTACTCCGACAGGATGCCTTCCAGGGCACCCCTAAGCTTAGACGCTTGAGTCTCCTTGAATATTTACTTGGGGTGCCTCGGGCATCCCCAAGCTTGAGCTCTTGCCTCTCTTCCTTCTTCTCACATCGAGACCTTCTCGATCATCGAACACTTCATCCACACAAAACTTCAACAGAAAACTCGGTAAGATCCGTTAGTATAATAAAGCAATCACTACTCTAAGTACTCTTGCAAAGCAATTCATATTTTGTTTTTGCATTGTGTCTACTGTAATATAACTTTTTCATGGCTTAATCCACTGATATGAATCGATAGTTTCATCAAAACAAGCAAACTATGCATCAAAAACAGAATCTGTCTAAAACAGAACAGTCTGTAATAATCTGAACATTCACCATACTTCTGATACTTGAAAAATTCTACCAAAATTAGGAAAAATAAAAAATTTGTATAGGAAGGCAGTGCAAAAAGAATCAGAACCATTTGACGTTTCAGCTAAAAATGTAAAATCGCGCACTACAGCCAAAGTTTCTGTCCTGCACCATACAAACCATCAAGCAAATGTAAACATCCTAAAGGCAAACCTTGGCACATTATTTTTATAATACAATGGAATTGTACAAGGGGATAATTATTTTTGTTGAAAAGTTTCTGTAATCAAGATTCACAAAGTTGCCGTGAGCATGAACAAAGTTCAAGGAGCTCTCCCACTTCAACAATGCTTGTCTTTCTCACTTTCACTTTCCTTTTTGAAAAGTTTTGGGTTCCCCTCTTTATTTTTGTTGTTTTTAAACTATATGAAAGCACTCAACAGAAATAAATGACTCTCTAAAACTTCCGGGTTGTCTCCCTGGCAGCGCTTTCTTTAAAGCCATTAAGCTAGGCATATAGTGCTCAAGTAGTGAATCCACCCGGATCCCAAGGTATATAAAAGCCAATTTTAATTAACAATGATTTGTAATTTAGTAGTGAGCACAAAGCAACATATATCAAGCAATTACGAAGTCTAACTCTCTTCCTATCCATCGGCATGTCATAAAAGAACAATTCATGCACACCTAGTAAAGGCCAATGCATAGTATAAACAATTTCTTGCAATTTTATCATATTGGAAACATAGAGAGGTGGAGATATAGTTCCTCTATCATAATAATTGCAAGTAGGAGTAGCAAGCACATGCATATTATATTCATCAAAATCATCATGTGTAGTAGTAAAAGGCAACCCATCAATATAATCCTTAATAAGTACAAACTTCTTCGATATAGTGTAGTCGGGAGAATTCAAAAAGATAATAGGACTATCATGCGTGGGTGCAATAGCAACAATTTATTTTTTATCATAAGGAACTATAGCAAGTTCATCTGCATAAGCATAATTCATATTGGCATCTTGGCCACAAGCATAGCAAGCATCATCAAAATGGGATATTTCAAGAGAATCAAAGGGATCATAGGAATTATCATAATATTCATCCTTCGGTAAGCATGAAGGGGAATTAAACAATGTATGAGTTGAAGAGTTACTCTCATTAGAAGGTGGGCACGGGTGATCAATCCGCTCTTCCTCCTTTTGTTCTTCACTCTCCTCCTCATCTTTTTCATCCAATGAGCTCACAGTGTCATCAACTTCTTCTTCCATAGATTCCTGCAAAATATTAGTCTCTTCTTGGACAGCGGAGTATTCCTTAATATATTGTTTAACATAGGTATTAGAAGCATAATTATCATAGCAATATTTAAGTATAGCAAAAATTTTAGATTTGTGAAAAGTAGCATCATACTTTTCAATCAAAGAAGCAATTTCATAAGCACCCTCAAAAGCAACAAATTCTTCAATTTGTTGAACATCATAGTAACTATAAACACCTTTAGCATAAGAAGATAAGATTCCATTATCAATAAAATCACATTGGTAGGGAAGGTGTTTCTTAGGGTTTTCAGAGCAACAAGTAAAATCATATAATTCACATAAATTCCAAGCATAGCATCGCAAACATTGAATTTGACCCCATAATAATTTCCCTTTTTCAGATATACGGTGTCGCACATAACAAGCATGCTCATCTAAAGATTTGCCCTCAACTAAGCTAGTTGGGGTTTCTGCACGAGCACATAGGGATTGAAGATGATCCAAGTAATAAGCTTCAACAGTGCGATAGATTTTGATTGGTTCTTCAACCATTGGTTCAGTAGGTACAACTATTTTTTTTGGTATTTTGCGTTTCCTACCCATAACTAAAGATAGAAAACAACTAAGAAAAAAAAATAAAAATTACTTAGTGATAAAGAAAACAAGCACACACAAGAATATTCAGCCCACGCTATTGCTCCCCGGCAACGGCGCCAGAAAAAGTTCTTGATAACCCACAAGTATAGGGGATCGCAACAGTTTTCTATAAGTAAGAGTGTCGAACCCAACGAGGAGCTAAAGGTAGAACAAATATTCCCTCAAGTTCTACCGACCACCGATACAACACTACGCACGCTTGGCGTTCGCTTTACCTAGAACAAGTATGAAACTAGAAGTACTTTGTAGGTGTTGTTGGATAGGTTTGCAAGATAATAAAGAGCAAGTAAATAAAAAGTAGGGGCTGTTGTAAGTAGAGAAGCAATAAAGTAAATATAGCGAGTGTGGAAAATTGGTGGTAGGAGTTGCGAAATTGCCCCTAAGCAATTGACTACTTTACTAGACCGATAGCAAGTATTATGTGGGAGAGGCCACTGCTAGCATGTCATCCCTGACTTGGAATTCTATGCACTTATGATTGGAACTATTAGCAAGCATCCACAACTACTAATGTTCATTAAGGTAAAACCCAACCATAGCATTAAGATATATTGGTCCCCCTTCAATCCCGTATGCATCAATTTCTATGCTAGGTTGAAGCTTCTGTCACTCTTGCCCTCCAATACATAGTCCTATCAACATACAACTAACCCTAGGGTGTGATCCACGCGCACAATCATATGATGGGCACCAAAGGACAGCAACATAACCACAAGCAAATTAAATCAATCATAGCAATTCATCAACCACCGACAGGACAACGGAAATCTACTCAGACATCATAGGATGGCAACACATCATTGGATAATAATATGAAGCATAAAGCACCATGTTCAAGTAGAGGGTACAGCGGGTTGCGGGAGAGTGGACCGCTATAGATAGAGGGGGAAGGTGATGGAGATGTTGGTGAAGATGGCAGAGGTGTTGGAGTAGATCGCGGTGATGATGATGATGGCCACGACAGCGTTCTGGCGCCACCGGAAGAGAAGGGGAGAGGGGGCCCCTTTGTCTTCTTGTTCCTTGGCCTCCTCCCTAGATGGGAGAAGGGTTTCCCCTCTGGTCCTTGGCCTCCATGTCATGGGAGGGGCGAGAGCCCCTCCGAGATTGGATCTGTCTCTCTCTGTCTCTCTCTGTTTCTGCGTTCTCAGATTCGTCCCTTTCACCGTTTCTTATATTCCCAGAGATCCGTAACTCCGATTGGGCTGAAATTTTGACATGATCTCTATCCGAAAATTAGCTTTCTTGCGGCGAAAGAAGGGCATCAACCGCCTTACGGGGTGGCCACGAGGGTCAGGGGGGCGCCAGCCTCCCCAGGGCGCGCCCCCTACCTCGTGGGCCCCTCGAGCATCGTCTCACGTGGATTCTTCTTCCCGCAAATCATATATGTTCCAAAAAAATCTCCGTCAGTTTTTATTCCGTTTGGACTCCGTTTGATATGGATATTCTGCGAAACAAAAAACATGCAACAAACAGGAACTGGCACTGGGCAGTGGATCAATATGTTAGTCCCAAAAATAGTATAAAAAGTTGCCAAAAGTATATGAAAGTTGAATAATATTGGCATGGAACAATAAAAAATTATAGATACGACGGAGACATATCAATACGCTCCCTTGGACCTTGGGATCTAGGTGATGCAACAAGAAATGGCGCCCCCCGTTTGGATCCGAGGGAAGAAGTAGTGGGGGAAAAGCGCCGTGTTGGGGTGCACCCCAGCGAAACCTTCGCAGAGGTGCGCGAAAAGGGCCATGGACGCCACAAAATTTGGGGTAAAATCCAAGAGGCAGAAGCCAAAGGTGTGCATGATGTCCCTGAAGAAATCGGAGAAGGGAGGACAAAGCTCGCAGGAAAAATAGTCGACAAAGAAAGGGTACCGATTCGGGGCAGCCTCGGCGCAGTTGGCGGGGATGACACGCGTGGCTGGGTGCCCCGTCTTCTCTCCCCCCGTCTTCACCCCCCGCAGGGGCTTGAAGGCGTCCCGGAGCTCGAACACATCAACTGTCGAGGGGAAGTAGGCGGACTGCGTCCGCTGCACCGCCAGCGCACTCTCCGGCGGCTCCGTCGCTCCGACATCCTTGGCCACTCCCTTGCCCTTGGTGGATTTGGGCGCCATGGCGGCTGGGGGAGGGGGGCAAAACAGAGGATGGCGGGAACGCAACGGCGGCAAGCAAGAGCGAAGCTTAGGAGGTAAGGAGAAGGGGGCGGCGGCTCTGAGATTGGAAGAAGCCGTGGAAGGGGTAAAGTGAGCAGCGCGCCCGCGGTTATTCCTTTTTACGGGGAAGGCGCGGGCCGCCTCCTTTCCCATTAACTGCGACATGACGCATGCGTGCGAAAACCGCATCACGCATGACCCCCACGTCACCCACGACCCTCCACATTGCACGCGGGTCGTGGGGAAGTGCAGCGGATGAGCAGTTACTGTGGTAAAATCCGCCCCTCCTGCCCACGCACCGTTCTGGGCCTGGCCCAACAACGTGTCGCACTTATGAGTGGCCCATGCCCGGGGCTCCTGTTAGTGTACAAAAGTAGGGACACACCTTTGTACCCCTTTACTTGTGCGCGGGTAGTCAGAGCCACGCGCCACGACCACACGAAGTAGGGCAAGGGAGGGAAGCCGGAGGGAAGCCGAAGCACAAGACAAGCAAGACGACGCCAAGGCCAAGAACACAATGAAGTAGAGGGGTGGAGCAGGTTCCCCCGGCAAGACCCTTGCCGGGGGCAGACTGAGCGGCCCCGGCAAGACCCTTGCTGGGGAGGCTCGCCCCCACCAGCGGAATGCGCCACCCTTGAGCCCACGGTTTCCAACACCATCAACTATGTTGGGCCAGGGCTCGGGAGGCACCTCCGTGGTGGCATGCAGATCGTTGTGAAGACAAGGAATGTTCAAGATCAGATGAGGATTGGAAGACAACGATCCTCGGCAAGATCCTTGCCGAGGAAAGCCACAAGACCCCCGGCAAGATCCTTGCCGGGGACGATGGCGCACCACGGCAAGACCCTTGCCGGGCCACCCGGCAAGGCCCTCACCAAGGGTGTCAGCAGGGCCACTGCCAGGCCCGCACCAACCAAGTCTCCACCACCGTTCGCATGCAGCTGCCAGCCCAACCAGCTGGGCGGGCACCTACGTGGCAACATGCAGCTTCCAGGCCAACTCAGCACATGCCTGCGTGGCGGCATGCAGATCTTCATGAAGACCCTACCACCATGCCACCTCAGCTGCCTGCCTGCCTGCCTACATGGCTCCGCATGCGTTGCTGGCGAGGGTGCGTGTCGAAGCGAGGAGGAGTGGCGATAGACGGGACCAGCCTCGGTCTCATCCCCGATAAAGCGAGGGGACACCTAAGCTACGCATTAAATGTGTCTTGTCCTGTAATACGAGTGATAAGCTCATAGCAGTGTAGGCCTTTCCACCTCCTGTGTGCCACTTTGGCAGCCCCTTTCGACTATAAAAGGAGGCCCATGGCATACTGGAGAGGGATTCGGTTCCTGGAAACCACTCATCCACCATAGCTAGTTCGAGAGCTCAAGAACTCTCTGAAATACAGCCACCAAAGCAAAACTAGGGTATTACGCATCCTCGCGGCTTGAACCTGGGTAAATGATCCTTGTGCTGATTACTACTCTGCTCTTCTTGCAACCCTGCGCCCCGACAACCATAGTAGGGATTCTTGTGATCCCATAGGTGTCGTTTCCCACCGACAAAGATCTTTTGTTCAGTTAGAAAAGTAAAAAAGGTAAGTGACTACAATATCTTATTCAGCCAACGATGTCACGCATCAATGTGTTTGGTTTGGGACACCTCAAGTTTGATCGGAATCATCAACCATTAATCCAGTGCTTACTCTTTGTTTTATCGCGGAACAACTTCCATCCATTGCGAGTCTTGATTTTTCTTCTTTAATTTTAGGGAGGAATTGTTGATCAGTTGTTTTGTTCTCTACATCGGAGAAGGGTAAGAATACTACATGTAAAATCTTTGAATATGAGGTTGATATATTCATAGAATTATGCATTAA
Organism: Triticum urartu; assembly: GCF_003073215.2. Lineage (NCBI taxonomy): Eukaryota > Viridiplantae > Streptophyta > Magnoliopsida > Poales > Poaceae > Triticum > Triticum urartu. Next base: position 672,460,555 of record NC_053024.1, read on the forward strand.
TAAAGTTAGTTTATCTGAAATGGAGTATATAGTATTCGACGTTAAATTTCTAAATCATATTTCTGTTTGTAAAAACCATTAAACTTCTTGCACATTACTCAATGGTTAAAACTTTTGGCATATACCATAACTGGTTGATATTGGTAGACCTCAGTGACCACACATTTGCGGTATAGATTTAGCATCCGAGATCACATCTATTTCTTCTCCAAATTACTTGAGTTTAGGTCACTTCTACAGTCAAATTTATCATTAAATCTACAGGTTGGCCAGTTTTTATCTAATTTCTACAATTATATTTCTCTATAAATGATTGATTCCGTACAGACAAGCTTAAGTCAACAACTTGGGCTCATTAAATCAATGGTCCATATTATTTTCCTCCTACTATTATGGGTTTTTTGAGTTTTTTACTTTTGCTAGTGATTATGATGTCGTTGTGTTATTATCTATTCGTAGTTGCTAGATGTTTTCAGATGCTTTCTAAGTAGTGTTCCTTATTTCATAGTTTAGCAAAAAATTGCTTTTGTGGCTGCTTTATTTCTTCGTCATAAAAAGAAGAGGAAGAAAACAGTATTTTTACATTGTTGATGGTAGAAAAATAAATGCATGGAATATTTATTAAATTATAAAATAAATTGTTTCATGACGTATACCTGGATTTAGCCTGGGTTTGTCACTGTGGATTCTCATGCTCCCATTTTCTCCCAGCAACATTTTGTCTATATTAATGTTTCTTTGAACCACTCTTTTCATACGTTGATTGTCAATTTCACACACCTGAGTATATAATAGACAAATCAAAACACAATTTATCCACTTTTAACTGAGCCTCATAGAACACAACAATGTTTTAAAATTCCCAACATGCATTTTATTGGATAATTATGAAGGATAGAAGGAATACTATTTAAATTTTCTAGATATCACAAAATAAACTTGATTTTTATGTGCATATTTCCCGTCCAAAAAATTGCAAGCAGAGTCAATGTCTTTAGTTATGTATAATGCTAGCCCGTGCGAATGCCTGGGTTGATGACTAGTATCCTTAATGACCCACTTCCTATTGATGATAGTTTTCCTGATTGCCGGGGTGCTGATCCACGGGAACCTATGGGACCGGCGGGCCGGGTCCCTTTCGGTTCGGCGGGGGCGGAGATCGTGCAAAGAGCAAATCGAGGCGAAGCACGCGAGCGATTTACCCAGGTTCGGGCCGCACGGATGCGTAAAACCCTACTCCTGCTTTGTGGTTTTGTATTGATTTCTAGCTCGGGAGCGCAGAGTGCTACAGTACACACTAGCGGCTAGCAAGACCGAGCGTGAGTGTTCGAACTGGCTAACCCCCCTCTACGTTGCACACGGGCCTCCTTTTATATGCTCAAGGGGCTACCGACAGGTGGCAACGGAGGTAAAGGGCAAAAATGGAAAGGTGCTGTGGTAGGCACAGCTACCTGCTATAGTGTATCATACCTAACCCTGACGGCAGGGGACAAGGGTCTTAAATGCCCGTCTGTGTCGCCTAAATAGTGCGAAAAGGGACCGCCAGGGACGCCACCGTTCGCCACGATGGCGATCTTGTCAGTGCCGCTTGCCACCGCACGTCCCTAGCTGCACAGCCTTCCGCCACGTACGCCTGGAAGGGCCCCAGAGCGACACGTTGGTGGATGTGCTGGAGCGCGGGCGCGGAGAGGTGGCTTGCCGCGGCAAGCGCCTTGCCGCGGTCGTTGTCTTGTCGTGTCCGGGAGCTTGTCGCTCACCGGGTCTAGCCGGAACGCGTGGTGCGCCGCGGCAAGTTCCTTGAAATGCCTTGAGTGGCCTTCCCGGCAAGCTCCTCTTGCCGGGGTCTTGTCTTCTTGACTTGGACACTTTGTTCTTGAATGGCTCCAAAGGAACCACGGAGGATCTTGGCGGTCACCCGGCAAGCCTTGCCGCGGGATGCTGCGACTGCCCGTGCACAAGTTCGGGATACTAGGGTACCCCTACTCTAGTACAACGATAGGAGCCCCCGGGCCTGGGCCATACAAGGTGCCGAGCGCTGTTGGGCCAGGCCCAAAACAGGGCACGGGCACGCGCGGCCTAGGTTACGCCGTATCTCACTCCGTATCCACCGCGCCCTCCCCGAACGACACGCGTTGAATGCGGCGTCGTGGGAGAGGTCGTGGGGGTTTCTTTATTCGGAAATGCGGAACGTCCGCCCCCTCCCCCTTTATAAGCAGGGGAAACAGGGGCAGTTGGCCCACTCGCCCGTTGCCGTTCCCAATCTCAGAAATCTCCGCCGCTCCCTTGCCTCCCCAAAGCTGAGAGAGAGAGCAGCGCTCCGCCCCCCATCGCCACTAGCACCACCAACGCCGTCGACCTCCTCCACTACTTCCACCATGGCTCCAAAAGCCGACAAGGGGAAGACCGTGAAGACGACCGAGGCGCAGCGGCTCGCGGCGCTGTGGAAGGAGCTGTCCGTTTCCCCCCCCCCCAAGCTCGGCGCGAAGGAGCTGAGGGAGAACTACTATCTGTTCTGGTCGGCGGAGACGCGCGTGCATCCGCGCACAAAGGTTCTCCCCGCTGCCGCTTGGAAGAAGGCCCTGAATGGGTACCCCTTCTTCGCATTGTTCTTCTATTGCGGGCTCTGCCCGCCCTTCTCTGATTTCTTCTGCGACATCATGAACACCTATGGATTCCATCTCCTTGACTTCACCCCCAACGCCGTCCTGACAATGGCAGCTTTCGCACACCTCTGCGAAAACTTTGTCGTAGTCCTTCCCAACATAGCCCTCTTCCGCCACTTTTTCATACCCCGAGTAGAGAGAGGAGAGCCTCTATCCGGCGGGATTGCCTGGATCTCAAGGCCCGGCAAGAAAGAGACCTATCTGGAGGGAGAATTCCGCGGCAAGTGGGAGGAGTGGAGAGCTGATTGGTGCTGGATTGACGAGGAGAGCCCGCAGCCATTTACCATCCGACGCTGAATCCCAGTAGCACGCGGCAGCGATTGGAGTGACATGGCTCCGGAGGACGCCAGGCTGAAGATTGCCGTCACCAGGATCCTGCGCCTGAGGCTTGCCGGGCTTACTGTTGGCACAGACTTCCTTCACCGCCGCATCGCCCCCCTGCAGGAAAGGGGGAGGCCCACTTGGGAGTTCAAGAACGCGGCAGACATCATGAGGCTGCGGCCAGGCCTCAATTACAACTTCACAGTCCTGGAGCTCAACGCGATGCTGCAGGAGCTGTTCAAATATGACCCCCAGCATCCCGAGGTGTTCAGGTTGCCGGGGGGCGTCGTGCCTTTGTGCAACAATTCCGCGCTCGACCGCATCCGTGCAATGATGCCGGAGTGCGACTCGCACGGGATTGTGCCAACTTGGCAGGAGCCTGCAGACAAGGTCGTGCAGCAATTCTTCGACGACTTGGTGGAAGTGCCAATCCGCCTCGACGAGAAGGACGGCCTTACCCGCGACACCACAGATGCGGAGATGGCGCTCATCGCCACTAGGCTGGAGGAGGCAGCGGCAGCCGAAGCCGCGGGCGAGTTCGGGTTCACTGTGGAGGAGGCCGATGCAGCAGAAGCGGCAAGCCGTGCCGAGCGAGGGGAGCCTGCCGGCAAGAAGGGGCTTGCCGGGCAAGACACCGAGCCGAGCGAGCCCGCCAAGGACACGAGCGGCTCGTTGCAAATCGACTCTTCTTCCACCTCGTCTTCAGACAGCCCACCAGAAGCAGAGCCTCCATCCCCACCAAGAAGGCGTCTCCGCAAGGTTGGTGATGTGGCGGAGCAGTAAGCGGGCCAACAGTCGCCACGCCGCGTGACACGCTCGACCACGGCAAACACCATTGCCGCGGGAGCGCCTCATGCTACAACGGCAACTGGAGCGGAGTCTAGCCGGACCACCGCTTCAGTCCCTGCCGCTACTCACGCCGCGCCGACAGCCGGAGCGGGGTCGTCTCAGACCGACGCCACTGCTCCCGCCAAGCGGCCAAGGGAAGCTTCTCCTCCGCCTCCTCGCGCCGGGCGCGCGCCAGGCTTCGACTTCTCCGCGTTAAGCTCCGACGAGGAAGAAGAAGAAGAGTAAGCTTCTCTTGTTGTACTTGCATTTCTTCAACTCTTGCTGTTGGTCTTGTTTCTCACTTGCTTTTCCCTGAATCTGTTCCTCTTTAGGACTCTGGCCCAGAGAGCGGCAAAGAGAGCTAAGGCCCCGGTGATCATCATCGAGGACGAGCCCACTGCGACAACAGGTGGCGCGCCCGAGACAACCTTGCCGGAGCCGGCGACTTTCCTCCATGGCAGCCCCCAGCGTAAGTGTGTGAATTATTTTCCGCGGCGAGGCGCGCATGGGTACTTGTCTTTGCTGATATCTGCTTGTTGACTTGTGTAGGAGCCGAGCAGCCCCACCAGGAGCCAAGGGAGAATCCCCCGACAAGGGAGAATTCTCCGGCAAGGGAAGGCTTCCCGGTGAGGGAGAAGTCTCCGGCAAGGGAGGGTTCTCCGGCGAGGGACAGCGCCAGCGGCCCCCCGACGACGGAGACCACGACCGCAGAGCCTGGTGCAGGTACTCCCCTTGCTTCAAAACTTCTCTTGGATCCTTCTTTTCTTGATCTTTATGGGTTTCTGCTGGATTCTGTTTGACTCTTCTCCCCTTTTCCGGCCGTCAGATCCATCCGCTGCGGAGCAGATGGAGACAGAGGTCGCCGCTGACGAAGCAGCCGGTGCTGGGGATGCCACCGGCGCAGAGGCCGCCAAGGCTGACGCCGCAGCAACTGGCGAGGAATCTGGCGATCGTACTGACGGCCCAAAGGCCGCAGGAGCGCCAGGCGCTATGCCGACCGCCGACCCATCCGCCGAAGCCGCAGCGCCAAGTTCCAAGGAGCCCCAGCCGGGCGTTTATTTGAAGGCCGGCGACGACGTCTTCATCAATCTTCCCTGGGCATCAAGCTCCAGAGCGCCGGTCGAGGGGGAGGTCTTCGACGGAGAAGTGCTCGCCTCCGCGGGGCTAAAGCTGGTCGACGCGCCAAGCAGCAGCAGCAACGAGCCCGAAGAAGAGCGGCTGTTGCGCAGGTTGATGTCGCTCTACCGCGCGCGACAAGCCAAGCTGGAGTCCCGCGAGGCGCTTGTCGCGAAGGCGGGAGCAGACATTGAAAAGCGCGCGGAAGAGCTCGGGGGTTTCCACCGGGAAGCCCTCCGATCCCTGGCGGAGGAGCGGGAGCAGCTTGCTGAAGCGCGGAAGGTCTTTCTCCTCGAGAAGGCTGAAGCCGAAGAGCGCCAGCGACTTGCCGCTGTGAAGCTAGCCGCGGAAGAGGGCGAGCTGGCGCAGCGGAAGGTCAATCTCGACGCCCACGAGGAGGAGCTTGCCTCGCGCGAGGAGAAGCTTGGCGGAGCCCTCAAGCAGGCGGAGGACGCTGCCGCCGCCGCCGAGGCCGCCAAGGAGGAGTTGAAGACGAAGGTGGCGTGGCTGGAGGCCGATCTCTCCGAGAAGGGCAAGGAGCTCAGCGTCGCCAAGGCCTCCAACGTGGATCTTGAGTTGAACCTAACCACTTTGACCAAGACTCTGGACAGCGCCAAGAAGCGGGAGGCGGCCTTGAAGGAGGAAATCAAGGCCGACAAGGCGCTGCTGGAGAGCGCTGTCACCGCCCAGAACACCTTCAGGGAGACTGTGACGCACTGGACGGAGAGTCTGGTGAACGCCGCCACAGATATCGACAAGGAGCTGGCGCAGCTGGGGATGGAAGATCTTGGGTATCCCTCCGATGACAACCTCCAGCCCAGCGCCAAGCTCGTCCTATTCTTCAAGGGCGTGGCGACGGCCCTTCAGTGACTCCGAGAGAGGATCCCCAAGCAACTAGCTAACGAGTCGTGCGAGATCTGCGCAGGAGCCCTCGAGAAAGTGTTGATGAAGGTGGCCTTCCGCAATCCGGGCCTCCGCCTCACCAACATCCTCAGGTCCTTGCTGCCAGAAGCTGATCTGGAGGAGCTCAAGGCCCTTGTCGCACCCATTGTGGACAAGGTGAGCGGGATCAAGCGGGTCGAAGGCAATCGCGTAGATTAGGCCGCTCATTTCTTCTTTTCTTGTCGCTGCCCATCATGTCATGAAAACAATCTGTTAGAGCTACGACAAGCTATCTTTGTAATGTAACTTGATTGTGGGCAATGATTGCAACGTTACTCCCTTTACTTAATTCCTCCCTTTGTATGTTTTTGCCCTACGCTTTTAGGGAACTTGCCGGTGCAGGCACCTGAGCCGCGAGCGCTGAGTGCAGAACGTCAGCAGCCTGCTGGCGGTGCCGCTACCGGCAAGAAACCTTGTCGCAACTAGTTGCAGCTCACTTAAGTTGCTGAGCGAACTCGAAACAAAGTAAGGGCGCTAGCGGCTCACTTAAGTTGCTGAGCGGACTCGAAGCAAAGTAAGGGCGCTAGCAGCTCACTTAAGTTGTTGAGCGGACTCGAAACAAAGTAGGGGCGCAACTAGCATGAGTTGGTTCCTCTGCGCACAGGTTTCCCATACAAAGTGTGGTCGTTCAAGGGAGATAACTTAAAATTTTAAAAAAAATTGATTGCTCAAACTTTGGCAACTTAGCTTTTCTGTTGTTTGTTTCCCGGCAAGGCGAAACTTTCTTGAACGACGCCTGACCCATACCATCCATCGTCTTCTCCTTTCCCCCCGGCAAACTTGTGGGCGAGGGGAACCTTGCTTTCAAAAGGAAGAAGAGACAATACAGATATGGAGCTTTATGGCTTGTTATTGCTTACCGTGGAGTAGGTGCTGCACAAAGTGTCAGATCATATATGCCAGAAAATAGAAAGCATAAAATTGACAAAATGTGCGGAGCACATGAGCTTTACTTATGCACGGGATCTGCGCCCGGCTTTGTACAAAGGATTACATGCAACAGCAGCAAGACTTGTACAAAAGGTGGTTGCCGGAACAGGTTCCGACAACTGCGCCTTACGGGTAAAACTTACGAAGATGCTCAATGTTCCAGGAGTTGCTCACCGGAATGCCATCTTCGGTCTCAAGGCAGACAGCGCCAGGCCTAATGACTCGTTTCACCCGGTAAGGGCCTTCCCACTTCGGCGTCAACTTGTTGGAATTCTTGGCGGACTGAACGCGCCGAAGAACAAGGTCGCCTTCCTCGAGACTTCTGGCGTTAACTTTGCGGCTATGGTAGCGGCGCAAAGCTTGCTGGTAGCGAGCAGCTCGTACAGCAGCCTGAAGACGGTCTTCCTCAAGGAGCAGCGCGTCATCTTGTCGCAGCCGCTCTTGCTCGAGCTCATCATAAGCGAGCACTCGAGGTGACCCGTATACGAGTTCCGTGGGGATAACTGCCTCTGCTCCATAGACTAGAGCAAAAGGTGTCTGTCCAGTGGCTCGATTTGGCATCGTTCTGATCGACCAAAGAACCACCGGCAGCTCCTCGATCCAGTTTCTTCCGCACTTTTGCAGCCTGTCGAAAGTTTTGGTCTTGAGCCCACGCAGCACTTCAGCATTTGCCCTCTCCGCTTGACCGTTGCTTCTCGGGTGAGCAACAGAAGCGAAGCAGACCTTGGCGCCAAGATCTTGGACGTACTGCGTGAAGGTGCGGCTCGTAAATTGCGTGCCATTGTCGGTGATTATCCTGTTAGGGATCCCGAAGCGGCAAACAATCGACCTGAAGAACTTGACTGCTGACTGTGCTGTCACCTTCCTCACTGGTTCCACTTCCGGCCACTTTGTGAACTTGTCAATTGCAACGTACAAGTACTCAAAGCCCTCGATAGCTCGGGGAAAGGGGCCGAGGATGTCGAGCCCCCAGACCGAAAATGGCCAGGATAAAGGGATCGTCTGGAGAGCTTGAGCTGGTTGGTGTATCTGCTTGGAATGAAACTGACACGCTTCACACTTGGTTACTTGTGCAGTTGCATCCTGGAGGGCTGTTGGCCAGAAGAAAACATATGCCTCCATGTATTTCTGCCAACAGCTTTTGTCCATCTTCCCGGGGAATACACTTCAATTTCACACCATTGAGTCTTCTTCTGTACAGTGTCTTGTCGACAAACTGGTACATACTTGACTGCCGGGCTACTCTCTCCGCTTATTCTTGCTCTTCGGGAACTCCTCCTGTCTGAAGGAAATGGACAATCTGCTGTGCCCATGCTGGAGCTTGTGGCTCGACAACAAGGACTAAAGGCAAATCTGCTGCTGCGGGAACATCCGCTTCCACGGCAAGAACCTGCGGCTCTGCCGGAGCTTGACGTTCCCCGACAAGCTTGCCGGAGCAAAACTTGTCGGGAGCTTCTGCTTCAACGGAACAAACCCTAGGGCTTGCCGGAGCATATTGCTCCTCAGCGCTCTTGGTGTTGATCTTGGAGACTGCTGCGGGAATATCCGCTTCTACGGCAAGAACCTGCGGCTCTGCCGGAGCGTGACATTCCCCGGCAAGCTTGCCGGAGCAAAACTTGTCGGGAGCTCCTGCTTCAACGGAACAAACCCTAGGGTCTGCCGGAGCAGACTGCTCCTCAGCACTCTTGGTGTTGATCTTGGGGACCTTCTTGGCGGCGGCTTCGGGAAGCTCTGCCGGCAAATAGTCACCAGAAACCAACTTCGTCTTCTTGCTCTGTCCAGTTGATGGCGTTACGGACGGCTGAGTCAGCTTGAGCACAAAGATCCCTGGTTCCACAGGTAACTTAAGTGTGGCACACTTTGACAGGCCATCTGCAATGGCGTTCTGAGCTCTTGGAACATGCTCCATTTGTAGGCCGTCAAAGTGTTCTTCTAGCTTTCTCACTTCGTCGACGTAAGCTTCCATCAACGGACTCTGATAACTCTTGTTTACTTGGCGGACGACAAGCTGTGAGTCACCCCTGACAATGAGCTTCTTGATCCCAAGGTCTGCCGCGATCCGAAGACCGGCAAGCAAGCCCTCATATTCTGCAGTATTGTTCGTTGCTTGCTCCTTGGGGAAGTGCATCTGGACTACGTACTTGAGGTGCTCACCGGTGGGTGCGACAAGCAGCACGCCAGCGCCGGCGCCTTGCAGCGAAAAGGCACCATCAAAGTACATCATCCACTCTTTGCTTGCTTCCTTGTCGGGGATGCTCGGTTCTGGAATTTCTTCATCTGGTGTTGGCGTCCATTCTGCTATGAATTCTTCCAATGCTCTGCTCTGGATAGTTGAAGTGCTCTCAAACTTGAGGCCAAAGCTTGATAGTTCCAGTGCCCACTCAACAATCCTGCCTGTCGCTTCTGGATTCTGCAGTATCCTCTTCAGCGGAAAGCGAGTGACAACTGTGATCTCATGTGCTTGGAAGTAATGGCGCAGCTTTCTCGAGGCCATGAGAAGGCCGAAAAGCAATTTCTGCACACCAGAGTACCTTGACCTACCCCCCTGCAGAAGGGAACTGACAAAGTAAACTGGGCGCTGCACCATCTTCTTGTGTATCTCGTCGTGTATCTGCGCAGATCCATCTTTGTCGGGGAAGCTCCCTGCTTGTCGCTGGATGCGCTTGCCGCGGTTGCTGGCTCATCATCTGCCTCCCTCTCTGCTACTAACGCAGCACTAACCACTTGATTGGTTGCCGCTATGTACAGCAGCAACTTCTCTTGTGGCTTAGGTGCGACAAGTATTGGAGGGGAGGACAGGTATCTCTTCAGGTCTTGCAGCGCAGCCTCCGCTTCCGGAGTCCATTTCATTGGACCTGCCTTTTTCAATAATTTGAAAAACGGCAGGGCGCGCTCAGCAGACCGAGAGATAAACCTGCTGAGAGCAGCCACGCAACCGGCAAGTTTCTGTACATCCTTGACGCGCTTTGGTGCTTCAATCTGCTCAATGGCCTTGATCTTGTCGGGATTGGCTTCAATTCCCCGCCGAGACACGAAGAACCCGAGAAGCTTGCCGGAGGGAACTCCAAACACACACTTCTCTGGGTTGAGCTTGAGGCTGATCTTGCGCAGATTTGCAGAGGTCTCGTCTAAATCTTGAATCAGGGTTGCTCTGTCCTTGCCCTTGACCACTATATCATCCATGTAGGCTTCCACATTTCTGTGTATTTGTGGCTCAAGAGCAACATGGACTACTCTTGCAAATGTCGAACCAGCATTTTTTAATCCGAAAGGCATCCGTACGAAACAGTACGTGCCACATGGAGTAATAAATGCGGTCTTCTCCTCATCCTCTTCTGCCATGAAGATCTGATGATATCCTGAGTATGCGTCAAGAAATGAAAGCAAATCACATCCGGCTGTGGAGTCAACAATCTAGTCAATGCGCGGAAAAGGAAATGGGTCTTTGGGACAAGCTTTGTTAACATCGGTAAAATCGATACAAAGTCTCCATTTCCCGTTTGCCTTGCGCACGACTACAGGATTGGCCAACCACGTGGGATGGAGCACTCCTCTGACAAGGCCTGCTGCTTCCAGTTTCTTGATCTCTTCTGCAATGAATTCTTGGTGCTCCACTGCTTGCTTCCTGACTTTCTGCTTGACGGGCCGCGCATGGGGACAAACGGCAAGGTGGTGCTCAATCACTTTCCTGGGAACACCGGGGATGTCAGACGGCTGCCGTGCAAACACGTCGACATTCGCCCGTAGGAAAGCAACGAGCGTGCTTTCCTATTTAGGGTCGAGCGTGGCACTGATGGTGAAGGTACCACCAGTGCCGTCCTCCTTGGCGGATACCTTCTTCGTCTCTGGCGGAGCTGCCATTGTCTTCTTGCACTTGCTGGTGGAGCTCGATGGTGCGTCCTCGATGGCAGCGCAGCACTCCGAAGAGGTGCGCTTGCCGGAGTGGGCATCAGAACTCTTGCCGGACTTGGTCTTCTTCCCCCCGGGAGCTTCAGCGGCAAGTGGATTGCGATCTGCCGTGGCTGCTGCTTCCTGGTAGATCTTGTCGGCACAGATAAGAGCATCCTTCTTGTCGCCGGGGACAAAAATGACGCTTATCGGGCCTGGCATCTTCAGCATGTTATATGCGTAGTGAGAGGCTGCCATGAACTTGGCGAGTGCTGGACGGCCAAGTATCCCATTGTAAGGCAATGGAATATCGGCAACGTCGAATGTGACCTTCTCAGTCCTGAAGTTTAGCTCGCTGCCAAATGTTACCGGCAGCGTGACCTTCCCCTTCGGCTTGCTCCTTCCTGGATTGATTCCTTGGAATGTGCCGGTCTCTTCGAGCTCGCTGTCAGGGATTTGGAGTTTTTGGAGTACAGCGGAGGAGATCAGGTTTAAGCCGGCCCCGCCGTCAACTAGCATCTTGGTGACTTTGAGGTTGCGGATAGTTGGTGATACCAACATCGGCAAACACCCGACCGCAGTTGTGCGATCAGGGTGATCCTCAATGTCGAAGATGATAGGCATGCTGGACCACTTCAGAGGCTTGCGTGATTCGATAGGTGGTTCTGCTGCATTAACTTCCCGCACCCACTGTTTGAGTTGGCGGTGCGAGGTATGCAGAGAAGCACCACCGTCAACGCACAAGACCTCTGTGGCTTTCGGAAACTCCTGCTCACTGGTCTCAACATCATCCATGTCTTCGTCGTCGTCGTCGTCTTCATCGTTGTCGCGGCCGCGGGGAGGTCTGTCTCCTTGCCGCTGCTTGGCCTTACCGCGGCGTCCTCCTCGGCCGGCGCGCTTCTTGCCAGATTCTGCAGCGCCACCTTGGGCCCTCTCCTTGTCTCGCCGCTCGTACTCAGCCTTTTGCTGCTGGACAAGCTGCTCGACCTTTTTGCAGCTCTGGAGGTCATGGCCCTTGGTGCGGTGAATCTTGCAGTATTGCTTGTCGGAGCCGTCCTGCTTGTCGGCGGCTGCCACAGCCTGGCAGTTGGCGCACGCGGCAATCTCCTTGCCGGAGCTACCAACTTTGGCCTTCTTGGCGCCACCTTGGCTGCCGGGCTGCTCAATGACTAGCACCTCTTTGCCTTTCTTCTTCCTGTTCCGCCGCCGGTTTTTCTTTGCCGGGGCAATATCCTCACTGTCAGATCCTTCTGCTCCCGTCTTCTCTCCGGGGAGTCTCCTCCCTTCCTCAGCGCGTGCACACTTGTCGGCCAGGGCATATAGCTCACTGACGTCTCTGATCCTGCACATCGCCATCTCCTCCCGCATCCTGCGGTTACGCACGTTCTGATGAAACACGCTGATGACCGCGGCAGGGTGGACATCTGGGATGTTGTACTGTACACGGCTGAACCTCTGAATATACTTGCGCAGGGGCTCTCCTTCCTTCTGGACGAGCAGATGAAGATCACTCTCTTGGCCATGAGGTTTGTGGCCGCCTGTAAAGGCGCCGACAAACTGATGGCATAGATCAGCCCAGGAGGATATGGAGTTGTCTGGCAAGTGCATGAGCCAGGACCTGACGTTGGGCTTGAGCACCAACGGGAAGTAGTTGGCAAGGATCTTGTCGTCCCGCCCCCCAGCAGCCTGCACCGCGATGGTGTAGATGCTGAGGAACTCCGACGGATGCGACTTGCCATCGTACTTCTCTGGTACATCTGGTTTGAAATTCTTCGTACTGGGCCACTGGACTTGCCTCAGCTCACGAGTGAACGCAGGGCAACCTACCGCGTACGGCAAGTCGCCTGGTTCCCCTGACGCATGCATGTTAACAGAGGGCCCAGTGCGCTGGTCTGATTGACACCGTGCTTCTCTCCGGCGCTCGATGCGAGTACGAGCGTCTTCTTGTTGTCGTTCTTGAAGAACTTGGCGCTGATCGCGACGAGCTCGCGGATCTGATGACGCGGTGGAGTCGCTGTCGAGGTGGACCCGGCGAGTCGGCGATCTTGGCCTTCGGGTTGGAGAGTGCACAGTAGTTGCACCCCCACCGGTCTTGTCGTCTCTGGCTCGTGCCTGGCTGGCTTGCCGCGGCTGAGATGTGCTCGGCTGCCGTGGAGTGTCGCCGTTGGCGAAGCCGATGAGACTCTGGATAGTGGCCCTCCAGTCGTCGATCTTGTCTGCCGCTGGAGGGTAGTCTAGGAGCAGCTGAGCTCGCGCCAAAGCTTTTGCTGCGGTGGCGGGTGGCGGTGGCGAACGGTGCGAGGAGCGGGATATGCTCGGACTTCTAACTACGTTAGAAGGAGTAGTATCTCGTCCAGGCGACCGTGTCTCGCTCGCGCCAGCAGGTTGACGTGCATGGTGGTCCTGAGCGCTCCGAGATCCACCAGCTCGATCTTGATCTAGTGAACACATGGTACCGTGAGTACCATGACACTGCCGGTCCCGCGCCTCCTGAGATGGGCGCGGTGCATGCACGGACGCCGAGGTCTTGGAGTGCGCCCGGTCATTGTGGGAGCCGGCTACACCGCCGATGGGCAGCGCAGCCTTGTCCTGGGACCCGGCAGCACCGTGAGTTCCCTCGTCGACGGGTGTCCTTCCGCCGGTGCCTGCCCCACCAACTGTTTGCTCCGGCGGTGGCTGGCTCGGCGCGGACGGAGCAGCTGCCTCCGAAACTTTCTTCTTCGGCGGCATGTTGATGAAGATGATGAAGATCTAGCTCGCGAGAACGCCGGATCTGGTTCACACAACTTCGACGCCCCCTACCTAGCGCGCCAAAGATGCCGGGGTGCTGATCCACAGGCACCTATGGGACCGGCGGGCCGGGTCCCTTTCGGTTCGGCGGGGGCGGAGATCGTGCAAAGAGCAAATCGAGGCGAAGCACGCGAGCGATTTACCCAGGTTCGGGCCGCACGGACGCGTAAAACCCTACTCCTGCTTTGTGGTTTTGTATTGATTTCTAGCTCGGGAGCGTGGAGTGCTACAGTACACACCAGCGGCTAGCAAGACCGAGCGTGAGTGTTCGAACTGGCTAACCCCCCTCTACGTTGCACACGGGCCTCCTTTTATATGCTCAAGGGGCTACCGACAGGTGGCAACGGAGGTATAGGGCAAAAATGGAAAGGTGCTGTGGTAGGCACAGCTACCTGCTACAGTGTATCATACCTAACCCTGACGGCAGGGGACAAGGGTCTTAAATGCCTGTTTGTGTCGCCTAAATAGTGCAAAAAGGGACCGCCAGGGACGCCACCGTTCGCCACGATGGCGATCTTGTCAGCGCCGCTTGCCACCGCACGTCCCTAGCTGCACAACCTTCCGCCACGTACGCTTGGAAGGGCCCCAGAGCGACACGTTGGTGGATGTGCTGGAGCGCGGGCGCGGAGAGGTGGCTTGCCGCGGCAAGCGCCTTGCCGCGGTCGTTGTCTTGTCGCGTCCGGGAGCTTGTCGCTCACCGGGTCTTGCCGAAACGCGTGGTGCGCCGCGGCAAGTTCCTTGAAATGCCTTGAGTGGCCTTCCCGGCAAGATCCTCTTGCCGGGGTCTTGTCTTCTTGACTTGGACACTTTGTTCTTGAATGGCTCCAAAGGAACCACGGAGGATCTTGGCGGTCACCCGGCAAGCCTTGCCGCGGGATGCTGCGACTGCCCGTGCACAAGTTCGGGATACTAGGGTACCCCTACTCTAGTACACCGACACTGATGAACAACTAGCTGTCATAAATGTTTCTCATAACACTTCTTGATATGCTGACTATGCTAATTACATTGTTGCTAAATTTATACCACCTAGTTTCACATACCAACATAAGAAAAATTCTTCTATGACCTAAGACATTACTTTTGGGATGACCCACATCTTTACAAAGAAGGAGGAGATGGTATTATTAGACGTTGTGTACCTGAGCATGAACAGGAACGAATCCTACGGAAATGTCACTCCGAAGCCTATGGAGGACATCATGCGGGAGATAGAACTGCTCACAAGGTATTGCAATCTGGTTTTTATTGGCCTACTCTTTTCAAGGATGCCCTTAAGTTTGTCTTGTCTTGTGATGAATGTCAAATATTTGGTCATATCGGTAAGCGTTAGGAAATGCCTATGAATTATTCACTTGTTGAACCATTTGATGTTTGGGGTTTTGATTATATGGGACCTTTTCCTTCCTCTAATGGGTATACACATATTTTGGTTGCTGTTGATTATGTTACTAAGTGGGTAGAAGCTATTCCAACTAGTAGTGTTGATCATAACACTTCCATTAAAATGCTTAAAGAAATTATTTTCCCAAGGTTTGGAGTCCCTAGATATTTAATGACTGATGGTGGTTCACACTTTATTCATGGTGCTTTTTGTAAAATGCTTGCTAAGTATGATGTTAACCATAGAATTGCATCACCCTATCACCCTCAATCTAGTGGCCAAGTTGAACTTAGAAATAGAGAAATAAAATTAATATTACAAAAAATTATCAATAGGTCCCAAAAGAATTGGTCTAAGAAACTAGATGATGCACTTTGGGCCTATAGAACAACTTACAAAAATCCTATGGGCATGTCTCCTTATAAAATGGTTTATGGAAAAGCTTGTCATTTGCCTCTTGAGTTAGAACATAAAGCATATTGGTCAATGAAAGAACTCAATTATGACTTCAAACTTTCCAGTGAAAAGAGGTTTTTGATATTAGCTCACTAGATGAATGGAGAACCCAAGCTTATGAAAATGCCAAACTATTCAAAGAAAAATTTAAAAGATAGCTTGACAAAAGAATCCAAAAGTTGGAATTCAAAGTGGGAGAATATGTTCTTTTGTACAACTCCCGTTTTAGATTTTTTGCAGGAAAACTTCTTTCCAAATGGGAAGGACCATATATTATCGAAGAAGTTTATTTCTCTGGAGCTATCGAGATTAATAATGCCGAAGGTACTAACCCGAAGGTAGTCAATGGACAAAGAATTAAGCACTATATCTCAGGTATGCCTATTAATGTTGAAACTAATATTATTCAAACCATGACACCGGAACACATAAAATAAACCTTCCAGAACCATGAAAATGAAGAGGTATGTGAGACGTAAGTAAACAAACTCCAAAAAATCCGCAAAAATATCTTCTGTCAGTTTTGGAATATTAGAAAAATAGGAAAAATAAGAAATAACTGGGAAGGCAACCGAGGTGACCATGATACACCAGGGCGCGTCTGCCCCTCCCGGCGCGCCCTAGTGAGTTGTGGGGCCCTTAGGCACCTTCCCGAATCCATTTTCCTTCCATATGCTTGTTTCCCAAGATAAAAAATCTTTATATATATACCCCCGAACAATTTGACCACCGCATCACAGAAAAATCCTCTATTCTTGTTTCGTGCTGTTTTCCTGTCAGATCTAGATCGCCATGGCTCCACCAAGCTCCTCCAAGGACAAGTTCTTCGAGAAGGTCATCAACCCTTACCTACCGTAGGTGATGAGGCACCCTCAGGCCATTGAGATGCGTGAGGGGCTGCTCCACATCCAGGATGTTCAGGGGCCCAAGAGGACGGGGAGTGTGGATGCCAGGCTCGAGGCGGTGGAACAAGACATATTCAAGTGCCAAGGGATGGTGGAGCATGGAGTCAACGCCAATCACTCCATGATCATGGAATTCACCCGTGATCACATGGTGGATGGTCGGTGAGGGAGTCCTGGATTAGGGGGTCCTCTGCTGTCCGGACTATGTGACATTGGCTGGACTGATGGGCCATGAAGATACAAGACAGAAGACTCTCTCCCGTGTCCGGATGGGACTCTCCTTTGCGTGGATGGCAAGCTTCGCATTCGGATATGAAGATCCCTTTCTCTGTAACCGATGATACGTATCCAACGTATCTATAATTTTTTATTGTTCCATGCTATTATATATTCTGTTTTGGATGTTTAATGGGCTTTATTATACACTTTTATATTATTTTTGGGACTAACCTACAAACCGGAGGCCCAGCCCAAATTGCTGTTTTATTTGCCTATTTTAGTGTTTCATAGAAAAGGAATATCAAACAGAATCCAAACGGAATGAAACCATCGGGAGAGAGATTTTTGGAACAAACGTGATCCAGAGGGACTTGCGTGTGGTCTCCTACTGGATTGATACCTTGGTTCTCAAAAACTGAGGGAAATACTTATGCTACTTTGTTGCATCACCCTTTCCTCTTCAAAGGGAAAACCAACGCAGTGCTCAAGAGGTAGCAAGAAGGATTTCTGGCGCCGTTGCTGGGGAGGCTTACACCAAGTCAAGTTAAGATTTGATCTCCCATCAACGAGCCATTTCTGGCGACGTTGCCAGGGAGTCTACGCACAAGTCAAGACATACCAAGTACCCATCACAAACTCTTATCCCTCGCATTACATTATTCGCCATTTTCCTCTCGTTTTCCTCTCCCCCACTTTACGCTTGCCGTTTTATTCGCCCTCTTTTCCGTTTGCCTCTTTTTCGCTTGCTACTTGTGTGCTTGTGTGTTGGATTGCTTACTTGTCACGATGGCTCAAGACAATACTAAATTGTGTGACTTTTCCAATACCAACAACAATGATTTTCTTAGCACACCGATTGCTCCTATTACCGATGCCGAATCTTGTGAAATTAATGCTGCCTTGCTGAATCTTGTCATGAAAGATCAATTCTCTGGCCTTCCTAGTGAAGATGCGGCTACACATCTAAACAACTTTGTTGATTTGTGTGATATGCAAAAGAAGAAAGATGCGGATAATGATATTGTTAAATTGAAACTATTTCCTTGTTCGCTTAGAGATCGTGCTAAAACTTAGTTTTCGTCTTTGCCTAAGAATAGTATTGATTCATGGAACAAGTGCAAAGATTCTTTTATCTCTAAGTATTTTCCTCCTGCTAAAATCATCTCTCTTAGAAAGGATATTATGAATTTTAAGCAACTTGATCATGAACATGTTGCACAAGCTTGGGAGACACTACAAAAAAAGGACACATCCGTGACATTTTGGGCTGAACAATTTTTTTTCTATCATACATAGGACACTTCTATGATGATAATTGTGACAAAACCCGGTATCATCATAGATGTGGTGGGATCCTACTTCTATGACAAAAAATCAGGACAGAAAATGGGCTTTTCGTCCTGAGCGGGCCGGAGACGCAGCTGCATGACATTCTTTGGGCCGTCCATGACAGAAAAAACCATGGTAGAAGCGAGGGAGAGGAAAATTTTGGGGAGTTCCCGGTTACGGTGGGAGGTCGGGGGCCGAGTGTAGGGTTTCGTAGTAATTTCAAAAATTTCCTACGCACACGCAAGATCATGGTGATGCATAGCAATGAGAGGGGAGAGTGTTGTCTACGTACCCACGCAGACCGACTGCGGAAGCGTTCACACAACGTAGAGGAAGTAGTCGTACGTCTTCCCGATCTGACCGATCCAAGCACCGTTACTCCGGCACCTCCGAGTTCTTAGCACACGTACAGCTCGATGACGATCCCCGGGCTCCGATCCAGCAAAGCGTCGGGGAGGAGTTCCGTCAGCACGACGGCATGGTGATGATCTTGATGTTCTACCGTCGCAGGGCTTCGCCTCAGCACTGCTACAATATGATCGAGGTGGAATATGGTGGCAGGGGGCACCGCACACGGCTAAGGAACGATCTCAAGGATCAACTTGTGTGTCTATGGGGTGCCCCCTGCCCCCGTATATAAAGGAGTGGAGGAGGGGAGGGCCGGCCCTCTCTATGGCGCGCCCTAGGGGAGTCCTACTCCCACCGGGAGTAGGATTCCCCCTTTCCTAGTCCAACTAGGAGTCCTTCCATGTATTAGGAGTAGGAAAGAGGAGAGAAGGAAGGAGGGGGCGCAGCCCTTCCCCCAAGTCCAATTCAGACTAGGCCTTGGGGGGGGCGCCCAACCTCTCCTATCTCTTTCCCCTAAAGCCCAATAAGGCCCATATACTCCCCGGCGAATTCCCGTAACTCTCCGGTACTCCGAAAAATACTTGAATCACTCGGAACCTTTCCGATGTCCGAATATAGTCGTCCAATATATCGATTTTTACGTCTTGACCATTTCGAGACTCCTCGTCATGTCCCCGATCTCACCTGGGACTCCGAACTCCTTCGGTACATCAAAACTCATAAACTCATAATATAACTGTCATCGAAACCTTAAGCGTGCGGACCCTACGGTTCGAGAACAATGTAGACATGACCGAGACACGTCTCCGGTCAATAACCAATAGCGGGACCTGGATGCCCATATTGGCTCCTACATATTCTACGAAGATCTTTTATCGGTCAGACCGTATAACAACATACGTTGTTCCCTTTGTCATCGGTATGTTACTTGCCCGAGATTCGATCGTCGGTATCCAATACCTAGTTCAATCTCGTTACCGGCAAGTCTCTTTACTCGTTCGTAATACATCATCTCACAACTAAATTATTAGTTGCAATGCTTGCAAGGCTTAGTGATGTGCATTACCGAGAGGGCCAGAGATACCTCTCCGACAATCGGAGTGACAAATCCTAATCTCGAAATACGCCAACCCAACATCTACCTTTGGAGCCCTGTAATGCTCCTTTATAATCACCCAGTTACGTTGTGACGTTTGGTAGCACAAAGTGGTTCCTCCGGTAAACGGGAGTTGCATAATCTCATAGTCATAGGAACATGTATAAGTCATGAAGGAAGCAATAGCAACATACTAAACTATCGGGTGCTAAGCTAATGGAATGGGTCATGTCAATCAGATCATTCAACTAATGATGTGATCCCGTTAATCAAATAACAACTCTTTGTTCATGGTTAGGAAACATAACCATCTTTGATTAACGAGCTAGTCAAGTAGAGGCATACTAGTGACACTCTGTTTGTCTATGTATTCACACATGTATTATGTTTCCGGTTAATACAATTCTAGCATGAATAATAAACATTTATCATGATATAAGGAAATAAATAATAACTTTATTATTGCCTCTAGGGCATATTTCCTTCAGTCTCCCACTTGCACTAGAGTCAATAATCTAGATCATCACCATGTGATTAACATCGATAGTTCACATCATCATGTGATTAACACCCATAGTTCACATCGTCATGTGACCAACACCCAAAGGGTTTACTAGATTCGGTAATCTAGTTCACATTACTATGTGATTAACAACCAAAGAGTACTAAGGTGTGATCATGTTTTGCTTGTGAGAGAATCTTAGTCAACGGTCTTTCACATTCAGATCCGTTATGTATTTTGCAATTTTCTATGCTCTGCACGGAGCTACTCTAGCTAATTACTCCCACTTTCAATATGTATCTAGATCGAGACTTAGAGTCATCCAGATCCGTGTCAAAACTTGCATCAATGTAACCTTTTACGACGAACCTTTTTTCACCTCCATAATCAAGAAATATTTCCTTATTCTACTAAGGATACTTTTGACCGCTGTCCAGTGATCTACTCCTAGATCACTATTGTACTCCCTTGCCAAATTAGTGCAGGGTATACAATAGATCTGGTACACAGCATGGCATACTTTATAGAACCTATGACTGAGGCATAGGGAATGGCTTTCATTCTCTTTCTATCTTCTGCCGTGGTCGGGCTTTGAGTCTTACTCAACTTCACACCTTGTAATACAGGCAAGAACTCTTTCTTTGACTGCTCCATTTTTGAACTACTTCAAAATCTTGTCAAGGTATGTACTCATTGAAAAAACTTATCAAGCGTCTTGATCTATCTCTATAGATCTTCAAGCTCAATATGTAAGCAGCTTCACCGAAGTCTTTCTTTGAAAAACTCATTTCAAACAATCCTTTATGCTTTACAGTATAATTCTACATTATTTCCGATCAACAATATGTCAATCACATATACTTATCAGAAATGTTGTAGTGCTCCCACTCACTTTCTTATAAATACAGGCTTCACCGCAAGTCTGTATAAAACTATATGCTTTGATCAACTCATCAAAGCGTATATTCCAACTCCGAGATGCTTGCACCAGACCACAGATGGATCGCTGGAGCTTGCACATTTTGTTAGCACCTTTCGGATTGACAAAACCTTCTGGTTGCATCATATACAACTCTTCTTTAACAAATCCATTAAGGAATGCAGTTTTGTCTATCCATTTGCCAGATTTCATAAAATGCGGCAATTACTAACATGATTCGGACAGACTCTAGCATAGATACGAGTGAGAAACTCTCATCGTAGCCAACACTTTGAACTTGTCGAAAACCTTTTGCGACAATTCTAGCTTTGTAGATAGTCACACTACTATCAGCGTCCGTCTTCCTCTTGAAGATCCATTTATTCTCAATTGCTTGCCGATCATCGGGCAAGTCAACCAAAGTCCATACTTTGTTCTCATGCATGGATCATATCTCAGATTTCATGGCCTCAAGCCATTTATCGGAATCTGGGCTCATCATCGCTTCCTCATAGTTCGTAGGTTCGTCATGGTCAAATAACATGACCTCCAGAATAGGATTACCGTACCACTCTGGTGCGGATCTCACTCTGGTTTACCTACGAGATTCGGTAGTAACTTGATCTGAAGTTTCATGATCATCATCATTAGCTTCCTCACTAATTGGTGTAGGTGTCACAGAAACCGGTTTCTGTGATGTACTACTTTCCAATAAGGGAGCAGGTACAATTACCTCATCAAGTTCTACTTTCCTCCCACTCACTTCTTTCGAGAGAAACTCCTTCTCCAGAAAGTTTCCGAATTTAGCAACAAAATTCTTGCCTTCGGATCTGTGATAGAAGGTGTACCCAACAATTTCCTTTGGGTATCCTATGAAGACATATTTCTCCGATTTGGGTTTGAGCTTATTAGGATGAAACTTTTTCATATAAGCATCACAACCCCAAACTTTAAGAAACGACAACTTTGGTTTCTTGCCAAACCACAGTTCAGATTGTGTCGTCTCAACGGACTTAGATGGTGCCCTATTTTACGTGAATGCAGCTGTCTCTAATGCATATCCCCAAAACGATAGCAGTAGATCGGTAAGAGACATCATAGATTGCACCATATCTAATAAAGTACGGTTATGACATTCGGACACACCATTATGTTGTGGTGTTCCAGGTGGCATGAGTTTGTGAAACTATTTCACATTGTTTTAATTGAAGACCAAACTCGTAACTCAAATATTTTACCTATGCGATCATATCGTAGAAACTTTTATTTTCTTGTTACGATGATTCTCCACTTCACTCTGAAATTCTTTGAACTTTTCAAATGTTTCAGACTTGTGTTTCATCAAGTAGATATACTCATATCTGCTCAAATCATCTGTGAAGATCAGAAAATAATGATACCTATCACGAGCCTCAATATTCATCGGACCACATACATCAGTATGTATGATTTCCAACAAATCTGTTGCTCGCTTCATTGTTCCGAAGAACAGAGTTTTAGTCATCTTGCCCATGAGGCATGGTTCGCAAGCATCAACTGATTCATAATCAAGTGATTCCAAAAGCCCATCAGCATGGAGTTTCTTCATGCGCTTTACACCAATATGACCTAAACAACAGTGCCATAAATAAGTTGCACTATCATTATTAACTTTGCATCTTTTGGTTTCAATATTATGATTATGTGTATTACTACGATCGAGATCCAACGAACTATTTTCATTGGGTGTGTAACCATATAAGGTTTTATTCATGTAAACAGAACAACAATTTATTCTCTTACTTAAATGAATAACCGTATTACAATAAACATGATCAAATCATATTCATGCTCAACGCAAACACCAAATAACACTTATTCAGGTTCAACACTAATCCCGAAAATATAGGGAGTGTGCGATGATGATCATATAAATCTTGGAACCACTTCCAACAGACATCGTCACTTCACCCTTAACTAGTCTCTGTTCATTCTGCAACTCCCGTTTCGAGTTACTAATCTTAGCAAATGAACTAGTATCAAATACTGAGGGGTTGCTATAAACACTAGTAAAGTACACATCAATAACATGTATATCAAATATACTTATGTTCACTTTGCCATCCTTCTTATCCGCCAATCACTTGGGGTAATTCCGCTTCCAGTGACCAGTCCCTTTGCAGTAGAAGCACTTAGTCTCAGGCTTAGGATCAGACTTGGGCTTCTTCACTTGAGCAGCAACTTGCTTGCTGTTCTTCTTGAAGTTCCCCTTCTTTCCTTTGCCCTTTTCTTGAAACTAGTGGTCTTGTTAACCATCAACACAATTTATGTTTTTCTTGATTTCTACTTTCGTTGATTTCAGCATCACGAAGAGCTTGGGAATTGTTTCCGTTATCCCTTGCATATTATAGTTCATCATGAAGTTCTACTAACTTGGTGATGGTGACTAGAGAATTCTGTCAATCACTATCTTATCTGGAAGATTAACTTCCACTTGATTCAAGCGATTGTAGTACCCAGACAATCTGAGCACATGCTCACTAGTTGAGCGATTCTCCTCCATCTTTTAGCTATAGAACTTGTTGGAGACTTCATATCTCTCAACTCGGGTATTTGCTTGAAATATTAACTTTCAACTCCTGGAACATCTCATATGGTCCATGACGTTCAAAACGTCTTTGAAGTCCCGATTCTAAGCCGTTAAGCATGGTGCACTAAACTATCAAATAGTCATCATATTGAGCTAGCCAAACGTTCATAACGTCTGCATCTGCTCCTGCAATAGGTTTGTCACCTAGCGGTGCATCAAGGACATAATTCTTCTGTGCAGTAATGAGGATAAACCTCAGATCACGGATCCAATCCGCATCATTGCTACTAACATCTTTCAACACAATTTTCTCTAGGAATATATCAAAGTAAACACAGGGAAGCAACAACGCGAGCTATTGATCTACAACATGATTTGCAAAATACTACCAGGACTAAGTTCATGATAAATTTAAGTTCAATTTAATCATATTACTTAAGAACTCCCACTTAGATAGACATCCCTCTAATCCTCTAAGTGATCACGTGATCCAAATCAACTAAACCATGTCCGATCATCACGTGAGATGGAGTAGTTTCATTGGTGAACATCACTATGTTGATCATATCTACTATATGATTCATGCTCGACCTTTCAGTCTCTGTGTTCCGAGGCCATATCTGTATATGCTTGGCTCGTCAAGTATAACCTGAGTATTCCGCGTGTGCAACTGTTTTGCACCCGTTGTATTTGAACGTAGAGCCTACCACACCCGATCATCACGTGGTGTCTCAGCACGAAGAACTTTCGCAACGGTGCATACTCAGGGAGAACACTTCTTGATAATTAGTGAGAGATCATCTTAAAATGCTACCGTCAAACTAAGCAAAATAAGATGTATAAAAGATAAACATCATATGCAATCAAAATATGTGACATGATATGGCCATTATCATCTTGCTTCTTTGATCTCCATCTCCAAAGTACTGTCATGATCTATATCGTCACCGACATGACACCATGATCTCCATCATCTTGATCTATATCAATGTGTCGTCACGTGGTCGTCCCGCCAACACTTGCTCTTGCAACTATTGCTATCGCATAGCAATAAAGTAAAGCAATTATTGGGCGCTTGCATCTTATGCAATAGACAGACAACCATAAGGCTTTTGCCAGTTGCCGATAACTTCAACAAAACATGATCATCTTATACAACAACTTATAACTCATCACGTTTTGACCATATCACATCACAACATGCCCTGCAAAAACAAGTTAGACGTCCTCTACTTTGTTGTTGCAAATTTTACGTGGCTGCTACGGGCTTAGCAAGAACCAATCTTACCTACGCATCAAAACCACAACGATAGTTTGTCAATTTGACTCCGTTTTAACCTTCGCAAGGACCGGGCGTAGCCACACTCGGTTCAACTAAAGTTGGAGAAACAGTCACCCGCAAGCCACCTTTGTGCAAAGCACGTCGGGAAAACCGGTCTCGCGTAAGCGTACGCGTAATGTTGGTCCGGGCCGCTTCATCCAACAATACCGCCGAACCAAAGTATGACCTGCTGGTAGGCAGTATGACTTATATCGTCCACAACTCACTTGTGTTCTACTCGTGCAAATAACATCAAACCATAAAACCTAGGCTCGGATGCCACTGTAGGGTTTCGTAGTAATTTCAAAAAATTCCTACGCACACGCAAGATCATGGTGATGCATAGCAACGAGAGGGGAGAGTGTTGTCTACGTACCCACGCAGACCGACTGCGGAAGAGTTCACACAACGTAGAGGAAGTAGTCGTACGTCTTCCCGATCCGACCGATCCAAGCACCGTTACTCCGGCACCTCCGAGTTCTTAGCACACGTACAGCTCGATGACGATCCCCGGGCTCCGATCCAGCAAAGCGTCGGGGAGGAGTTCCGTCAGCACGACGGCGTGGTGATGATCTTGATGTTCTACCGTCGCAGGGCTTCGCCTAAGCACTGCTACAATATGATCGAGGTGGAATATGGTGGCAGGGGGCACCGCACACGGCTAAGGAATGATCTCAAGGATCAACTTGTGTGTTTATGGGGTGCCCCCTGCCCCCGTATATAAAGGAGTGGAGGAGGGGAGGGCCGACCCTCTCTATGGCGCGCCCTAGGGGAGTCCTACTCCCACCGGGAGTAGGATTCCCCCTTTCCTAGTCCAACTAGGAGTCCTTCCATGTATTAGGAGTAGGAGTCAAGGCAAGGGAAAAGAGGAGAGAAGGAAGGAGGGGGCGCAGCCCTTCCCCCAAGTCCAATTCGGACTAGGCCTTGGGGGGGCGCCCAACCTCTCCTATCTCTTTCCGCTAAAGCCCAATAAGGCCCATATACTCCCCGGCAAATTCCCGTAACTCTCCGGTACTCCGAAAAATACTCGAATCACTCGGAACCTTTCTGATGTCCGAATATAGTCGTCTAATATATCGATTTTTACGTCTCGACCATTTCGAGACTCCTCGTCATGTCCCCGATCTCACCTGGGACTCCGAACTCCTTCGGTACATCAAAACTCATAAACTCATAATATAACTGTCATCGAAACCTTAAGCGTGCGGACCCTACGGTTCGAGAACAATGTAGACATGACCGAGACACGTCTCCGGTCAATAACCAATAGCGGGACCTGGATGCCCATATTGGCTCCTACATATTCTACGAAGATCTTTTATCGGTCAGACCGTATAACAACATACGTTGTTCCCTTTGTCATCGGTATGTTACTTGCCCGAGATTCGATCGTCGGTATCCAATACCTAGTTCAATCTCGTTACCGGCAAGTCTCTTTACTCGTTCTGTAATACATCATCTCACAACTAAATTATTAGTTGCAATGCTTGCAAGGCTTAGGTGATGTGCATTACCGAGAGGGCCCAGAGATACCTCTCCGACAATCGGAGTGACAAATCCTAATCTCGAAATACGCCAACCCAACATCTACCTTTGGAGCCACCTGTAATGCTCCTTTATAATCACCCAGTTACGTTGTGACGTTTGGTAGCACCCAAAGTGTTCCTCCGGTAAACGGGAGTTGCATAATCTCATAGTCATAGGAACATGTATAAGTCATGAAGGAAGCAATAGCAACATACTAAACTATCGGGTGCTAAGCTAATGGAATGGGTCATGTCAATCAGATCATTCAACTAATGATGTGATCCCGTTAATCAAATAACAACTCTTTGTTCATGGTTAGGAAACATAACCATCTTTGATTAACGAGCTAGTCAAGTAGAGGCATACTAGTGACACTCTGTTTGTCTATGTATTCACACATGTATTATGTTTCCGGTTAATACAATTCTAGCATGAATAATAAACATTTATCATGATATAAGGAAATAAATAATAACTTTATTATTGCCTCTAGGGCATATTTCCTTCACCGAGCGATGCGGGTTTCTCTCGTACACGTACGCGCATGTGTGCGAGGCGTTGGCTCTAACTGAACCCGAGCGATTGCACTGCAGGCTACGCGTTACTGAACCCGAGCGATCGATCGATGGCTGTTAACTGAACCCGATCGAGCGATTCCTTCGCTACTGCTGCTAACTGAAGCTGATCGATGCTGCCTCTGGGATGAACAGTGAGTGTTGCGGGGGGGGGGGGGGGGGGGGGGGGGGGGGGGGGGGGGGGGGTGGATGAACAGTGAGCGGTGGCGTTGCCTCTGGATGAACAGGACCCCGTGGTGTGGTGGAGGGCTGGATGAACAGTAGACGGTGGAGGGGTGCCCGTGGAGGGTTGGTTGAACAGGACCCCGCGGTGTGGAGGGCTGGATAAACAGTAGACGGTGGAGGGGTGGTTGAACAGTAGCCGGTGGAGTAGCGCGCGGTGGTGGTTAGATGAACAGGAGCCCATGGAGGCTGGAGGAGGTTGACGGTAGCCCGTGGAGGCTGAAGGAGGTCGACGGTGGAGATGAACAGTATCCTGTGGAGTCCCGTTTTGCGGTACGCCACACCCCTCCCGATGAACAGGACCCCCGTTTCGACCGTCGCGCTCCAACACAAGTCCGTTTTGTCCGTTTTGCGGTACGCCACACCCCTCCCGATCAACAGGACCCCCGTTTCGACCATAGGAGGTCCGTTTCCTCCATTTTGCGGTACGCCACACCCCTCCCGATCAACAGGACCCCGTTCCGAACGTAGGAGGTCCGTTTCCTCTGTTGTGCGGTACGCCAGGCCTCGTTTCCATCGCCTGTTCCGTCCAAGCCCTCCCGATGAACACGACCACGCATTCCGTTCCGACCCAGCCGGTTGGCTCCCACGCGTTCCGTTGCCTACCGATGAACACGACGCATTTCGTTGCCTCCCCATGAACATGACGCATTCCGTTGCCTCCCCATGAACACGACGACGACGCTGTTTCTCCGTTCCGACCCAGCCATGTACACGAGCCCTGGCCGTACGTATGCGCGAGTAGGCGTTCGAGACCCCGCCCGTATGTACACATACATGGCCGTATTTTCTTTCTTGCACCCTGGCCGCTGTACATACGTGTACATGCTACGTGCGCGCCTCTACTACGACACGTGCGCGCCTCTACATCCACCAGTATATATGTATGTACACGTTCGCGACCAGAATGACAACGCTACGTACGCTTCGACCAGGTGGGTCTCGACTGTCACACACTTCCTTGCGTGCGAAGATGTAGCTGGTGGGTCCCAGCAGTCAGGGGGAAACATTTTTTTCACGAAATAAGGTGGCCCATCCGGTGGGTCCCCACTGTCAGGTGGAGGAATAATTATTTTGCACGTAATAAGGAGGCACTTCCTTGCTGCGGCCGTGGACCTAGCTGTCAGCCTCTCCACATACAGTCCATGTCCGATGGAAGCCGTTCCTTGACCACATTGACCACACCGCGCCGAGAGCACCTGGGCGGTGGACGACGGCGAGGCCTAGGAAGGGGACGACGTGGAGCCGGGGAAGACGCGGCAGTGGATGCCCACACGTACAGGAGTACGAGGGTTCACTGGTTCACTATGGTGTGAGGCTGCCGTCGCCGCAGAATAACAGGAGGTGTGAGTGAGTAAAGGAATGGCCTGTCCAGCGGTGGGAGTAGTAGGGGGTGGTGAGGCCTCCGCCACATCGCAGCCGGCCACGGGAGGCAGGAGCACGAGGCACAACCAGTGCTGGTTTGGGCGGCTGGAGCAAGAAGACCAGATGTTGAAGAAGCACTACGACCGTTGGATGGACATCGTACGGTCACTGGAGCTAGAATCGCGCATATTGACTAAGTTGACAAAGCCCTCCGTCCCTGTCAACTTAGTAGGCCCACAAGTCAGCCTACCACTATATTGGGTCCCAGCTAACAGGGGGAGTATTCATTTTTATGTGCGTAATAAGGAGGCACTTCCTTGCGTGTGAAGATATAGCTGGTGGCCTGAGCTGTCAGCAGCGGTAACATTTTTTTCGTGAAATACAGAGGCCCTTTCGGTGGGTCCCTAATGTCAGGTGGAGGAATCATTATTTTGCGCGTAATAAGGAGGCATTTCCTTGCGTGCGGCCGTGGACCCAGCTGTCGGCCTCTCCATGTACAGTCCACTTCAGATGCATGTCGGTCATTGACTACGTTGACCAGGCAGCGCCGAGAGCACCTGGGCGGTGGACGACGGCGAGGCCTAGGAAGGGAACGAAACGGAGGCAGGGAAGACTTGGCAGTTGTTTCCCATGCGGAGGGGAGTACGACTGTACGAGGGTTTACTGGTTCGTCTGCCGTCGCCGGAGAATAACAACAGGTGTGGGTGAGTAGAGGGATGGCTAAGCCAGCGATGCGAGTACGGTGGGGCGGTGAGGCCTGCGCGGCAGCAGAGCCGGCTGCGGGGAGGAGGGAGCAGGCAGTCCCGCCGGCGCTTGTTTGAGCGGCTGGAGCAGGAAGAGCAGAGATTGAAGAAGCACGACGGTCGTTGGATGGCCATCCAACAATCACAGGTTGTGCGTCAACCTTTTTTAGGAAAGTCTCAAATCTATGGAAAACAGCATACATCCCATCTGCCATTATTTCTAATAATTTACAGCCCATTTGCTAATTATTAAGGTTTTTTTGGAGCCCATATTCTTTTTGTTAGCATTACATCCCATATTGTGGCCACAGTTAAAAAATTATATGAAATTTTGCATATTTCGGTGCGGTCCGAACTGTTTTTAATCCCGAAATTTCGACTCACATTCAAACTGATTTTAAAAATAAATGTATATCAATATAAAATCCAACAAATTCTCCACGCATAAAAATTAATGTAATTTAAAATCCCGAAATGAAAAAAAAAGATATTTGAAACTAATTGCCGGTTTGATGTGTTTTAAAAATGTACGACCCATTTCTCATTACTGATGGGCCATTTTCTCGGCCAGCCGAATGAAAGCTCTCCTCGTCTTGAAAGATTTGCATCTCAACAGGCCTGACAAAGCGACTTACTTGGCAAATCACAAAAAAACTGGGCTATGGCCGTGGACCCAGCTGTCAGCCTCTCCACGTACAGTACTCTTCCGATGGAATGTCGTTGACCACGCCACGCTGAGAGCACCAAGGCGGTGGACGACGGCGAGGCCTAGGAAGGGTACGACGTGGAGCCGGGGAAGACGCGGCAGTGGATGCCCACGCGGAGAGGAGTACGAGGATTCACTAGTTTGGCTGCGGTGTGAGGCTGCCATCGCCACAGGGCCTGGCTAGCGGTGGGAGTAGTAGGGGGCGATGAGGCCTCAACGGCAGCACAACCGGCTACTGGAGGCAGGAGCAGGCGGTCTCCCCGGCGCTGGTTTGGGCAGCTGGTGCAAGAAGAGCAGCGATTGAAGAAGCAGCAGGACCGTTCGATTCAAATCCAACGGTTACTACTGCTAGAATCATTTGTTGACTAAGTTGACAAGCCCCGCGTACGTGTCAACTTAGGAGGCCCACAGGTCAACCTCCCGACCGGTGCACCCCTGATGTTAGTGGGAGGAATCATTTTTTTCACGTAATAAGGAGGCAGTTGATTGCGTGCGGCCAGGCCAGCGGAGGGAGTAGGGTGGGCCGGGGAAGCCTGCGCGGCATCACAGCGGGCCACAAGAGGAGGGAGCAGGCAGTCCCTCCGGCGCTAGTTTAGGCGGCTGGAGGAGGAAGATCAGATATTGAAGAAGCACGTCAGCCGTTGGATGGACATTGAGGGAGTCCTGGATTAGGGGGTGTCTGGACAGCCGGATTATAACCTTTGGCCGGACTGTTGGACTATGAAGACACAAGATTGAAGACTTCGTCCTGTGTCCAGATGGGACTTTCCTTGGCGTGGAAGGCAAGCTTGGCAATACGGATATGTAGATCTCCTCCCATTGTAATCGACTCTGTGTAACCCTAGCCCCCTCCGGTGTCTATATAAACCGGAGGGTTTAGTCCGTAGGACAACAACAATCATACCATAGGCTAGCTTCTAGGGTTTAGCCTGTCCGATCTCGTGGTAGATCAACTCTTCTAATACTCATATCATCAAGAATAAATCAAGCAGGACGTAGGGTTTTACCTCCATCAAGAGGGCCCGAACCTGGGTAAAACATCGTGTCCCCTGCCTCCTGTTACCATCCGCCTTAGACGCACAGTTCGGGACCCCCTACCCGAGATCCGCCGGTTTTGATACCAACATTGGTGCTTTCATTGAGAGTTCCTCTGTGTCGTCATCATCAGGCTCGATGGCTCCTTCGATCATCGTTAGCGATGCAGTCCAGGGTGATACTTTTTTCCCCGGACAGATTTTTGTATTCGGCGGCTTTGCACTGTGGGCCAATTCGCTTGGCCATCTGGAGCAGATTGAAAGCTACGCCCCGGGCCATCAGGTCAGGTTCGGAATCTTAAACTACACGGCCGATATCCGCGAAGACTTGATCTTCGACAGATTCGAGCCCCTGCCGAGTGCGCCGCACTGTCACGATGGGCATGATTTAGCTCTGCCGCCGAAGAGTGTCCTGGAGGCCGCACCCGCATCCGCTCCGACCTTTAATTCGGAGCCAACTGCGCCGACCGAGGGCGGGTGGCTAGACCCCGCCGCGAAGGATGCAGTCTCAACGGCGATCGAGCCGAACACCAACCTTATCCTTCGAGAGGGCTGTGACTCCACATTTCTGGTCTTTCCTCCGGACTCTGAACCACCCGCGCCCCTGCCAATCGAATGCGATTGGGCGCCGATCATGGAGTTCACCGCCGCAGATATTTTTCAGCACTCGCCCTTCGGCGACATACTGAACTCACTAAGATTTCTCTCCTTGTCAGGAGAGTCCTGGCCGAATTATGACCGGCATGATTGGGATGTGGACGACGAAGAAATTCGACGCCCACCCACCACCCACTTCATAGCCACTGTCGATGATCTGACTGACATGCTTGACTTCGACGCTGAAGACGTCGACGATATGGACAACGATATAGGAGACGAACACGAACCAGCGCCTACAGGGCACTGGAAAGCCACCTCATCCTACGATGTATACATGGTTGACACACCCAAAGGAAACAACGAGGAATGGGAGGACGCAACGAAGGATCGTTCCTTCGAAAAACAGTCAAAGCAGCGGCGTAAGCGCCGCTCCAAACCCCACCTCGACAGAAACAACGGTCATACAGACCCAGCCACAGAGCAGGGCGAGCCGGCGGATGATGAACATGGCATCGAGCAACCGTCTGAACAAGGCAACTTGGATAACCAAACCGAACAACCTGTCCCCAAGATAACGGTCTGGATGACCTCACGCCGGACAAGTTCCTGGAGCAGAAGAACCTCCATAAAAGGCTCGTCGCCACTGCGCGTAGCCTGAAAAAGCAGAAGCGGAAGCTCAAGACTGTGGAAGATGCACTCAGAATCATATGGAGCAAGGTACTCAACACCACAGACAAATATGGCGGCAGTCGCCACACAAAGAGCTACCCGAAGCGAAAGCTATTGCCCGAATTTGATGAGGAGGCCTTAGAGCCCCCGCAATCAAAAAACAAAGCAGCCATCCGGTCGGATAGACGACCTCATGGCCAACATAGAGCGGCAAACGGCGCCGCACACAAGCCAACACGCGATCCACACGAGGACTCGCATCAAAAAGATGGCCCAACCAGATCTATCTATGGGCCAAGAAAGCACGCTCTAGCAAGCAATGCAACACAACAAATATCCGAACAACACGGCACACCCAAATAAAGGGGTGCCGCACACCCCCTATGTTTTACTGATGAGGTGCTGGACCATGAATTTCCAGCGGGATTCAAACCCGTAAACATAGAGGCATACGACGGAACAACAGACCTTGGGGTCTGGATTGAGGACTATATCCTCCATATCCATATGGCTCGAGGAGATGATTTCCACGCCATCAAGTACTTACCCCTCAAGCTCGAAGGCTCCTCGAAAGCTCCATTGGAAGCTGGGAAGAGCTTGAAGACGCTTTTTAGAAGAATTTTCAAGGGACTTATGTCCGACCTCCGGATGCGGACGATTTGAGTCATATAACTCAACAGCCCGGAGAGTCAGCCCGAAAGCTTTGGAATAGGTTTCTTACTAAAAAGAACCAAATAGTCGACTGTCCGGACGCTGAAGCCTTGGCAGCCTTTAAGAACATCGTCTGAGACGAATGGCTTGCCAGACACCTTGGCCAAGAAAAGCCGAGAACAATGACAGCATTAACAAGCATCATGACCCGCTTTTGCGCGGGCGAGGATAGCTGGCTAGCCCGATGCAGCACCAGCGACCCAAATACATCCAAAGTTAGAGACGGAAACGGGAAATCACGACGCAGCAAAAATAATAGGCCTCGGAATAAAGAAGACAACCCGAAGATCACGGCGGTAAACGCCGGATTCAGAAGCTCTTAGCCAGGTCAGCAAAAGCCGCCCCCTAAAGGCGCCAGAGATGAACTGTCCAGCTTAAACAAAATTCTGGACCAAATATGTCAGATCCATAGCACCCCTGATAAACCTGCAAATCATACCCACAGAGAATGTTGGGTCTTCAAGCAGTCCGGCAAGCTCAACGCCGAACATAAGGGGCAGGATACACCAAGCGAAGACGAGGATGAGCCTCGCACGCAAAACACTGGGGAACAGAAGAAATTTCCACCAGAAGTCAAAACAGTAAACGTGTTACACGTGATAAAGGTGAGAAGCAAAGCGGCACTCCCAGATAAACATGCCCAAGGGCCTATCACCGCGGAGTTCTGCCACTGGCCGTCTCAACCAATCACCTTCGACCATCAGGATTACTTAGCAAGTATCCGGAGCGCAGGATGGGCTGCCTTGGTATTAGATCCAATAATTGATGGATACCACTTCACACGAGTCCTGATGGACGGCGGCAGCGGCTTAAACCTGATATATCAGGACACAATCCGCAAAATGGGGATAGACCCAACGAAAATTTCTGCAACAATACTACCTTTAGAGGAGTAACGCCAGGCCCAGGGGCTCATTGCACGGGCTCCCTACTACTAGAGGTTGTATTCGGCTTCCCCGACAACTTCCGTAGCGAAAATTTAACCTTCCACATTGCTCCGTTCCAAAGTGGCTATCAAGCACTACTCGGACGCGAAGCTTTCGCCCGCTTTAACGCAATACCGCATTACGCTTCCCTCGCGCTTAAGATGCCCAGTCCACGTGGCATCATTACAGTAAAAGGAAATATTGAGCAATCCCTGCGCGCCGAAGAGAGTGCGGCTGCCTTGGCAGCCGCACACTAAAACGGCCTCACCAACTAAAACATTCGATAGGTCGTCAAGACCACGGACACGGTTAGACGATTCCGGCGCAGCTATATGTAATTCATACAGGTTTGATGACCACACCCCTATTACAAATACAAGGGGCTCAACGCGTGCAGACAAGTGGCAATTTTTACTCATCTTGAACTATACATGGTTTCTTTAAAACCTACCTTTTTGCACGACAACTTTTCACCTAAGTTCCTCTGTTTTACAGATGACCATCGTGCTACACCCGTCCAGGATACGGCACAACGGAGACACATGCACAGATGTGCAGCAGGGACCCGTTCAAAGGATTCTTTTTAGATTAAGATCCTGCGTCAACCTTTTTACTGTCTCTTGTTGATACACATCCCTCGGATTCTCAGTACCATTGAGAAGGATGCTGACGTCTTGGCATGTGGCCACGTCAGAACAATGCACGTACCTGGACACCAGGGGCTTCTTACAAGGGGCACTGTTTAGGCCCGATTTACACCATAAAGACCGAATACCTTAGGGAGTGTTCGGCGTCGTGAGTTTGGCCTTATATGCATCAGCTCCGAATCATGTCTTTGGTCAAATGTTGGGTTTGCCCGACTCCTGTGTTTTGCTGTCTTACGTTCCGCTCTATCGGCTAAGGCGGCACCGGGAGAACTACTGCGATTGTGCCCTGGTTCATCCGGACAAGCACCTCAGTAGAGAAAGCCGAAAACTGACTGTCATGATATAGCGCGAGACTGGTGAACCACTCGATGACCCATCGGAATCTTAGAATTCCTCCGCCTTAACGAAGGGCCGTTTCCCGGCCGGGCAAGTACGCACCCCGAATTCGGGTGAGTGCGGAGCCACCAGGGGCTATATAGTAGCCCCACTGTCAAACTCCTATGGCTAAGTGAAAGTGTTAGAGCATTATAGTCCGGTTGCCTAGTTCGCTGCGCTATCACCTCCTTATTAGGACCAAGACGTTGGATTAAGTGTGAATACGCGTCTTCTGCGAACACCCCCGCATTATATGCGTGGGGGCTGAAGCCGACGACTGCAATCTTTCAGGTTATACACATGTATACATAAACGGCCGCACATGAGGCATCACAATACTTTTGGGCACAAGTATAAATACAGCCTTGATAAATTCAATAAAAACATTGTTTTTACAATGGGAATACATGTCATTCAAACATAATATTTGATGACCCACAAGTATAGGGGATCGCAATAGCTTTCGAGGGTAGAGTATTCAACCCAAATTTATTGATTCGACACAAGGGGAGCCAAAGAATATTCTCAAGTATTTGCAGCTGAGTTGTCAATTCAACCACACCTAGAAACTTAGTATCTGCAGCAAAGTGTTTAGTAGCAAAGTAATATGATAGTAGTGGTAACAACAACAAAAGTAAAGACATCAAAAGTAATGTTTTTGGTATTTTGTAGTGATTGTAACAGTAGCAGCGGGAAAGTAAATAATCATAAACCAGTATATGGAATACTCGTAGGTACCAGATCAGTGATGGATAATTATGCCGGATGCGGTTCATCATGTAACAGTCATAACATAGGGTGACACAGAACTATCTCCAATTCGTCAATGTAATGTAGGCATGTATTCCGTATATAGTCATACGTGCTTATGGAAAAGAACTTGCATGACATCTTTTGTCCTACCCTCCCATGGCAGTGGGGTCCTATTGGAAACTTAGGGATATTAAGGCTTCCTTTTAATAGAGAACAGGAACAAAGCATTAGCACATAGTGAATACATGAACTCCTCCAACTATGGTCATCACCGGGAGTGGTCCTGATTATTGTCACTTCGGGGTTGCCGGATCATAAAACATAGTAGGTGACTATAGACTTGCAAGATAGGATCAAGAACTCACATATATTCATGAAAACATAATAGGTTCAGATCTGAAATCATGGCACTCGGGCCCTAGTGACAAGCATTAAGCATAGCAAAGTCATAGCAACATCAATCTCAGAACATAGTGGATACTAGGGATCAAACCCTAACAAAACTAACTCGATTACATGATAAATCTCATCCAACCCATCACCGTCCAGCAAGCCTACGATGGAATTACTCATGCACGGCGGTGAGCATCATGAAATTGGTGATGGAGGATGGTTGATGATGACGACGACGAATCCCCCTCTCCGGAGCCCTGAACGGACTCCAGATCAGCCCTCCCGAGAGGTTTTAGGGCTTGGCGGCGGCTCCGTATCGTAAAACGCGATGATTTCTTCTCTCCGATTTTTTTCTCCCCGAAACACAATATATAGAGTTGGAGTTGGCGTCGGAGGGTCTCCAGGGGGCCCACGAGCACTAGTAGAAAAAGGGTCAAACGTGAAGCACATTAATGCCGGTTTGTATTTGAGCCGGCACTAATGTATACATTAGTGCCGGTTCCAACGGCTAGCCGGGCCGCTTTCATTAGTATAGGTTCATGGCGAACCTTTAGCACCGGCTCATGCCACGAACCGGTACTAATGAGAGTGGTGGCAGGATGTTGTCAGACTGGGGCCCCTCCAGCCCCTTTAGTACCGGTTCTTGGCACGAACCGGTACTAAAGGTCGTCCTACATAAACCCTTCGTCCACCCGAGCTCGCTCTGTTCTTCCCCTTTCCCCTCTCCTCTCTGTTCTTCCCCTCTTCCTCTCGAGCTCATCACACATTTTGCCCAAAATTTGTCAAGATTTGAAGGCCCCCATCCATTCAAATGATCACAAAGGTTAGCAACTTTGTCCTTTCATCTCTCATTGCTAGATTATCTCTTGCAATGCTTTATATAGTGATTAATTTGTGAGTTTAGTAATTTGGGAGGATATATATATGTGCTAGTATTTGATTTATATGCAATTTTTTCTAGGAGGTATGTGAACCGGAAATTCCAACCGACCCTATTGTCGAGAGGTTAAATTTAGTTGAAAGAGAAAACGAGTACTTGAAAGAAAAATTGAAAAGAATTGAGGGGGAGAAGATGGAATTGGAGTTGCATGTTGCCGATGTCGTCGATGATCACAAGATCAAGATGGAGAAAATGCGCTTGAAGATTAGAAAGATTAGAAAATATGCCATCGATAGTGAGGCTTGGTATCATTATGCTGTTGGATCCATTGTTACCTTAGTTGCGATCTTGATCGTATTTGTTGTTGCATTTAAATGCTTTAGCTAGAGAGTTATTTGTTTGTTGCATTTAAGTGTTGTATGAACTTTATGTATGAACTTGTATTAATTTGGTCTATTCGGTGTTGTGTAATGAAGATGAGCCAGCAATGGATGTATGATGACCGATGCTCTCCCCAGTTCGTTGAGGGCGTGCATACTTTTCTCCTTGCGGCTGAGGCAAACAAGCGGGCGGATGGTTTTATGCCTTGTCCATGTGCTCACTGTAAGAATGGTCACAATTACTCTACATCAAGAACCATTCACGTCCACCTGTTTAAGTCCGGTTTCATGCCCCACTATAATGTTTGGACCAAGCACGGAGAAAGAGGGGTTATGATGGAAGACAATGAAGAAGAAGAGGACGACGACAGCTATCCTGGCCATGGGTTCCCTGAATACGATGATACAACAATGGGGGAAGAAGCTGAGCCGGTAATGCGGGAAGAAGCTGAGGCGGCAATGCGGGAAGAAGCTGAAGAAGAGGCATCAGATGAGCCCGTTGATGATCTAGGTCGGGCCATTGCCGATGCAAAGAGAAACCGCGCAAGTGATTTGGAGAAGAAGAAGTTGCAGCGCATGTTAGAGGATCACAAAAAATTGTTGTACCCGAATTGCGTAGGTGACAAGAAAAAGCTGGGCACCACACTGGAATTGCTGCAATGGAAGGCAGAGAATGGTGTATCTGACAAGGGATTTGGAAAGTTGC
The DNA here is from genome assembly GCF_003073215.2 of Triticum urartu. NCBI lineage: Eukaryota > Viridiplantae > Streptophyta > Magnoliopsida > Poales > Poaceae > Triticum > Triticum urartu. The sequence continues at coordinate 672,498,293 of NC_053024.1, forward strand.
TGGTAAGGATAAAGGATATGCTTCCAAAGGACAATGAATTGCCCAGGAGTACGTACAAAGCAAAGAAGGTTGTCTGCCCTCTAGGGTTAGAGGTGCAGAAGATACATGCATGCCCTAATGATTGCATCCTCTACCGCGGTGAGTACGAGGATTTGAATGCTTGCCCGGTATGTGGTGCATTGCGCTATAAGATCAGCCGCGATGACCCTGGTGATGTCGAGGGCGAGCGCCCCAGGAAGAAGATTCCTGCCAAGGTGATGTGGTATGCTCCTATAATACCACGGTTGAAACGTTTGTTACAAAACAAAGAGCATGCCAAGGCGATGCGATGGCACAGAGAAGACCGTAAGAAAGACGGAAAGTTGAGAGTACCCACTGATGGGTCGCAGTGGAGAAAAATTGAAAGAAATTACGGGAAGGAGTTTGCAGATGACGCAAGGAGCGTATGGTTTGGTCTAAGCGCAGATGGCATTAATCCTTTTGGGGAGCAGAGCAGCAACCATAGCACCTGGCCTGTGACTCTATGTTTGTATAACCTTCCTCCTTGGTTGTGCATGAAGCGGAAGTTCATTATGATGCCAGTGTTCATCCAAGGCCCTAAGAAACCCGGTAATGACATAGATGTATACCTAAGGCCATTAGTTGAAGAACTCTTACAACTGTGGAATGGAACAGGTGTACGTGCGTGGGATGAGCACATGGGGGAAGAATTTGACCTAAAGGCGTTGCTGTTCATGACCATCAATGATTGGCCTGCTCTCAGTAACCTTTCAGGACAGACAAACAAGGGATACCGCGCATGCACGCACTGTTTGGACGATACCGACAGTATATATTTGGCTAATTGTAAGAAGAATGTGTACCTGGGACATCGTCGATTTCTTCCGAGCAGGCATCCCGTAAGAAAGAAAGGCAAGCATTTCAAAGGTGAGGCGGATCACCGGACGAAGCCTCGCCACCGTACTGGTGCTGATGTACATGATATGGTCAAGGATTTGAAGGTGGTCTTTGGAAAGGGTCCTGGTGGACAACCTGTTCCGAATGACGCTGACGGACGCGCACCTATGTGGAAGAAGAAATCTATATTTTGGGACCTGCCCTATTGGAAAGACCTAGAGGTCTGCTCCGCAATCGACGTGATGCACGTGACGAAGAATCTTTGTGTGACCCTGCTTGGCTTCTTGGGCGTGTATGGGAAGACAAAAGGTACACATGAGGCACGAGAGGACCAGCAACGTATGCACGGAAAAGACGGCATACATCAGGGTCATGCAAGCTACGCTCTTACCAAAGAAGAGAAGGAAATCTTCTTTGAATGCCTGCTCAGTATTAAGGTACCGTCTGGCTTCTCGTCGAATATAAAGGGAATAATAAACATGGCAGAGAAAAAATTCCAGAACCTAAAGTCTCATGACTGCCACGTGATTATGACGCAACTGCTTCTGGTTGCATTGAGGGGGCTTCTACCGAAAAACGTTCGATTAGCCATTGTGAAGCTATGTGCATTTCTCAATGCAATCTCTCAGAAGGTAATCGATCTAGAAATCATACCAAGGTTAGAGAATGATTTGGTGCAATGTCTTGTCAGTTTCGAGTTGGTGTTCCCACCATCCTTCTTCAACATCATGACGCACGTCCTAGTTCACATATGCGAAGAGATTAACGTTTTGGGTCCTGTATTTCTACACAATATGTTCCCCTTTGAGAGGTTCATGGGAGTCTTAAAGAAATATGTTCATAACCGTGCTAGGCCAGAAGGAAGCATCTCCAAGGGCCGTCAAAATGAGGAGGTCATTGAGTTTTGTATTGACTTTATTCCTGACCTTAAGCCGATTGGTGTTCCTGAATCGCGGCATAAGGGCAGAATAGATGGAAAAGGCACGCTAGGAGGGGAACAAATAACATGTATGGACGGACATTCTCTCACTGAAGCACACTACACAGTTCTACAGAATTCCGCCTTGGTGGCTCCGTATATGGATGAACACAAGAATTTGCTACGCTCCAAACACCCGGAGCGGTCTGATGACTAGATTACACGTGAACAAACCAGGAGTTTCGCCAGCTGGTTGCAGACACGTACCATGCATGACACCTCTATTGAAGATGACCTGTACTTGCTGTCCCAGTTACCATCTTCGAATATAATGACTTTCAAAGGGTACGAGATAAATGGTAATACATTTTACACGATTGCCCAAGATAAGAAGAGCACCAACCAAAACAGTGGTGTCCGCTTTGATGCAGAAACCAAGACGGGAAAGGAAACATATTATGGTTATATACAGGACATATGGGAACTTGACTATTGACGTGGTTTGAAGGTCCCTTTGTTTCGGTGCAAATGGGTCAATATGACACGAGGCGGGGTAAGGAAGACCCGCAGTACGGAATGACAACAGTGGATCTCAACAATCTTGCGTATGCAGACGAACCATTCGTCCTAGCCAATGATGTGGCACAGGTTTTCTATGTGAAGGACATGTCTACCAAGCCAAGAAAAAGAAAAGATAAGGAAGCGAATGCATCATACGATGAGCCAAAGCGGCACATAGTTCTTTCTGGGAAGAGAAACATCATGGGAGTGGATGACAAGACAAACAAGTCAGAAGATTATGAAAAGTTTGATGAAATTGCTCCATTCACAGTGAATATTGACCCGAGCATCCCGTTAAATGATGAAGATTTTCCATGGTTACGGTGCAAAGGGACACACGCGAAGAAAAAGTTTCACACCCAAAGATCTGGGATGTGATCGGCTTCACTATCATCACTTTCTTATGTGTTTCACACCCAGAAGGGAATCTCTGTAATAGTTAGGGTAGTTAATTATGTGTTTTGGCATTTGAAACGCGAAGAAATTTTTTGTGCAAACAAATTCTTTCATGCCTTTACTGATTTTTAAAGTTAATTTATTCACAAACTAGTGATTCACACTAATTTCAAATAATTCAAAATTTAAACTATTCAAATTTGAAAACTACGGGCACTAACAGAAAGTTTGTAATTTGTTGTACCTAAAGCAAAAATATTCACAAAGAAACTCTAAATACACAAAAAACAACTCAAAAATAAATAAAGCAAAAAAAATTAAAAAAGCCCGCCTACTAGGCCAAAGCGGCCGGCATACGACTAGAAACCCAACCTGTTGTTGGGCCAGGATGCAGGCCCGCAAAGGCCCAGTAGGCCTACAGGGCAGCACAGAATATGTGGGCCCAGTAGGCCTGCTTTGGAGAGGAGCTCGAGAGAGCTACCGCACGGGGGTTTATAAACCAGTGCGGTCGCCCCTCGGCTAGCGAGGTGGGACTAAACTTGCCGCACCGCACCTGCGCCAGCGCACCCCCTTTAGTACCGGGTCGTGGCACCAACCGGTACTAAAGGGGGGGCCTTTAGTACCGGTTGGAGCCACCACCCGGTACTAAAGGGGGTCGCTTCCCGCCGCTTGGCCTGGCCAAAACAGGCCTTTAGTACCGGTTGGTGGCTCCAACCGGTACTAAAGGCCCCTCCTATATAAACAACACTTACGAAAATTTCAGTTTCTCATCTGCTTCTTCTCCTCTGCAACGTCGCCCGCCGCGCCCCCCGTACGTCTCCATCCCTCGTCGCCGCCCCCGTCGCCGCCCCGTCCCCGTCGTCGCCGGCCCATCGTCCCCGTCCCCGTCGTCACCGCCGCCCCGTCCCGGCCCGTCCCGCGTCGTCCCCGTCCCCGTCGTCGCCGCCCCGTACGTCCCCGTCGTCGTCGCCGCCCCGGCCCGTACTTCCCCGTCCCCGTCAACGCCGCCCCGTCCCTGTCCCCATCATCGTCATCCCCGTCGTCGCCGCGCCCGTCGCCGTCCCCGTCACCGCCCCCCGTCGCCTCTCACCTCGCCGGTGAGCGCGCACACACACACAGACATTTTTTGTTTTTTAGTTATACAAATAGTTAGAAATTTTTTTGTTTTTTAGAAATTTTTCTGTTTTTTAGAAATAGTTAGAAATGTTAGAATAGTTAGAAATGTTAGAATTGTTAGAATAGTTAGAAATGTTAGAATTGTTAGAAATTTTTCTGTTTTTTAGTTATAGAAATAGTTATAAAAAAGTTAGAATTGTTAGAATTATAGAAATAGTTATAAAAAGTTAGAATTTTTTTCTTTTTTTTAGTTCTAGAAATATTAGAAATGTTATAGAAATGTTAGTTATATAGAAATGTTAGAAATTTTAGTTATCAAAATCCAATCATTAAAAAAATGTTACTTTTTGCGGGCATATAGCTAGTATTTGTTCTCGACGATGCCCGGCCCGCATCCTCGCCGTCGACCCGTCCGCGACGACGTCCGACTGACCCATGTCCGGGACTGGGCTCCGCCGGGCTGGCACTGGGAGGTGCTGCCTGGAGGGGCGCGCCGCTTGATGAGGAACCCTGCCCCGGGTCCCGTCGTCGACCCTGATCTCATTTGGTGGCGTTCGCGTGGGCCAGTTTCGGTGCGGAGGGAGCCGGCCCCGCCGGAGGTGGTACGTCGCCGTGTCAGGGAGGAGGACGAGCACGTCCATCGCTACATGGTTGCGTTAGAGGGCTGCAGGTTCTCCAATACCTGGCAGTTTCTTCAGGGATCTCACTTCAGCTATGATCCTGTGAGGGTTCCTTCTCTTTGGGTGTCCACCGCCCGCGCCACAGGAACCGCGAGTGTCCTAGATTCTTCTGTTGTATTCGATCTTTATTAGCTACCTAGCCAGTGATGTACGCGATATATAATATTCAAGACGATGTATTCGAGATTATATATTATTCGAGACGATGTATTCGAGATTATATCTATTATTCGAGACGATGTATTCGAGATTATATCTATTATTTGAGACGATGTATTCGAGATTATATCTATTATTCGAGACGATGTATTCGAGATTATATCTATTATTCGAGACGATGTAATTTGAATACTAAATTGCTTTATATTTCTTTTGGCATAGTTAAATAAAAGCTATGGCGGACAATACCAACAGAGAGGGAGAACAGACCATGTTCGATATAATACGCGGGCCAGATGATGATCAGAATGAAGAAGATTATGACGGCTCCGAATTTCTAAACAACACCAGAGAGGGTGATATGATATTCGATCGCGATGACCGAATTGATGAAGTCATGAACTACGATTATGACAACATCGGAGAGGTATATATATTTATATAAGCAGGCATCTGGTGATCATCACATGTTTTAAATGAGTTGAAGATATATTAACGAATCGATCTTTCTTCTTTCAGCCATCCGGATCGAGCAAATCTTCAGGCAAAAGGACGAAACGAGGCCCGAACAAAAAGTTGAAGGAGGGCATAAAGTATAATATCGAGGCAATCAAACGTAATGGCGAACCATTAGCGCCTAAGAAGTTTGCAGACAAGTTCGTTCATCAGTGCGCCGTTCTTGTGAAGGACCAACTCCCGATCTCCCTTCAAGATTGGAGAAAGCCAGCAAAGCCACGCCCAGATCTTACTTTTGTCGATGACAGACAAAAAAGTCTGCTTTGGGATACTCTCATGGAACATTTCACCCTACCAGATCATTTCACAGAAGCAGATGTGCAGAAAGTCAAGGACGCTGCTCTTAGGAAGATGGCGGTTGCATTCAAGAACCACAAGAATCGTGAATGTGACAAGTACATCAAGGGAGGAAGGAAGACTCCAGTATTCAAGGGAACACTAGAGAATCAAAGTGCTCATTGGGACGATTTCGTGAAATTCAAGGATCCAGAATTATCTAAGGAACGGTCAAGAATAAACAAGGCCAATGCCACAAAAAAGGATAAGTTCCATAAGCTGGGGCCAGGTGGCTATGCGGAGGGAATGCCTAAGTGGGATAAGTCTGAGAAAGAGATGCTGGATGCAAGTGTCACTCCAGAAACATTGAGCTGGCCCCCCAGGTGCAGGACTTGGTTCTATGCGCATGGGGGGGAGTTGGACCCGAAGACAGGCAAAGTTTCCAAGAAGGCATGTCTGGACGGAGCCGAAGATAAGCTACTTGTTGCAATAGAAGAGGCTCGATCTGGGTTGTTCGAGCCCAACAGAGAGAACGACGAGCTTACGCGTGCCCTGGGAAATCCTGAACACCCGGGAAGAACACGAGGCATGGGCACTATTCCGTGGTATGAGGGGTTTTCGGACTGGAACGCCGACTACAGAACCCGTGCGAGAAAGAAGATTGCGGAGGAGAAGAAGAGGAAGATGGAGGAGGAGCAGAGGAAGCTCGACTATGAACGCCTTCAAGGCCTAGAATCAGTGCACGCGGACTTGGCAATCAAATTCCTGCGGCAGCAGGAGCATATCGACTCACTTAGCCAGCAAAGGGGGTCTCAGCAGCTGCAGCAGCTAGCGGATGATCCAGCATTGGATACCACCGCCCCATCCATGCCGAGAAGCAGTGTGGGTTCCGCCCCGTTTGACGCAATGCTGGATCGATACCCCGTGGATGATATCGCGGAGAACACTAACTGCGAGCTACACTTCAAAATTAAGAACATATCCTTGAAGGTGGCGGACGGTGTTGCTTATACAAATTCCCCCGATGCAACCTTCCATTGCAACCCGATTCCAGCAGGCTATGCTCGTGTCGTGGTTGATGAGGTGGTGGACCAATATTCGGGGCTAGAGCTTGACATTCCTGGAGGTGACGAGGAGCACACACTCGGAGATGCCAAACATCGTATCATCCTATGGAGAAAGGATTGCATCATCTTTCGAAGGCCACCGACACCGCGTCACCCGACTCCTCGTCGAAGTCCGCCACCGAGTCAGCAGACTCCCGCTCCTCCAAGTCCACCAACGCGTGAGGCCACTCCTCCTCCTCCAAGTCCGGCAAAGTGTCAGGCCACTCCTCCTCCAAGTCCGACACAGCGTCAAACGTCCACTCCTCCTCCAAGTCCGGCACAACCTCAGGCCACTGCAAGTCCGGCACAGCTTTAGGCCACTCCTCCTCGTCCAACTCAGCCCCGTCAGCCGTCTCCGCCGCCTCAGCAATCGCAGAAGAGACACCCCGCAGCTATGGTGTGTAGCGGTACGAGTCGAGGTCATAGTACAGGAAGTACAGGCGGAGGCAAGCGATATAAATATGGTCCAAACCTCACTACTCCTCTTCCTGAGAGGGCTTACGACAGGACCGAGGAGCAAACCAATGCCATAGTGCGGGCAGAAGTCGACGCCCATTTTGGACCGAAACCGCCACCGCCGCCAAGGGAGAAAGTGCCTGTGGAAGTAGTTGACCACTTCATTCGTATGGCTCAACCACCAGCTCCTAAGCCTGTTGACACAGACTATGAGCGCCACATTAGGAAGTTACATCGACAACGTCTACAGAAGGAGGCGAGCTCGAGCTCGAGCAAACAACAAGCAGCTGTCAAAAAATGCGGGAAAACCGTTGCCCATCTGGGAGAACAGGCGGCGCAATTGATCCCCCCGCTTGTTGTGCCGCCAACAACACGTGACAGTACGCGCGCCCAATATTATTGTGGCCAAACAGTTTACGTTCCCGAGGTGGGCGATGTGGTAATAACCCAGGAGCGTATAATGCAGGCTGAAACTCTCAAAATCACTGTTGGACAACTCCTCGAGATCGAGGACATGCCTGTGCTTAAAGAGGAGGAAATAAAACGGAAATATGCCCGGGGCCAACCTTTGGTCAAGCCAGAAGAGGTCAAGAAGCTCCCAACGAGAATGTATGAATTACATGAATGGTACATGGACATTACCAAGAGATCCGATCGAGAGTCCCTCATGGTGCAAGTCAAGAAGGATCATTACTACCATGAGAAACCTGTGACGGTTGAGTATTCTGAACTGTTTCAGTTATACAATCAAGACGCACTCGACAAATCTATCGTCAGTTGCTATTGTTTGTAAGTGATTTATTTCTGTAATTTAAGTCTCAAGCTAGCTGTAGTGATCCTTTTGATCAATCATTACCTGTAATTATCCTCACTATATTCTTTTCTGTGGTATTATGCAGGATGAAGATGTATGAAATGAGAAAAGGTGGACGCTATGGCATTGGGTTCATTGACCCAAACACCGTTAATGAATACACATGGACAATAAACAAGCATCATGAAAAGCAGGTAGAGGACAGCATGCTAGAGTTCTTGAAGCGCCTCAAATACAATGAAGATATACTACTTCCTTACAACTTCCAGTGAATCACACTTTCTTGTACTACAAATTCTCTGTTTTTGCCTACTAGCTAGCTACATGTTTTTGCTTACATATGCCCGCTTAATTAAGACATGCAAACGTGTGTGCATGCAGATTTCACTGGATCTTGTGTATCATTAAAGTTGACACCGGAACAGTTCAAATACTGGACTCACTACTCAAAGCAAATAGTGACTATAACATCTTGTTTGGGATAGTCAACAGGTAATTTCAATCATTATTAACTATATATCTCGGCCTATTTAGTTCGTCATTTCATGATATGAACTATTTAATAACCCCTTTATTCATTTTCTTTGTCGGCGGGCAGGGCTTGGGCAAGGTTCATCAGCGTCACGGAAGGCGAATGGAAACGACAGCTGAAATGGTTTCGACCCAAGGTAAGTAATTAAGTAGTACTAGCTAGCTGCCATCTCTTTAATTATCATGCTTGATTAATTATTATCTGATCAAATTAAATTCCATTCTCGTAATAAAGGCCCTGAAGCAGGCGCAGGGGACTAATCCGTGTGCATTCTGCGTTTGCGAGAACATTCGCATGATGGCGTCCGAAAGGAGCAGATCTCAAAAACAGGAATGGGTACGCTTGTCAGAACACTATTCACAATTTTTACACCATTATCGATATCTAGTCACACAACTAATACACATGCATATTGATCTCCTTCTTAACAGTTCAAAGAGGTGCGGGACAAGCTCCTAGAAACGGAGCGCGTAGAAGCACTTCAAGAGAAATAGCGGGATTTTTGCTCGACCAGGTCATAAATCCGAAGGGAGAATACTATTACCCGCTACCGCCCCCATCGACCAGGTCATGAACCACTTCCAATTGTCATCGTGCTCCGAAGGCACCAATTAGGCTAATGCCACTGGCTCCGAAGGCAACATGCATATGTAGGAGAAATTGTATATAGCTATACATGTGTGTATGTGTGAATTAATATGGTTTGTGAGACATTGATGATATATATATGATTGGTTCTACTAGAAATTCTATATATATATATGCATAACATGTACAATGTGTAGTATCGTAAAATACTAGCAAACGAAAAAGAATTAAAATGGAAAACACAAAATTAGATGAAAAAGAAATCATAAAACCAAAAACCCCCCAAACATTTTAGTACCGGTTCGTGTTACCAACCGGTACTAAATGGCTCCCGGCCCCAGGAGCTGGCTCGTGCCACGTGGTTGCCCTTCAGGACCGGTTCGTGCTGAACCGGTACTAAAGGGGGGGGGGCCTTTAGTGACCACACTTTAGTGCCGGTTATGGAACCGACACTAAAGGGCCTTACGAACTGGTGCTATTGCCCGGTTCTGCACTAGTGGAGGTAGGGGTGCGCCTTAGGGGGGGCGCCCCCCACCCTCGTGAGAAGGGTGTGGGCCCCCTGGTCTTCATATTTGGCGAGGATTTTTTTATTTTTTCTAAGACCTCCCGTGGAGTTTCAGGTCATTCCGAGAATATTTGTTTTCTGCGCATAAAACAACATCATGGCAATTCTACTGAAAACAGTGTCAATCCGGGTTAGTTCCATTAAAATCATACAAGTTAGAGTCCAAAACAAGGGCAAAAGTGTTTGGAAAAGTAGATACGACGGAGACGTATCAACTCCCCCAAGCTCAAACCCTTGCTTGTCCTCAAGCAATTCAGTTGACAGACTGAAAGAAAGAAAGAAAAACTTTTACAAACTCTGTTTGCTCTTGTTGTTGTAACTATGTTAAGCCAGCATTCAAGTTTTTAGCATAGATAATAACTAACCACATCTGCAATAATTCTTAGGTCTCATAATTACCCATATCAATAGCATAATCAACTAGCAAGTCATAATAATAAATCTCGGATGACAACACTTTCTCAAAATAATCATAATATGATATAACAAGATGGTATCTCGCTAGCCCTTTCTGAGACCGCAAAACATAAATGCAGAGCACCTTTAAAGATCAAGGACTGACTAGACATTGTAATTCATGGTAAAAGAGATCCAATCATAGTCACACCCAACATAAATGAATAGTGATGAATACAAATGACAGCTGTGCTCTCCAGCTAGTGCTTTTTAGTAAGAGGGTGATGACTCAACATAAAAGTAAATGGATAGGCCCTTCGCAGAAGGAAGCAGGGATTTGTAGAGGTGCTAGAGCTCGGTTTTGCAATAGAGATAAATTGTATTTTGAGCGGTATACTTTCATTGTCAACGTAACAACTAAGAGATGGCGATATCTTCCATGCTACACACATTATAAGCAGTTCCCAAACATAATGGTAAAGTTTATACTCCCCCTCCACCAACAAACATCAATCCATGGCTTGCTCGAAACAACGAGTGCCTCCAACATACATCAAGTCCCAGGGGGAGTTTTGTTTGCAATTAATTTTGATTTAGTTTGCATAAAGCATGGGACTGGGCATCCTGGTGACCAGCCATTTTCCCGTGAGTGAGGAGTGGAGTCCACTCCTCTTGAGAATAACCCGCCTAACATGAAAGATAAGGACAGCCTTGGTTGATACATGAGCTATTCGAGCATACAAAACAGAATGCTTATTTGAAGGTTTAGAGTTTGGCACATACAAATTTACTTGGAACGGCAGGTAGATACCGCATATAGGAAGGTATAGTGGACTCATCTGGGATAACTTTGGGGTTTAAGGGATTGGATGCACAAGCAGTATTCCCGCTTAGTACAGGTGAAGGCTAGCAAAAGACTGGGAAGCGACCAACTAGAGAGTGACAACATCCATGTACATGCATTAAAATTAATAAACATTGCATGCAAGCATGAGTAGGATATAATCCACCATGAACATAAATATCGTGAAGGCTATGTTGATTTGTTTCAACTACATGCGTGAACATGTGCCAAGTCAAGTCACTTAAATCATTCAAAGGAGGATACCACCTCATCATACCACATCATAACCATCTTAATAGCATGTTGGCACACAAGGTAAATCATTATAACTCATAGCTAATCAAGCATGGCACAAGCAACTACGATCTCTAATTGTCATTGCAAACATGTTTATTCATAATAAGCTGAATCAAGAACGCGGAACTCATCATATTTACAAAAACAAAAGAGGTCAAGTTCATACCAGCTTTTCTCATCTCAGTAAGTCCATCATATATCATCATATATAATTGCCTTTCACTTGCACGACCGAATGGTGTGAATAATAATAAGAGTGTACGTGCATTGGACTAAGCTGGAATCTGCGAGCATTCAATAAACAGGAGAAGACAAGGTAATATGGGCTCTGGGTTAAATCAACAATAATGCATATAAGAGCCACTTCAACAATTTAATTATGGTCTTCTCCTACTGACCCCCAACGAAAGGAAAATAAATAAAACTATTTACATGGGAAAGCTCCCAACAAGCAAAAGAAGAACGGGAAATATTTTTGGGTTTTCTTTTTAGTTTTTACTACTACAGCAGAAAAATAAGCTACTACTATTTTTTTGTTTTTCTTAAGGTTTATTAAACACACAAGAAGAAAGCATAAAAAAGGAAAATAAACTAGCATGGATATTACAGTGAAAAAGTATGAGCACCGACATCTAGCAATGAGTGTGTGAGCATAAATGTAATGTCGGTGGGAAATACGTACTCCCCCAAGCTTAGGCTTTTGGCCTAAGTTGGTCTATGGCCACAGCTGGCCTGGCGGATATCCATAATAATAGTTGTTGGGGTCGTACTGTGATGAGGAAGGATAGTTGGGATCATACTGATGTGCAGCGGTTATCGCCTGCTGAGCTGCAGCGTGGAGTCGAGCTGCCTCCGCTCTCCTCGCGTACTCTTCCACCTCCTCTCTGGTAATAACATATCTTCCTTTTTCCTGTGAATCAAAGAAGGCAGGAGCAGGGAGAGTAATACGGAAAACACGTCGTTTATCAAAAATTAAATGATATAAGAGAGGTGATTCAGGCCTCTCGACAAACTGGTGTGAAGCCATAGAGTTATAATCTAAATATGCAGGAGGCAACTCTGTATCACTCTCACGAATGTCTATCTCAAGAAAATGAGCTAAGCGGGTTGCAAAAATTCCTCCAAAGAAATCTCCATTATGTCTATTATGATGCAACCTACAAGCTACAATGGCTCCCATATGATAAGATTGGTCTCCTAACACAACACTCCTAAGAATGCTAAGATCAGGGACACACATGTGACATGCTTCATCCTTAGCATTTATGCATCTACCGATGAAGAGAGCAAAATAATGTATAGCAGGAAAGTGAATGCTCCCTATGGTAGCCTGCGTTATATCTCTGGATTCCCCTACAATGATATTATTAATAAATCCCTCCACATCATCATGATGTGGTTCTTCTGTCTTGCACTCAAAAGGGACTAAATAGATCCGACAGAAATCATAAAGTGACATCTGCTTATGCTCATCATATAAATGAAACTCCACCATGGGTGGTGAGTTCCAAGAATGAAATTGAAAGTTTTGCACAAAGGTATTTGTGAGTAAGAGATACTGATCGCATTGGTCGTGGAGGAAAGCGCTGAGGCCTGCATTGTGGGCCACTTCGTGAAAATCTTCATAGATACCGGCTACTCTCAAGAAATCCTCGGAGGGCCATTCACACGGCCAAACCTCCGCGGTGCCTGGCAAATTATACTTAGGCTTCGGTGCCTTTTCCTTCGAGCTTTGGCTCAATGAGCCCCTCAAGAATCTCCTCATTATAATCTGAAAAATTCTGAAATTTTTAGTAACTTTAAACAAAAGTAAACCAACTTCAATAAAACTGATAGCAACTACTCCTACAAGTGCCTAGAGCCTATATCAAGCATCAAAACTACTTGGAACCATATAAATTTGTCATGCAAGCTCAAAAACATGGTCACCTATGCAGCATAATCTTGCAATGAATAAAGCACTAGAACAAAAACTAATTGGACCAATGGAGGAGTCACATACCAAGGAACAATCTCCCCAAACAGTTTTGTGAGAGGTGCTTTGAGCAAGGAGATCGAAAATGGCAGCAAAATGAGCTTGGACTCGGGTTTGAGTTGGTTTTTCGGGTTTGTGTGAGACAGAGGAAGAAGATGGGTGCTGGGATAAGTGGAGGAGGGCCACCGTGGGCCCACGAGGGAGGGGGCGCGCCCTATAGGGGGGGGGGGTCCACCACCCTCGTGGCTAGGTGGCAGCTCCTCCCGCGGTAATTTTTGCACAGTAAATCCTCAAATATTCCCGAAAAAACATATTAAATTGGCACGTCATTCTGAGGACTTTTATTTTCGGGATATTTTTATATTGCACGGATAATCAGATAACAGACAGAAAAATATCTATTTTTATTTTATTTCTACTAATTAACAGAAAGTATAGAGAGGGTACAGAAGTTGGTGCCTCTAGTTTCATCCATCTCATGCTCATAAAAAAGAATCCACTAACAAGGTTGATGAAGTCTTGTTAACAAACTCATTCCGATAATCATGAAACCGGAGAAATTTCGAATAACACTAAGTTACCTCAACGGGGATATGCACATCCCCTATAATAAGTATATCATATTTCTTCTTGATAGCAGGAAGAGGAAATTCAAAACCTTCAAATATAATTGATGGAATTTTTCCGATAGAATTGATACTATGAACTTGAGGTTGTTTCCTCGGAAAGTGTAACGTATGCTCATTACCATTAACATGAAAAGTGACATTGCCTTTGTTGCAATCAATAACAGCCCCTGCAGTATTAAGAAAAGGTCTTCCAAGAATAATAGACATACTATCATCCTTGGGAATATCAAGAATAACAAAGTTCGTTAAAATAGTAATGTTTGCAACCACAACAGGCACATCCTCACAAATACCGACAGGTATAGCAGTTGATTTATCAACGATTTGCAAAGATATTTCAGTAGGTGTCAACTTATTCAGGTAAAGTCTACGATATAAAGAGAGAGGCATAACACTAACACCGGCTCCAAGATCACATAAAGCAGTTTTAATATAATTTCTTTTAATGGAGCAAGGTATAGTAGGTACTTCGAGATCTCCAAGTTTCTTTGGTATTCCACCGTTAAAAGTATAATTAGCAAGAATGGTGGAAATCTCAGCTTCCGGTATCTTTCTTTTATTAGTAATGATATCCTTCATATATTTAGCACAAGGATTTGTTTTGAGCACATCAGTTAATCGCATACGCAAAAAGATAGGCCTAATCATTTCAGCAAAGCGCTCAAAATCCTCATCATCCTTTTTCTTGGATGGTTTTGGAGGAAAAGGCATGGGTTTCTGAACCCAAGGTTCCCTTTATTTACCATGTTTCCTAGCAACAAAGTCTCTTTTATCATAACGTTGATTCTTTAATTGTGGGTTATCAAGATCAACAGCAGGTTCAATTTCTACATCATTGTTATTACTAGGTTGAGCATCATCATGAACATCATTATTAACATTTTCATTAGGTTCATGTTCATTACCAGATTGTGTTTCAGCATCAGACATAGATATATCATTTGGATTATCAGGTGGTTCAGCAATAGGTTCACTAGAAGTTTGCACAGTTCTATCATTTTTCTTTTTCTTCTTTTTAGAAGAACTAGGAACATCAATATTATTTCTCTGAGAATCTTGCTCGATTCTCTTAGGGTGGCCTTCAGGATACAAAGGTTCCTGAGTCATTCTACCAGTTCTAGTAGCCACTCTAATAGCATAATCATTTTTCTTACTATTAATTTCATCAATCACTTCTTTTTGAGCCTTAAGTACTTGTTCTACTTGGGTGGTAACCATAGAAGAATGTTTGCTAACGAGTTTAAGTTCATCTTTAATATTAGCCATATAGTCACCCAAGCGTCTAATCATATAAGCATTTTCTTTTAATTGTCTACCAAACTAAGCATTGAAGTCGTCTTGCTTATACATAAAGTTATCAAACTCATCCAAGCATTAACTAGCAATTTTAGTAGGAGGAACTTCAACTTTATCATATCTATAGAGAGAATTTACCTTTACTACCTGTGTCGGGATATCAGGATTAGGAGGTTCTTCAACAAATAAAGAATTGAGATCATATGTTTCTTCAATAGGCGGTATATTAAGACCATGTATTTCTTCAATAGGAGGTAAATTCATAACATCTTCAGCTTTAATACCTTTCTCTTTCATAGATTTCTTTGCCTCTTGCATATCTTCGGGACTGAGAAATAGAACACCTCTCTTCTTCGGAGTTGGTTTAGGAATAGGCTCAGTAATTGGAGCAGGAGCTGGCTCAGGAGGTGCCCAATTATTTTCATTTGTCAACATATTATTCAATAAGATTTCAGCTTCATCCGGTGTTCTTTCCCTGAAAAGAGAACCAGCACAACTATCCAGGTAATCTCTGGAAGCATCGGTTAGTCCATTATAAAAGATATCGTTTATTTCGGGTTTCTTAAGAGGATGATCAGGCAAAGCATTAAGTAACTTGAGAAGCCTCCCCCAAGCTTGGGGAGACTCTCTTCTTTAATTTGCACGAAGTTGTATATTTCCCTCAAAGCAGCTTGTTTCTTATGAGCAAGGAAATATTTAGTAGAGAAGTAATAAATCATATCCTGGGGACTACGCACACAACCAGGATCAAGAGAATTAAACCATATCTTAGCATCACCCTTTAATGAGAACGGAAATATTTTGAGTATATAAAAGTAACGCGATCTCTCATCATTAGTAAACAGGGCAGCTATATTATCTAACTTAGTAAGATGTGCCACAACAGTTTCAGATTCATAGCCATAAAACGGATCAGATTCAACCAAAGTAATTATATCAGGATCAACAGAGAATTCATAATCCTTATCAGGAACACATATAGGTGAAGTAGCAAAAGTAGGGTCGGGTCTCATTTTATCTCTAAGTGATTCTTTGTTCCATTTAATTAATAACCTCTTAATCTCATATCTATCTTTGCAAGCAAAAATAGCGGTAGAAGATTCCCTATCAAAAAGATAGTCCTCAAGGATAACAGGCATATTTTCATCATCACTATCATCATCGTATTCAGATTCAATAATTTCTTTTTCTCTAGCCCTAGCAATTTGTTCATCATGAAATTCACCAAGGGGCACAGTAATATCAGACATAGAAGCGGTTTCATCATAAGTATCATGCATAGAAGAAGTGGCATCATCAATAACATGCGACATATCGGAACGAATAGCAGAAGCAGGTGTAGGTGTCGCAAACTTACTCATAACAGAAGGTGAATCAAGTGCGGAGCTAGATGGCAGTTCCTTACCTCCCCTCGGAGTTGAGGGATAGATCTTGGTTTTTAAATCTCTCAAGTTCTTCATAATGATAAGCACATATAAATCCCAAGTGACTCAAAGAATAGAGCTATGCTCCCCGGCAACGGCGCCAGAAATTGGTTTTGATGACCCACAAGTATAGGGGATCGCAACAGCTTTCGAGGGTAGAGTATTCAACCCAAATTTATTGATTCGACACAAGGGGAGCCAAAGAATGTTCTCAAGTATTAGCAGCTAAGTTTTCAATTCAACCACACCTGGAAACTTAGTATCTGCAACAAAGTGTTTAGTAGCAAAGTAATATGATAGTAGTGGTAACAACAACAAAAGTAAAGACAACAAAAGTAATGTTTTTGGTATTTTGTAGTGATTGTAATAGTGGCAGCAGGAAAGTAAATAATCGTAAACCAGTATATGGAAAACTCGTAGGCACCGGATCGGTGATGGATAATTATGCCGGATGCGGTTCGTGATGTAACAGTCATAACATAGGGTGACACAGAACTAGCTCCAATTCGTCAATGTAATGTAGGCATGTATTCCGTATATAGTTATACGTGCTTATGGAAAAGAACTTGCATGACATCTTTTGTCCTACCCTCCCGTGGCAGCAGGGTCCTATTGGAAACTAAGGGATATTAAGGCCTCCTTTTAATAGAGAACCGGAACAAAGCATTAGCACATAGTGAATAATGAACTCCTCAAACTATGGTCATCACCGGGAGTGGTCCCGATTATTGTCACTTCGGGGTTGCCGGATCATAACACATAGTAGGTGACTATAGACTTGCAAGATAGGATCAAGAACTCACATATATTCATGAAAACATAATAGGTTCAGATCTGAAATCATGGCACTCGGGCCCTAGTGACAAGCATTAAGGATAGCAAAGTCATAGCAACATCAATCTCAGAACATAGTGGATACTAGGGATCAAACCCTAACAAAACTAAATCGATTACATGATAAATCTCATCCAACCCATCACCGTCGAGCAAGCCTACGATGGAATTACTCACGCACGGCGGTGAGCATCATGAAATTGGTGATGGAGGATGGTTGATGATGATGACGACGACGAATCCCCCTCTTCGGAGCCCCGAACGGACTCCAGATCAGCCCTCCCGTGAGGTTTTAGGGCTTGGCGGTGGCTCCGTATCGTAAAACACGATGATTTCTTCTCTCCGATTTTTTTCTCCCAGAAACACAATATATAGAGTTGGAGTTGGCGTCGGAGGGTCTCCAGGGGGGCCACGAGGTAGGGGGGCGCCCCCCACCCTCGTGAGAAGGGTGTGGGCCTCCTGGTCTTGATATTTTGCGAGGATTTTTTATTATTTTTTCTAAGACCTCCTGTGGAGTTTCAGGTCATTCCGAGAATATTTGTTTTCTGCACATAAAACAACATCATGGCAATTTTGCTGAAAACAGCGTCAGTCTGGGTTAGTTCCATTCAAATCATACAAGTTAGAGTCGAAAACAAGGGCAAAAGTGTTTGGAAAAGTAGATACGACGGAGACGTATCAATATTCTTCGAGCACTAGGCCTCTATCAAACGAGCACCCTCAAGAACTTCTTCAAAATAGTGCTCGGCAACCACTCGGCCTATGGCCGAACCCTGCGCCACGACAGTGGTAGCATCCATCTCCGCCCAGTATGCTTTGACACGGGCAAGGGCATCAGCGAGCCTTCTATGCACGCTGACCTCTTCATCGCATTGATGCGCGACACCGCACCAAGGAACTGCTGCACTAAGCTGAAATAGCTGTTCGGCTTCGGCCTTTCCGGCCACAGATGATCTACAATGGACCTCATGGCAAGTCCGGACAACCTATTGAGTTCGGCCCATTCAGCTAGCTGATCGGTCAATGGAAGCGGACGCTATGGCACGTTGAACTGCGACCAGAACAGCTGGTGCACTTCCCGATCTGTTTGATCTCGAAAGTATTCGGCCGCATCAACAGCGCTCGCCGCCAAGTCCAAATATGCGTCCGCCGAACTCCACAGCCGATCTAGAGGGGCATAACGCGGATCTCCGAACTTCCTCCACAGCAAAAAGGGCTTCCCAGCCACAATATCACAGGCTTCACGTAGTTCCTCCTTCTTCGCTCTCATGGCAGAATGGGTGTCTTTGGTCGCCATTGTGGCCTTTTCAAGGTCCGTCGCCTTGGCTCGGTTTTCTTCTTCAAGGAACTGGCAACGGTCGGCAGTGTCTTTTAACTTTGCAGCCATCTTGGCCATTTTCTCTTTGCTCTCTCAATGCGCGGCCTTCTCGGCTTTCAACTCTTCGGCCGCCTTCAAAGCAGCCGCATTACTACTCCTTGCTTGTTATTTGGCTCGGGCAAGTTCCGCCCGAAGGGTTTCCACGGTGGCAGCTCCATCTGCAGTCACAAAATATTAAAGATACTGGCATCACGCTACTCTTACTATGTGACATTCATCAGAAAATATCACTTACCCTGTGCCTCGTCAAGCCTCTTGTTAACAAGCTCGATGTCGGCATCCACCGCATCCAATTGCCGCTTTAGTTCGGAAAACTCATGAGTCCGGCTAGCCACCGGAGCTTCCACTACCTGCACATTAAAGCGGTATGGTTATTACCTGGGACTACAATCCTCTGCTTGCCGCCGTTCTCGGTGACAACCAGAGTCTCAGGGGCTACTATCTACACAGGCACACCTAAAAATGTGCAGTACTATTACAAAGGTATATCATTTTACATACCTCAAAGCCCGTTAGTAGACACATAAAGGCGTCATGCAACCCGCTTTCGGCAGACGAAATCCTTTCCATCACCGTACTCATTAACGTACGGTGTTCTTTCGAGATGGTCGCTCGCTTCAACAGATCCCTCAGTGCGTCCGACCGCATACCAGACAGCGCCGGACTCTCTTGTTCGCCCTCTTTAAGAGCCAGATGCTGGGGACTTCGGGCGACTATAGGATTATCTTCTGGCCTCACCGGATCCGGAGAGGCCCTCCGCGACGACACTTCAAGGTCGCCCGCTTCTTGAGCGGGGGAGTCCGGGGGAGGCGTTTCGCTCTCCATCATCTCCGGAAGAAGGTCCCCTGAAGACGAGCTCAGTTGAGAAGGGTTAAGATCCAAACTACAAGATAAACGCTTCGGTTATTTTCCTTGGAAATTAGGTAGAATATCTTTACTATTAAGTTTTTTGATCACTTACGGCTCGTTAGAGGGCTGATCCCCGCGCGGACTTTGTGCGGCAAGAGCACCCCCCAAGGCAGGACCCTCTGTTGGAGACTTCTTCTCCTGTTTGGAAGCCTTGTTTTCCAAATCCTCAGAGGCAGTCCTCTTCCTTCCCCGGAGCGAGAGAAGGTCGGAATCTTCCCCTTGGTTATCCTCCTTCACGGAGGCGCTCATTCCCTCGGTTGGAATTGGTAGCGATGGGGGCCCGCTTTCGCCCTCATTATTCCCCCCTTTATCTTCCTTTGAGGTCTCCAGGCAAGGTGCTAGCTCGAGCATCTTTTCCAGTACCGGATTGTCCAAACCCTCAGGAAGGGGTCCGAACACCGAATCATCTTCGCCTTTGTTAGCCAATCCTGGTCGAAGGGCGATTTCTCAAAATGATGTCATGATAAGTGAAAGACGGTGTGTTCGGCTAGAGGATTACTTACTTGGTCGGCGGTGCGGTTGCTGCTCAGGCCCACGTCCTCGGTACTATTCGGACACTCCATTTGAGGTTCGAAGAATGATTTATACATCTCCTCGTGCGCCAGGCCGAGGAAATTCTGAATAGCGCACGGTCCTTCTGGGTTGAATTCCCACAAGCGGAGGGGACGGCGTTTGCATGGCTGGACTCGACGAACCAGCATGACTTGCAATACCATAACCAAACTAAAATCTCCTTCAAAGAGATCTCGGATGCGACCTTGCGATATGGGCACATCCTTGGCTGGACCCCAGCTCAGCCCCCTGCTGACCATGACATCAGTTGTGGTGGAGGGCCCGAGCGAAAGGCGGGGGAAGCTACCCACTTGGCACTTCTGGGAGCGGTGATGTAGAACCACTCCCGTTGCCATAATCCGGACATCTCTGGAAGGGTCCCTTTTGGCCACGGAGCTCCTGCAATCTTGCTTATTAATGCGCCTCCGCACACTGCATGCCGCCCTTCGACCGTCTTCAGCTTCACATCAAAGGTCTTGAGCCACAGGCCGAAGTGAGGGGTAATGCGGAGGAAGGCCTCACATACGACAATAAAAGCCGATATGTGGAGAAAGGAATCCGGGTCTAGATCGTGGAAATCAAGCCCATAATAGAACATCAAACCCCTTATGAAGGGATCTAGAGTGAGGCCTAGTCCTCGGAGGAAGTGGGAGATGAACACGACGTCTTCGTTGGGTTCAGGAGTAGGGATGACCTGCCCTCGGGCGGGCAGCCGATGTGAGACTTCGGCGGTCAGGTAACTTGCCTCCCTCAATTTCTTGATATCCTCTTCCATGACGGAGGAGGGCATCCACCAGCCCTGGAGGCTGGATCCGGACATGATTGAAGATCCGAAGCACCTGACCTAGGCTTTGGGTGTTAGAACTCGAGGCGGGGGAAGGATTCGATTGAGCATGGGAGGAAAAAAAGTAAAAGCCTTGTCCCTTTATAAAAAGGGTGAATATCAAGCGTTCTCCCCATGGCCGTTTGGGACTTGCCTAAAATCTAGGAGTCCTAGGCACGGTTGGGTTACCCACGCCCGTATTGATGAGGATCCCGTAATAAGGGGAACACGATCTCTTCTTTGACAAGACGTGTCAAGAAACTGCCTTGCGTTATGTGCAGGGCTAGGTAGAGAAAAACGGTTCGAATAATCGTCAAGCCATGGCATGATGTCATGTTGCCTAAATGTGTCAGCAGATTAGATTTGTGGAAATATTATTCTCTCTACGGTGGTATGTGGAACTTATTTTGCAGAGCCGGACACGATCCTCGTGTTCAAAATCTTCTATGAAGTATTCGGAGGAGGAACCCGCCTTGCAATGCCGAAGACAATCTGCGCGCCGGACTCATCGTCATTGAAGCCTGGTTCAGGGGCTACTGAGGGAGTCCTGGATTAGGGGGTGTTCGGACAGCCGGATTATAACCTTTGGCCGGACTGTTGGACTATGAAGACACAAGATTGAAGACTTCGTCCTGTGTCCGGATGGGACTTTCCTTGGCGTGGAAGGCAAGCTTGGCAATACGGATATGTAGATCTCCTCCCATTGTAACCGACTCTGTGTAACCCTAGCCCCCCCTGGTGTCTATATAAACTGGAGGGTTTCGTCCGTAGGACAACAACAATCATACCATAGGCTAGCTTCTAGGGTTTAGCCTCTCCGATCTCGTGGTAGATCAACTCTTGTGATACTCATATCATCAAGAATAAATCAAGCAGGAGGTAGGGTTTACCTCCATCAAGAGGGCCTGAACCTGGGTAAAACATCGTGTCCCCTGCCTCCTATTACCATCCGTCTTAGACGCACAGTTCGGGACCCCCTACCCGAGATCCGCCGGTTTTGACATCGACACACATCCAACAGTCACTGCTGCTAGAATCGTGTGTTCACTGACAAAGCCTTGCGTAAACAAGTCAGCCTCAAAATTTGTGGCGTGTACAGCCCATTTGCTATTATTTTTATAATTTTTACTCATTTTCTAATTCATATGGAATTTATTTCAGCCCATTTTCCATTTTTAGAATTGCTGGCCATTTTCTGGTCAGTACTAGGGTCAAAAAATTAACTAAATATGTGGGAAATTTTGAAAATTCACAAATTTTTGCTGGGGAACGAAATATTCTTAATCCAAAAATTTATAGCCATACTAAAACAAAATTAAAAATAAATTAGTACTATGTCATGTTAAATCCAATAAAATACGTATAAGATATCAGTGAAGAACGAAAACAAAAAAAAAGAAACTTATATCCCATTTGCGATATTTTTTTTGGAATTTTCAACCCCTTTTGATATTACTTTTAACAGACATTGACCATACTCTTAAGCCAGGCCGGAAAGCATCCCTCCTCATCTAGAAAGATTTGCAGCCCAGTAATTCGGAGAAAACAAATAGGCCTAGCTTGGGTATTCTTCAAAAAGAAATACTGGGCTACCTATTTTCCCAAAAAACTGGTGCATGAGCATTTAGCTTTATTTATTTATTTATTTATTTATTTACTTATTTATGTTTAGGGGACCATGAGCATGTACCTGGGCCGGATTCATGTGAGAGCCTCCCTTCCAGTTAATTACGGGCTTCTCTATTGGGCCTTAATCAGTGGGCTGCATGTGGAAAATGTGTTCCGTACGAAAAATAGTATGCGCTACGTACGGTACGGGGCACTAAAGGATTGAACCGTGCAACGAATTCCAAAATATTGTGTTTGTCGTTCTGACAACATATTTATTCAACCAACAGACGAAATATACTACTGATTGTACATTGAAAACAACAGCAGCAGCAACCAGGGCTGGGGGTGCAACAGAAGCAGTAAGCAGGCCAGAAGAGTGAAGACGCAGCTCTCTCTTCCAAACCAAACATCAGCCATCATTAGAAAAGGGCTACCAAAAAAGAACAAGTGTATGCATCAAACTAAATAAAGATCCTACTACACCAAGTGTACACATCTAACTAACTGGCTCAGTTAGACGTTACTATTTATTAAGCTGTGGAGATTGGCTGATGGTTTGAACCAGATGGGTGCCTGACGGGGGAAACTCCAGTTAGCAGGTCGAAGTCTGATACTTGCGACCCTCTCTCCTACTTTGGGCTGCAGAGCGTGGCGACACATATCAGGGTATGGTGCATGCAGAGATGCATGGTACGCTGTGTACACACAGTTTTGCCTGATGAACTAAACCGCGCTGCCATCATGATCCTTGCCGTCGGTTATCTCCTGGTTAATCGGATAATTCAGTCCGACCAACAGAGAGCGTGTACCAAGGCTACTTACCAGCCTCCAGTAAAAAATTCCTGAAGGCCCAGAGAAGCTGGGATCCTGCTCAAAGACCTTGCAGTGACTGTGATTGTATTCCGCGAAACAACACGTCTGGTACGTGCGAACGATCATCAATCTTTCGTCGTCGTCTGATCGAGCCAGGAACCACCTGCAACTGCCATGCCGCTTTTCTTTGGAAGGTTCTGGGATTAGGAAGGGTAGGGACACCAGGAGGCCTACAACATCATATAAAGTTGGAGTCAAATAAAAAAGGGCTCTTGATTTAGTCAATCTTAAGAACAGCATGTTATGAGCATGAATATTTTTTCAGCAAATGTTGACAGTAATATAAGCAAGCCATCATGATATCATAGGAAAGTAACATACTGCTGTAACAGCCGTTTGTAGCGATGACTGGAGTAGGCCAGCAATACGTCTAGCCATAGAAGGAGTCGACTGTCGGATTTCGGGTTCCGGCAGACCCTTGAGGTTCGAACACTGGGGTGCACGCGGAGATTTCGCCTCCTACCTCTCCGTCTCTCAAAGATCTAGACTACGGAAAGAGCTGCACAAGAGACACAAGGTTTATACTGGTTCGGGCCACCGTTGTGGTGTAATACCCTACTCTAGTGTGTGGTGTGAGGATTGCCTCTTGGGCTGATGATGATGAACAGTACAAGGAAGAATAGCCTCGCGAGGGTCTGTTCTTGGCTGGGGCGATGAACTGCTGGGAGGAGTTCAGCCACCTTTCTCTCTCTCTCTCTCACTCACTCACTGCCTACTGCCTCCTTACCGCCCCCTTACTATGTGAGTGGCTGGTCCTATTTATAGAGGCCCTAGTCCTCTTCCCAAATATCGAGCGGGAAGGGAGCCAACAATGGCGGGCTAATTTGAAGGGGGACAACAAGTATCAGCTATCCTGACAAAAGTAGTCTTCGCCTGTGCAAAGCTCTGGTGATGATGCCGTCTTGGGCTCCACGGTGACCTCCATCTCGTAGTCCTCCTGGTCTTGGTCTCGTTGCACCCAAATGGCAACCTTTGCCTGATGCCTCGGTACTCCGCGGCTGCGCTTGCCCCCTTTGCACCAAAGAGGAAAGGAGGATGCTGCGTGGGCTGGCACCCGCCTGGCACCCTGAGTCGTCATGGCTTGCATCACGGCCACCTCGTGAGGTACCCCGCCTTGATTTATTTGCCTCCTCATGAGCCAGCTTGACGAGGCCGCGCCTGAGGAAGCTCCGCGTCGTCCACCCCGCGAGGCTTGGCCCCTCGCGAGGGTCTTGAGTCTTGTGTTGATGGAGATGGGCCGTGCTGGGCCCCCTTTGAGCCACGCCGCAGGCCGCAAGCAGGCAAGTCTGGGGACCCCCGTTCGCAGAACGCCGACAGTAGCCCCCGGGCCCAAGGTCAGCTCCATCGGTGGCTCCCGCCGTCGGCCGGTCGACCATACTCAATCAAGAGTGCCTGGGCAAGGTCAGCTTGGCTTTGGCCACCATCTTCAATGAGTGCGGGAGGACGACGGCCTGGCCTGCGCCCCACTTCTCCATCGACAGGATAGCTACCGAGGTCCCATATTTTACCGACGCCCTGTGGGCGGGTCTGGTTCCCCCCTTTTCTGATTTCTTCAACGCCGTGCTCTCCCATTATCAGATCCACATGATGCATCTAAGTCCTGAGTCCATCACCCTCCTTTCGGTCTTCGCCTTCGTTTGCGAAGCCACGGTGGGCATCCCTCCTTCGGTTGCCTTGCTGCGCCACTTCTTCTCGCTGCATCTTGTCGACCCTACCCAATGCTGGGCGTGCGTGAGCTTCGCTGCTGAGCCTGAGACCACGGCCTCTGGGATTGACTTCAAGCTCCCCCTGCCCGCGGTTGGGTTCCGCGAGCGGTGGCTGTATGTGGACGCAGGGGTGCCCAGCCCCCTGCTATCGGAGCCGACCTCGCCTGCTGTCCCCAATTCGGGTTGGGGCCAGGAGACGCTCGAGAGCCCCCGGCTCATCTTCGTCTGGCGCCGCTTCACGCTCCTGAGGAAGCTCGGCGTGACAGCGCCTAAGGTGGTGAAGGAGTTTCTGTTATGTTGTGTTGCTCCCCTTCAACGCCACTCTCACCGGATGTGGGCCTTTCGTGGGCGCGAGGATAGCATGAGGCTCCAGGAAGAGGACCTGGCTCCTGAGGTGCTGAAGTCGGCGCTCTTGACCTTGGCCGGGGACCCCAACCCCGGCAGCGTCCGGCAGGGAGGGGCCTTGCTGTATCTCTGCCAGAGCAGGGTCGACTTCATGAAGCAGATGCCCGTCTTTGATGAGTGGGGGCTGCGCCCTGCCGGCCTCCAGGGACCTCATGAGAATCCAGTGGTGGTGACTGCCCTTCCAATCGGCCAAGGCGACTCCTCCTCAAGTGGCGGAGCAGGGAGGCAGGAGGCGCCGGAGGCCGAGGGGGCTCCCGATGAGGTGACAGCGCCGGGTGATGCTCTCGAGGGGACAGCTCCTGGGACCCGTGCCGCTGAGGCTGAGGGTGGCAAGCAGCCGCTCCCAGCGCCCAGGGCTGAGGCCTCGACGGCCCGAGCCGCATCTTCTGGCGAGGTGATGGGCGGCACGCGCCAGGCAGGCGCCCCTGACGCAGATCGCTCCGATGCTCCGTCTTCGTCGCAGGTTGATCCTTGCGCTCTTCTCTTGGGCCACTTCCGCGTGGACTTTGAGGCCCTCCGGAGGAAAAGGGAGGCCCTGGGTGATGACTTCCCTTGTCGCGTGCTGAAGCGCAGGAAGTACTTCGCCACTGACGAGTAAGTCTTCTCCCTTTCTGGCTCCTGATCCTCTTGTTGCTTTCACTGATCCTTGCTTCGCAGGCCCCTTCCGGCCGAGCTCGCGGAAGTAGCTGAGGTGCGGCCTCCCTTGGCTTCGCCCCTCTACCGTCCTCAAGTGCTCCGAGCAACTCTGCCCTTGTGGTGATGGCGACTGAAGGGGTGGACCATCCCGAGGTGCACCGTGGCCCTTCATTCCCCCCAATTTTCCTTCGCGGGCCCTCTCGGGAATAGCCAGCCTGCTATGGGCTTCTCGTCTGGTCGTGGACTGCGACTGGTTGAGGTGCCCCCTGCGCCCTTCATCTGGGGACAGGCTGGCTTCAGGCTGGGCTTCTGGTGCGGCACGCCCGGCCGTCGCGAGGGCGCCAGTCCACAGCCCCCTGCCCGGAGGAGGAACGATGATTCGTGGCCCCCGGCGCTTGCTTGGGGCAGATGATGGTGTGGAAGACGTGCTTGAGCGCGCCCGGGAGCACCGCGCTCGCCGCCAAGGGTTCCTTCGAAGGGCGACCGACGCGGTGAACCTGCTTGGGGAGGAGCTTGCTGATGAAGTCGCGCGCCTGGAGGCCGAGGGCCTGCGCCTGGCTGCAGGGAGGCGCGAGCTGGAGGCCGCCATCGCCCTCGCGCATCGTCAGCGTGATCTTGACGATGAAGAGGCGAAGGCGTCGCTAGAGGCCTCTCGGGCGGCCCGATCCGAGGCTACCGAGGAGGCCCGGGGAGCTGACCGACGGCGAGAGGCAGCGGAGGAGCGGGCTCATGAGCTCCTGGCCCGGTGCCACTCACTGGAGGAGCAAGTGGAGCTGCGCGAGTTGGCCCTTGCGTCGATGCGGGTGGCCTCCGACGATCCAGCTGAGCTCCAGAAGCGTGAAGAAGCGTTGACGCTGGAAGCCACCGAACGCACCCGCGAGTACGAGCGGCTGGAGACGAGGGAGCGCTTGGTGACGCAGGCGGAGGACGATGTCGCCGCACGGGAAGCTCGTGTCCTGGAGGAGGTCGGACGTCGGGTGGCGATGGCGCGCCAAGACCTCGAGCGCGAGTTTGAGGGGAGGCTGGAGTTGATCCGGGTCAAAGCTGAAGGGAGGACCGCAGCCTTGAGGGCCAAGCGAGAGGAGGCGATGCGGCTGGCCGACGCCTCCCGGGCCGCCCTTGAGGTAGCGCAAGGGGAGTTAGCCGCCTCCCAGGCCGAGATGCTCCGTCTTCGCCAGCGGGTGGAGGAGGCTGAGGGCGTCGCGCGCCAGAACGCGGGTGAGATATGTCAGCGGCAGGTCCTGGAGCACGTGCACGGCCCCATGCTCGCCACGCTCCGGGAGAGAGCTAGCGCAGCCTTGGGCAACATCTGTGAGGCGGCTATTGGCGAGCCGCACACAGCCAACTATGCTGGCAACCTTCAGTTCTTTACCGCCATGGTGACACAGCTGGAGGCGTGGTCGGCCAGGGCCGACAGGTTGGTGGAAGAGAGGAGCCGCGCCCTGCTCGGGCGCGCCTTTTCCCGTGTCTTCAGCCATCTCCTGAACATGGATTCCCACTTCGATTTTGACGCCGTCATCGCCCCAGTTCCCCAGGTTGTCCGAGGCGACCTGGCGCACTGGGTGGAAGACAACGTGGATGCCCTTGTCAGGGCCTTCGCTTCGGACGATGACGACGTGATCGTGGCTGCTGACGAGGGCAGTGCGGTGAACGGCCCTGACGCCGTTGGTGGCGATGCAGACAACGATGGCGAGTTCGGCGACGCCAGCGGCGGCTCGGGAGGTGCTTCCGAGGACACATTGGGGGATTGGTCCGAGTGAGTGTGTATCTCTCCGGTCTTTTTTACCCTGCATGAATAGAACTCAGGTTTTTGACCTGATGGTTGTGAGAGCATTTTGGGAGGGGAAGCCCCTCATGTAAAACCTGTGTTCATCGTATTAGTAGTTGTCATATTGCACGAGCGCCCGCGCCTGGTGGTTGGCTGGTTTACCTTTGTTTCACGCAAGCCCCGAAGCAGCCTGTGGGAGGGCGTGACGTCTTGGGTGTTCTTTAGTTGAATCCATAGGATATGAGAGTGTCGCCGGCGGGGAGCTTCACAGGCGTTGGCCTTTTTCATAGGCTCCAGGACTTTTCCCAAATGCGACGGCTTCACAGGCATTTGCCTTCTTCACAGGCTCTGGGCCTTTTCCTAAACGCGACAGCTTCACAGGCATTTGCCTTCTTCACAGGCTCTGGGCCTTTTCCTAAACGCGACAACTTCACAGGCATTTGCCTTCTTCACAGGCTCTGGGCCTTTTCCTAAATGTGACAGCTTCACAGGTATTTGCCTTCTTCACAGGCTCTGGGCCTTTTCCTAAACACGACAGCTTCACAGGTGTTTGCCTTCTTCACAGGCTCTGGGCCTTTTCCTAACAGGACAACCTCCGCGGGCACCCGAAAATCCTCCCGAGAGGGAGCAACAGCGGCAGTTTGGGTTGCGCATGAGCCAGGCCTGACCCGACTCGCGAGGGGCTCGCGAGGGGAGGCAGCTGTGGCGAAGCGGTAACCAGAACGCGAGAAATGGCTCGAACGAGAATAAGCACCCCTTCCCCGAACACACGCAAATCTCAAATTCGAATCCAACTTAAGTCCAGCGGGGGAAAAGATACAGCCAAAGGGAAAGGCAATGAAAGCAGACAAAAGGCCGCGTCCAGCACCTAATCTAGTCTTGGACGTCTTCTCACCAGCGCGGAGCTAAGTGCTGTCCACTGGGCGTGGGAGGGAGCCCCAGGGCCTGAGGCCGGCACCCCTGAGACTTCGGGGCGTGTACAGCCCCACTCATTATTACGTGAGAGTGTCACGGGGCGGCGAGCTTCACAGGCACCGGGCCTTCTTCACAGGTACTGGCCTTGCTTCATATCGCTAGATGAGGGCCCCGCCTTGCGCCACACTCTAGTGCCATCAGCAATGACCGGAACCCAGGACGCCGCCCGATGGGGTAGAGCGGTCGCCAGCGGTTCCCCCGACGACCACGGGTCCTCCGCCAGGGGCAGGCCCTGAGGCACCTCCCCAGCAGAGGGCCTACCTCCTGAGAACACCTTGCTCCGAACGCCGCGGTGGTGATGTCGGATCTCGGCCCCTCTCCTGCAGCCCCCTGCGCCCTCCTCCCGAGGGGTAGGAGACTGTGGGAGCGGGGCAGCTGCTTGTTGCGGCGACCAGCACCTCCTGCAATCCATGGTTAGCGTATACCTGCTCCTGAAGAATTAGCGGTGCCCGATAATCGTTGCCTCCAGCGTGGCCAGTGGGACCGTTTCGGGGCTCCTGGAAAGGCTCGGCTTCTAGTGCCTCGTCCCCCCAGCTTGGGCTGAGGAGCGAGTGTTGTCCGTTCTCGTGAGGGTGTCCTTGGTCCATCATGAGGGGCACGTATTCCTCCGGCGCCGTCATCCCGAATGCCACGCTGTAATGCCTAGCATGCCACGCGGTCCCGCCTGTCACGCCCACTGCGGGGTGGCAGCGCGGCCGCCCACTGGGGCCGCGGGTCGCGTTGAGTCCTTCTTCTACGCGGGCCGGGGGCGGGGGCAGCGCCGCTGCCGGTCCGGTGCTGACAGCTTCGCTAGCGTCGGAGTAGCCTTGGGGCTCGCGGGCGCGCGCGGAGCCCCCACACGGGTCGCCCTGGGCTTGAGATGGGAGCTGGGTGGAGAAGGGGTGAGCCCCCGAGGCGGCGAAGCCCAGGAGCTCCGCCACTCGCTCCAGAAGCACGTCGTGGCCGCCCTCCAGCAGTTTGCACTGCAGCAGCTCTCGGGCCACCGTGAGCGCGGCCCTCGAGTTCGCCTGCTCCCGGCGGGTGTACGGCGTCATGGTCGCGGCGTGATTGGAGGCCCTTGCTGCCGACCGTGCCTGCCGCGGTGTAAGAGTTGTCGAAGTCTGCCCGCGTCGCCCGCGGCCTGCAGCGCCCTGCAGACTGCGAGTTGCCTAGGGCACGGGGTCGCCCGAGGCGAGCGGTTCTGCGCGGGCGGGCCACGCAGCCCATGGTTCGGGGTTGCCCTCCTGGTCGCCGGGCATGGTGATGACGACGCGACGGGGCACGGAGCGGTGGAAGACGAATTCCAGTGCACCCCTACCTGGCGCGCCAAATGTCGGATTTCGGGTTCCGGGAGACCCTTGAGGTTCGAACACTGGGGTGCGCGCGGAGATTTCGCCTCCTACCTCTCCGTCTCGTAAAGATCTAGACTACTGAAAGAGCTGCACAAGAGACACAAGGTTTATATTGGTCCGGGCCACCGTTGTGGTGTAATAGCCTACTCCAGTGTGTGGTGTGAGGATTGCCTCTTGGGATGATGATGATGAACAGTACAAGGAAGAATAGCCTCACGAGGGTCTGTTCTTGGCTGGGGCGATGAACTGCTGGGAGGAGTTCAGCCACCTTTCTCTCTCTCTCTCACTCACTCACTTCCTATTGCATCCTTACCGCCCCCTTACTATGTGAGTGGCTGGTCCTATTTATAGAGGCCCTGGTCCTCTTCCCAAATATCGAGCGGGAAGGGAGCCAAGAATGGCGGGCTAATTTGAAGGGGGACAACAAGTATCAGCTATCCTGACAAAAGTAGTCTTCGTCCGCGCAAAGCTCTGGTGATGACGCCGTCTTGGGCTCCACGGTGACCTCCGTCTCGTAGTCCTCCTAGTCTTGGTCTCGTTGCACCGAAATGGCAACCTTTGCCTGATGCCTCGGTACTCCGCGGCTGCGCTCGCCCCCTTTGCACCAAAGAGGAAAGGAGGACGCTTCGCGGGCTGGCGCCCGCCTGGCGCCCTGAGTCGTCATGGCTTGCTTCACGGCCACCTCGTGAGGTACCCCGCCTTGATTTCTCCGCCTCCTTGTGAGCCAGCCTGACGAGGCCACGCCTGAGGAAGCTCTGCGTCGTCCGCCCCGCGAGGCTTGGCCCCTCGTGAGGGTCTTGAGTCTTGTGTTGATGGAGATGGGCCGTGCTGGGCCCCCTTTGAGCCACGCCGCAGGCCGCAGGCAGGCAAGTCTGGGGACCCCCGTTCCCAGAACGCCGACATCGATAGCGTAAATTAAGCCCTTGTGTTCAATGGCATCAGAGAACCATGGAGGATGTATGATCCTGCGATGGACGTGCAGATTTATCCACTTACCGCAGTGACCTGTCAGATAGGCGAGACCGCGGTTGAAGAATGCAATTAGCCTGAAGTCTTTATAATTAGCAGATCTTGTGGGCACTTGGTAGATTACAACCTTGAGCAAATCAAACTTGGTATCATGTTGGCTACTGTAAGATTCCGAGTATTCTAGGCCGCGGTGCCAAAGCAGTGCAGTGTTAATCGAAGGAAGGGGGATGAATCACGGGTGTAGACCTCCACGAGCATCCAGTTGCCGCGATTGTCGATGAGCACCATCCAAGACGTGTTCATGCCGACCCAGTACATACCGTTAATGTAGTTGAGGCTGATGGGGATCAGATCGCAGTCAAGGGGGTTGATGCTCGCCAACCTATGATCGTTATGCTGCGTGACATGCCGTTTCTGAAGATCAGGCGGCATCAGCAAGCAAGGAGCTGGCTTAAAAAGCTTTGGCCTGAGGTCTTTGAGTAAACAGTACAGCCCCGACGAGCACGCGGCGAGCGGCATGGTACTGAGATTGTCCACACGCGAAACAATGAGCTTGATTACCTCTGTGGGGAGCGAATTCCAGCCACTCTTTCGGCGGACGCTGCTCGGTTCTGCCATTGTTAGTGCTTGGGTTTCGGACGAGGGGGGAGGTGGTGCCTTAGTGAGGATGGAAGATTGGACGAGATTATGTGCGGACGAAGATGGAGAAGCGAATATGTGCTACGGGAAGTGGACAGGTGATGATGACTACATCACGCCACTTGACATATGAGACACATACCAGCAGCGTAGGGTCATGTCGATGCCAAACAACCTTCTTGAGTGATCACAGTACTGGTACTCCCTACAGTGCTAAGCCCTAACTTGCTTGAGTAGAGTAGTAGAGTAGGACTCTGCTCTACTACTAGCACCAGAGGAGTAGTATATTCTAATCTAAAATAGTTACAAACTTCAATGCCCGAGCGTGGAACGACTACGAACTATGCTCAAAGACCGTGGCCCTGTTTGGTTCAATGAGTTAGAGTTAGTTTGGACTCAACTAACCCAAAAATATCCAAATGGGAGGGTTAGTTTGGGTTAGATGCATCTAACCCATCCAAAAAATCTAACCCATCCAAGAGGTGCTTATTTGGGTTAGTTCTCTTTGGGACTGTCTGTGTCAAAACCGGCGGATCTCGGGTAGGGGGTCCCGAACTGTGCATCTAGGCGGATGGTAACAGGAGGCAGGGGCACGATGTTTTACCCAGGTTCGGGCCCTCTTGATGGAGGTAAAACCCTACGTCCTGCTTGATTAATATTGATGATATGGGTAGTACAAGAGTAGATCTACCACGAGATCAAGGAGGCTAAACCCTAGAAGCTAGCCTATGGTATGATTGTTATTCGTCCTACGGACTAAAACCATCCGGTTTATATAGACACCGGAGAGGGCTAGGGTTACATAGAGTCAGTTACAATGGTAGGAGATCTACATATCCGTATCGCCAAGCTTGCCTTCCACGCCAAGGAAAGTCCCTTCCGGACACGGGATGAAGTCTTCAATCTCGTATCTTCATAGTCCAGGAGTCCGGCCAAAGGTATAATCCGGCTATCCGGACACTCCCTAATCCAAGACTCCCTCAGTAGCCCCTGAACCAGGCTTCAATGGCGATGAGTCCGGCGCGCAGATTGTCTTCGGCATTGCAAGGCGGGTTCCTCCTCCAAGTACTTCATAGAAGATTTTGAACACAAAGGTAGTGTCCGGCTCTGCAAAATAAGTTTCCACATATTTCCATAGAGAGAATAATATTTACAAAAATCTAATCTGCTGACGTATTCCATAGCGTGACATCACACCACGCCCAAGTCTTTATTCGAATCGTCTTACTGTCCCACCTCAGCGCATTTAGCGAGGCAGTTTCCTTCGCACGTCTTGTCAAAGCAGAGATCGTGTCCCCTTATTCTGGGATCCTCATCAATACGGACGTGGGTAACCCAACCGCGCCATTGATTACGGCGCTTGGGAGATAAGCGAGTTTTACCAGGCTGGTGGGGACGCATAGTCGCATCCGCCCATATAAGGGGATAAGGATCCACCTTTTCAACCACGCCTTGTTCCTCCTTTGCCTATCCATTTCCGCGCACTCAAGCTTCAGCGCCCAAGTCCGCACACCCCACCTCAACCTCCTCCAGCCATGTTCGGAGCGGGAGGCAAGTGGATGGTCTCCTCCATCACGGAGGGACTCATCAAAAAACTGAGGAAGGCCGAATACTTG
The DNA here is from genome assembly GCF_003073215.2 of Triticum urartu. Classification (NCBI taxonomy): domain Eukaryota; kingdom Viridiplantae; phylum Streptophyta; class Magnoliopsida; order Poales; family Poaceae; genus Triticum; species Triticum urartu. The sequence goes on from NC_053024.1 coordinate 672,531,760, forward strand.
TCTAACGACATTGCGCACCAGCTTCCCGAAGAGGGGAAGCTCATCCCCACCCCTAGGCCCCATGAGAGGGTGGTGTTCCTTCCCCATTTCCTCCGCGGACTGGGCATCCCTCTCCACCCATTTGTCCGGGGGCTCATGTTCTACTATGGCCTGGATTTCCACGATCTGGCCCCGAACTTTGTCCTCAACATCTCGGTGTTTATCGTGGTGTGCGAGGCTTTCCTCCACATCCGCCCCCATTTCGGCCTATGGCTCAAGACTTTCAATGTCAAGCCGAAGGTGGTGCGCGGCACCCAGGCGGAGTGCGGAGGCGCCATGGTGGGCAAGATGCCCAACGTCTTATGGTTTGAGGGCTCCTTCGTGGAGACCCTAAAGGGGTGGCAATCGGGGTGGTTTTACATCACCGAGCCGCGCGACCCTGAATGGGTCGCAGCCCCCGAGTTCCGATCCGGACCCCCTACGCAGCTGACCTCCTGGAAAGAGACAGGCCTGTCGTGGGGTACACAAGGAGAGCTGACCGGACTTCAAACATGCGTCCAAACCCTGGTGGACAAGAAGCTCAAACTTGTCAACGTAGTCCAGGTTATGCTCATCCGCCGGATCCTCCCGTGTCAACAACGGGCTTTCAACCTGTGGGAGTTCGACCCGGCATGGCACCGAACTCTGAGCAGGCTCTTCGACATGACGTACAAAGATGCCTGGAAGGTGCTTTTCAAGGGTGCCGAGGCCCCCGCATCCGCTACCGAGGATCGCGGATTCAGCACGCAGCGTCACGCTCGTGCGGTAAGCTGTTTTTACCTTTCACAGGGTATTAGTTTTTCATGGTTTGACTCCATGCGGGATCTAAGCTCCCTTACCTTTGACAGGATTGGCAGGAGACGTCCGGACAGATCAACTGTCCGGCTCCTTTGCCCGAAGGCCCAGCGGACGCTCACTTGGCGAAGCTGCTGGTTCCGGCACCCTATGTGGTGCCGGAGAAGAAGGCCAAGAAGAACGCCACGGGGACTCGAAAGAGTGCCCGGCACCAGGAGGTGTCGGATTCATCATCCGCCGACTCCAAGGCACACTCCTCCCATGGAGACGAGGAGGAGGAAGAAGAGACCTCTCCCCCTCCAGCGGGGGGAGGGAAGAAAAGGAAGGCCGCCCCAACTGGGGAGGCCGAAGGGTCCAAGAAGGGGAAGACCCCTCCTCCGGACTACTCCACCAATGCCGACGACGGCGAAGAGGAGTGGTCGCACAGGGCCAAGCCCCTGGCAAGATCATAAGTATCCAGATACCAGAGTGATTCATAGCATTCCCCCATTGCACAGCTTTTCCTTACGTCGAACATGTCTATGCAGTTCGCCCAAGGCCGGGCTCGACAAGTCGTCGAGCGGCTCCCTGGATTCGTCGAATGTGAATTCTCTTCCGGCGGCTACCTCCCCCCACCCTACGGACGACGCCGAGGTGGCGTCCCAACAGGTTCCAAGCCAGGAGGAGGTGGTCCTGGAGGCGCCGCAAGGCGACCTCCCGGACTCCAGGCGTGAAGGGGATAGAACCCCCAAGGGCTCTAAGTCCGGCTTTGAGCCGGACACCGCGCCGGAACCTTCAACGGTTCCGGACTCCGGTAGGCAGCCTCCTTCCAAGAGGAGCAAGCCTGCCGAGCCGGTGACCTCCGTCCAACCGGAGGCACCGGACAATTTGCTGGAGGTGCTTAACGGCGCCTCCATCAACGAGGAGAACCGCACTATTATGAGTGCGGTGATCCAGAAGGTTTAGTCCGCCAAGAGCGGACTGACTCAAGCCTGTGCCAGCCTTCTAACAGGCTTCGAGGTAAGTAAAGAATATGTAAAAATATTACCGCATAGACAGTAGCCCCTGATGCTCTGTTCGGCGTTCGGAAAGAAAAGCCGAAAAGAGGATCTAATAACACTCGCAGGAGTCTAACATAATCAAGTCAATATGCGTATGCAGGCTTCGCTGCTGGCCTCCACCGCACTGACTGCGGAGGTGGACATGCTGAAGCAAAACCTCGCGTGGTCCGAGAACGAGTTCGGCCATGCCAAGAGGCAACTCGAGGAGAAGGAAGGTAAGTAATACCTTTCGCAAGTATATAGAGAAGATGTGGTTGCAAAAAATGACAGGATCAACGTGCTATTATAGGGGCCAGGACCGAGGTGGCATCCCTCAAGAAAGCGCTGTCCGAGGCCAAAAACAGAGCGGCCGCGGAGCGCACAGAGAGAGGGAAGTAGGAGGCGCGGGTGGAGGAGGTGCAGAAAGAGCTCCAGGCTCTCGTGAAAAAACACAAGAGTTTGGAGCTTGACTTGAAGACGCAAGCGTCCGAGCTTGTGGAAGCCCTCGAAAGCGCGAAGTCTGCCAAGGCCGAAGCCCAGAAAGCCCTCCAAGAAATTGGAGATATGAAGAAGATAGAGGCGGGTAAGGCATTCATTATGCAAAGCAAGCACGTGAAAGTGAATTACTTGTTACTTACCCGAGTCCGGAGCTCTCCAGGAGCATTCGCAGATTTGCCCCGTAGTGCGTCTGATGCCGCCACCTACTACCGAGCTGACGAGGGGAGCTCGACGAAGAAGGTGTTCTTGTCTCAGTATGCTGACGCTGGACACCTGGTGCCTTTGAGGGACCAGCTGAAGGAAATGGTCGAGCTCCACAAGGTGGCCGAACAGGCCATAAAGGGCCTCATAGTTCGGCTTTGGCCTGGAGAGGCTCTTCCTGGGAACTACTTCGGGCTGGTGAGGTGGCTGGTGGATGCCCGTCCATGGCTTGAAGTAATCAAGCGCTCCGTAGGGCGCTTGCCCATGCTAAAGTGCACTGGGGCAAGATGGATGCAGAGAAGCTGGTGAAGGACGGGCCGCCGCCGGGCAAGGAGCATCACGTCCCGGAAGCGTATTATGAGGGCGTCCTGAAGGGTGCCCGCCTTATAGTGGATGAATGCTCCAAAAATGTAATGTTTGAGTAAACTCGCATTTGTGATCCTGTACGCTAAAAACTTGTTCATATGCGCTGAGCAACGCTTTTGAATTTAAAATATTACCTTCTGTGCGGCCGTTTATCAAATTTGAGAGATGGCGAATCGTCAGCTTCTGCCCCCATGCCGCGAGTGTTGGGGTGTTCGGGGTAAACATGAGCGCTCTTTTTCCCATTCTTGGGTCTTTCGAGGGAGGCGCTCAACACAACGAACAAGGCAATCAGACTATAATGCTTGAACACTCTCACTTAGCCATAGAATTATATAATTTTAAATTTCGGCGAAGCCCCTAGTGTTCGGAAGACCGAGTTCGGGGCGCTATCCACGCCTAGGCCGGATAAAGCCGACTCCTCGCTCTAAGCGGCATAAGTCTTTAGGGACTCGAAAACCTCTCGAACAGCGACCAGCTCTCGCCTCATCATGACGGTCAGTTTTAGCTTTCTCTACTCAGGTGCTTAGCCCAGCTCAACTGGGGCACAATCGCAGTAGTTCTCCTAGTGCTACCTTAGCCGATATAACGGAACGTAAGGTACCAAAAAATAGGAGCCGGGCAAACCCAACTATTGACCCAAGACATGATTCGGAGACGATGCATATAATGCTATAAGTTCGGGGTGCTGCACTTGTGAAAGTGTTCGGACTTCTCACACCGTGTTGTCGGGTACTTCAGCCCCTGGCGTATTGGCCGTACCAAAGTGTACGGGTGCAACATGTCATTAATGAACATATATTCGTAAAAAAGAGTAATGTAGTAATAGACGGAAGCTATGCATTGTTTATTTAAAAAAGCTGCGATCAAAGCAGAACGATACAAATACTACAATAAGCAAAAGATGGGACTATTTAACATGTCCTTTCCAGGGGCAAGCTGCGGAATGTTATGTGAAATAGGTATACTGCTCGTTATAGAGAGCACCTTAGAGTTCCATAGTGCGGCGTAGTTTTCTGCTTCCCTGGTTGTATCGTTTGTGAGGCAATTGTACTGCCGGACAAGCCTTCCGAAGAATGAAGTCCTGAAAATAAGAGAAAATTAAGAAATCGGCAGCCCCGAATGCAGTTTAAGCCGTGTTTCGGGCGTGCCATGATGGTGCCCCTCCCCCTGTGCCCATGGTATTTCCAGAGCGTAATTATGTACGCGCAGCACTGGTTTCGCAAGTTCGCGAGGGCTGGGGTTGGGGCCGCATTGCTACGCTTGCTCTGAATGTGCCAGGTGGTCTTGTTGTAGGTTACTCCGGGCGCGCTTGACGGTGTCCAGACGTTTAGTGGTCGGACTGGAGAATTGCCTTGAGAGGCTGCTTTGTACTTCCGCTGCGATAGCCGCCGTATGCTCCTCCGTTCGGAGAGAGCGTTCGGTGTTTCCATTGACCGTGATGACTCCTCGAGGGCCTAGCATCTTGAGCTTGAGGTATGCGTAGTGCGGCAAACTTGGCAAATGCGGATCGCCTGAGCAGTGCGTGATAGCCACTGCGGAACAGGGCTATATCGAAGATTAACTCCTTGCTTCGGAAATTATCCGGAGATCCGAAGACCACTTCAAGTGTATCTGAGCCTGTACAACTGGCCTCTACACCTGGTATGACGCCTTTAAAGGTTGTTTTAGTGGGTTTAATCCTCGAGGGATCGATGCCCATTTTCCGCATTGTATCCTGGTAAAGCAGGTTCAGGCTGCTGCCGCCGTCCATAAGGACTCTAGTGAGGTGAAATCCGTCAATAATTGGGTCTAGAACCAATGCGGCGAATCCGCCATGACGGATGCTAGTGGGGTGGTCCCTTCGATCAAAAGTGATCGGGCAGGAAGACCATGGGTTGAACTTTGGGGCGACTGGCTCTATCGCGTATACGTCCCTTAGCGCACGCTTCCGCTCCCTCTTGGGGACATGGGTTGCGTATATCATGTTCACCATCCGCACTTGTGGGGGAAAACCTTTCTGTCCACTGTTGTTCGGCGGCCGGTGCTCCTCCTCATCATTGCTATGTAGCCCCCTATCTCTTCTTTCGGCATTTAACTTGCCTGCCTGCTTGAACACCCAACAATCCCTGTTGGTGTGATTGGCTGGTTTTTCGGGGGTGCCATGTATCTGGCATGAGCGGTCGAGTATTCGGTCCAAACTGGACGGGCCCGGAGTATTTCTTTTGAATGGCTTTTTCCGCTGACCTGGTTTAGAGCCTCTGAATCCGACATTAGCTGCCGTATCCTCAGCATTGTCGCCATTAATGCGGCGCTTTTGCTTGTTGTGACACGACCTGCCACTGTTGTCCTTGGTATCCGAATTACCAGGGCTCTTGGTCATGTTATTGCTGCGAGCTAGCCAGCTGTCTTCTCCTGCGCGAAAGCGGGTCATAAGTGTCGTGAGGGCTGCCATAGATTTCGGCTTTTCCTGCCCTAGGTGCCGTGCAAGCCACTCATCGCGGATGTTATGCTTGAAGGTTGCTAGGGCCTCTACGTCCGGACAGTTGACGATTTGATTTTTCTTGGTTAGGAATCGTGTCCAGAATTGTCTGGCCGATTCCTCTGGCTGCTGAATTATGTGGCTAAGGTCATCGGCATCTGGTGGTCGCACATAAGTGCCCTGGAAATTGTCGAGGAATGCGGCTTCCAGGTCCTCCCAACAACCAATTGATTCTGCTGGCAAGCTGTTAAGCCAATGCCGAGCTGGTCCTTTAAGCTTGAGTGGGAGGTATTTGATGGCATGTAGGTCATCACCACGGGCCATGTGGATATGAAGGAGATAGTCCATGATCCATACCGCAGGATCTGTTGTCCCGTCATATGATTCAATGTTCACGGGTTTGAAACCCACAGGGATTTGATGATCCATTACTTCATCTGTGAAGCATAGTGGGTGTGCGGCGCCTCTCTATTGGGCTATATCACGACGCAGCTCAAACGAGCTTTGTCTACTGTGTTTGGCCCGGCCGAATTGACTGTATCCGAAGTGACAGTTACCATCTCGTGCCGTGGGGTGCCTACGCGATCCGTAGATCGATCTTGTTTGCCTTGCCTTGTCCTCCAATATATCTCGCAGGTCTGGCGCATTTTCCCGTGCCTTGGTATTTTTTGAGCGGCGCCGGGGTGCGGCTTGAGTGGAGGGCCGAGAGGCTTCTCTGTCGTGGCCACGTGGTGGCCGGTCGGCCGCATCATGCGCTGGTGATGTAGGTTTAGGTGCTTCCTCCTCTAGTTGGGGTAGCAACCTGTGCTTTGGGTAGCTCTTGGAGGGGCGTTCAAGTTCATACTCTTCGGCCGCAAGGACTTTAGTCCATCTGTCGGCTAGCAAATCTTGATCAGCTCTAAGCTGTTGCTGTTTTTTCTTGAGGCTATTCGCCGTGGCCATAAGCCTGCGTTTGAAATGCTCTTGTTCGACGGGATCCTCCGGCACGACAAATTCGTTGTCGTCGAGGCTTGCCTCGTCTTCGGAGGGAGGCATATAATTATCGTCCTCGACCTCTCTGTCTGCCGCTCTCTCATGAGGGCTGGCTTCTCCATCCTCCTGTGCTGAATCTTGCTGGAGGTGGTTGTCTTCGGCACTATCCGGGGTGTTATTATCTCCCGTGCCGGAATCACCGTTTTTGCTTTGGCGGCATTTAGAGCGGCGCCGCTGACGCTGGCACTTAGGCTGCTTCTTGGAGGGGTCATCCTCCGCTGTTCCATCCTTGCCTTCTTTTGGGGTGTCCACCATGTATATATCATACGACGAGGTGGCTTTCCAGTGCCCTATAGGCGCTGGTTCTTGATCGTCTCTTGCATCGGCGTCCATGCCGTCGATGTCTTCGGAGTCGAAGTTGAGCATGTCGGTTAAATCATCCACAGTGGCTATGAAGTGGGTGGAGGGTGGGCTTTGAATTTCTTCATCATCCGCATCCCAACCTTGCTGACCATAGTCCGGCCAGGGCTCTCCTGATAAAGAGAGAGACTTTAGTGAATTCAGAATATCGCTGAAGGGCGAGTGCTGAAAGATGTCTGCGGCGGTGAACTCCATGATCGGCGCCCAATCGGGTTCGATCGGTAGGGGCGCGGAGGGCTTGGAGTCTAGAGAGGAGTCCAGCTCCTTGGAGTCACAGGCTTCGCAGAGAATAGGGCTGATGTTCGGCTCGATCGCCGTAGAGATTGCAGCCCCCGAGGCGGTGTCCAACCACCCATCCTTGGTTGGCGCAGTTGGCTCCTAATTAAGGGTCGGAGCTGATGCGGGTGCAGCCTCCAGGGCACTGTTTGGCAGCAGAGCTAGATCATGCCCATCGTGACAGTGCGGCGCGCTCAGCTGCAGCTCGAATCCGTCGAAGATCAAGTCTCCACAGAGGTCCGCTGTGTATTTTAAACTTCCAAATCTGACCTGACGGCCAGGGCCGTAGCTTTCGATCTGCTCCAGATGGCCAAGCGAATTGGCCTACAGTGCAAAGCCGCCAAATACGAAGATCTGTCCGGGGAGAAAAGTCTCATCCTGGATCGCATCGTCGTTGATGATCGGAGAAGCCATCGGGCCTAAAAGTGACGACACAGAGGAACTCTCAATGAAAGCACCAATGTTGGTGTCAAAACCGGTGGATCTCGGGTAGGGGGTCCCGAACTGTGCGTCTAGGCGGATGGTAATAGGAGGCAGGGGACACGATGTTTTACCCAGGTTCGGGCCCTCTTGATGGAGGTAAAACCCTACGTCCTGCTTGATTAATATTGATGATATGGGTAGTACAAGAGTAGATCTACCACGAGATCAAGGAGGCTAAACCCTAGAAGCTAGCCCATGGTATGATTGTTATTCGTCCTACGGACTAAAACCCTCCGGTTTATATAGACACCGGAGAGGGCTAGGGTTACACAGAGTCGGTTACAATGGTAGGAGATCTACATATCCGTATCGCCAAGCTTGCCTTCCATGCCAAGGAAAGTCCCTTCCGGACACGGGACGAAGTCTTCAATCTTGTATCTTCATAGTCCAGGAGTCCGGCCGAAGGTATAATCCGGCTATCCGGACACCCCCTAATCCAGGACACCCTCAGGGACCACTAAAAACACATTTTTCTCTCGCTCTCCTCGCAGCAGATCCCTCCCCAGTTCCTCGAAACTTCTCGTCCTCTCCCTCCCTCCCTCTCGCACCGCCCATGTGAATGCGCCTCGCCATATCCGCGCTCCCGTCCGCCGTCGGTAAGCAGCCCCGCCCTATCCTCCCGTTCCAACCCCCTCGTCTCCCCGCGGCCCGTCCGCTCGCTGGTAAGTAGTCACGGCTCCTTGCACGGCTCGTCCCCGTCGGCCTCGACCATTGTGACTGCACAAGAGGCCAGTGCGGCTCCTTACCGGGCGCGTCCCCATCTGCCTCGGCTAGGGCTCGCTCCACTCCACCAAATCCGGCAAGAAATAGGGTCCAAAGTAGCCAAATGATTGAGAAAGAGCATTTATTGTCAATCTAACCCTCTCATCCAAACACCTTTTTGGTTAGAGTTAGTTTAGAGTTGGTTCAGGGTTAGAATCTAACTCTAACCTCTAACCGAGTTAGAGTATCCAAACAGGGCATGTGTCTACGTGGTGTTTGGACATGGGCGACAACCTCAACGCCAACGGTGTTGCTCCCGTTGCACCGTATGTGTTTCCGTCCTTCCTGTTCGAAATCGTGGTAGAATTCATGTTTCTACTCTGTATCATACAACTATGCTAGTCCACATGATTAGTTTCATCTCTGTTATAGCCGTCATCATTTATTTTGTGCTTATTTGGATTAAATCTCGTAGTAACTTGCTCATATATTCAACTGGCGCAACGTCCCCTACAGCCACTCCTGTTTCATGGACGGCCTGGTCGATGCCTCCAAGGAGCCCTTCGTCCACTGCTATGAGTGCCCGATGCCGTTTTGTGGCTCGGCGGCGGACATGGTGCATCACCTCACGGATGCATGCAGCGGTCACTGTTGGCCCTTGGCGGAGAACATCAAGTACGAGACATGCTACCCGTTCACCATGCTGGAGTCGCTGGAGGATCACCGCCGCCTTCTAGTCTCGGAGGAGGATGTCATCGTCTTCCTCTTGATCGTGGGCACCGGCGAGGCCCGCGCACGCCGCCGCCCCGTCTCTGTAATGTGCGTCAGGGGTGACCCCACTGACGCTGACGCTGACACGAGGCCGATGTACGGGTGCGTGGTCAGTGTTACTACCCCTTCGGGTCGCGTGGGCGGCGACACCGGCCTCATCGAACAGACTTGGACTCTGGGGAGCTGGGACTATCCCGCCAATGTGGACTTGGAAAACCCATGGCATCCTTTACCCACCGACGCGGTGCATGGGGACTCCAAGGAGGTTCACCTGGACATACGCATTATCAAGTTGAATGTGAGAGCCTCCCTTCCAGTTAATTATGGGCTTCTCTATTGGGCCTTCATCAGTGGGCTGCATGTTATCAACAAGTGGAAAATGTGTTCCATACGAAAAATAGTATGCGCTACGTATGGTATGGGGAACTAAAGGATCGAACCGTGCAACGACTTCCAAAACATTGTGTTTGTCGTTCTAACAACACATTTATTCAACCAATAGACGAAATATACTACTGATTGTACATTGAAAACAGCAGCAGCAGCAAATAGGGCTGGGGTGCAACAGAAGTAGTAAGCAGGCCAGAAGAGTGAAGACGCAGCTCTCTCTTCCAAACCAAACAGCAGCCATCATTACAAAAGGGCTACCAAAAAGAATAGGTGTATGCATCAAACTAAATAAAGATCCTACTACACCAAGTGTACGCATCTAACTAACTGGCTCAGTTAGACGTTACTATTTATTAAGCTGTGGAGATTGGCTGACGGCTTGAACCAGATGGGTGCCTGACGGGGGAAACTCCAGCCAGCAGGTCGAAGTCTGATACTTGCGACCCTCTCTCCTACTTTAGGCTGCAGAGCATGGCGGCACATATCATGGTATGGTGCATGCAGAGACGCATGGTACGCTGTGTACACACAGTTTTGCCTGATTAACGAAACCGCGCTGCCATCATGATCCTTGCCATCGGTTATCTCCTGGTTAATCGGATAATTCAGTCCAACAAACAGAGAGCGTGTACCAAGGCTACTTACCAGCCTCCAGTCAAAAATTCCTGAATGCCCAGAGAAGCTGGGATCCTGCTCAAAGACCTTGCAGTGACTGTGATTGTATTCCGCAGGAAGTGGATAGGTGATGATGACTACAGCATGCCACTTGACTTAGGAGACACATACCAGCAGCGTAGGGTCATGACGATGCCAGACAACTTGCTTGAGTGATCATAGTACTGGTACTCCCTACAGTGCTATGCCCTAACTTTCTTGAGTAGAGTAGTAGAGTAGGACTCTGCTCTACTACTAGCACCAGAGGAGTAGTATATTCTAATCTAAAATAGTTACAAACTTCAATGCCCGAGCGTGGAACGACTACGAACCATGCTCAAAGACCGTGTCTACATGGTTTTTGGACATGGGCGACAACCTCAACGCCAACGGTGCTGCTCCCGTTGCACCGTATGTGTTTCTGTCCTTCCTGTTCGAAATCCAAGGAGGTTCACCTGGACATACGCATTATCAAGTTAAATGTCGATCATTAGTCTTCGCTCAATGTAATCCGCTGTCTAAGCATGTGGAGACTTCCATGCAGGATCTTGCTCTATTGGAGTATCGCGCATGAATAAAAGTTTATCCGTTTATGGTTTAGTCTACAATCTTCCATGTATGATTTTTTACTACAGTACTGGTGAAAGACTTACGATGAACCATTTCTTACATCTCCTCTGCCCGCTTGCAAGTCATCCTGATTTAATCCCTCCGTCTAGGTGTATAAGCGCATGGTTAATATTACTTAATAGTATAGCCAACTGTTGACTAAAAGAAAGTGCCATGTCATCTGTAGCCAACATGTATAACAATCGATACTCAAAAACTAATTCTTAAAGATCATTTCTTGCAAAGCACAATTAGTGTTATTTCTTCACAAGTTTTGGATGCAGGTTGAACAGTTGAACGCTTTTGTTTGCAAAAGATACCTTTTTATCTATTTCACCCGGATGTTTGTGAGCTCTAGATATGAAATAATATCCGAAGAAACCTATTGATACCCATTACACATGAGATGTCCCCCACATCCTTTGTCAAAATAAACAACTCCCCGATCAATGCATTTCACTCTTCGGTGCAACGCACGGGCACCTTACTACTATAGATTGGTATGACCAAAAATTGAACTAACATTATATATAGTAAGATAAATGCTGATGCATGTCACCTAAAATTATATCATTCAAAACTATGTTCAAATATGAATCCAACGATATAGTTTTTGTTGACATGCACTAACATTTTGTCAGTTACATCTCCAGTCAAATTCAATGGGGGGCTAATAAACCACGACCGATGTAGTACAAGTGTAGAGGGCGGCGCTGCACGGGAGTCTCACCTCTCACCCCGCTCGTGGCGCGGCAATAAAGCCGTCATATCACAAAACCCAACCACTCCCAGTAATAAGTGGCCTGGTAAAATAAACGGACAAGAAACCATCACATCCCTCCATCTTTTTTGCATTTCATCTCTCTGCATTTACTTTATCCGGTTCATCTAGCACACTCGATCCCTAGCTACTACTCCTAGGGCCAGTTCTTTTGGCAGCTTCCCCAGCTTTTCCCACAAGACTAGTCATAGTGGAGAGTTGTTGGGGAACGTAGTAATTTCAAAAAAATTCCTATGCACACGCAAGATCATGGTGATGCATAGCAATGAGAGGGGAGAGTGTGATCTACGTACCCTTGTAGATTGACAACGGAAGCGTTTGGTTGATGTAGTCGTACGTATCCACGGCCCGACCGATCAAGCACCGAAACTACGGCACCTCCGAGTTCTAGCACACGTTCAGCTCGATGACGATCCCCGGACTCCGATCCAGCAAAGTGTCGGGGAAGAGTTCCGTCAGCACGACGGCGTGGTGACGATCTTGATGTACTACTGTCGCAGGGCTTCGCCTAAGCACCGCTACAATATTATCGAGGACTATGGTGGCAGGGGGCGCCGCACATGGCTAAGAATATGATCACGTGGATCAACTTGTGTTCCTCTGGGGTGCCCCTGCCTCCGTATATAAAGGCTCAAGGGGGGGTGCGGCCGGCCTAGGAGAGGCGCGCCAGGAGGAGTCCTACTCCCTCCGGGAGTTGGATTCCCCCCCCCCCCAATCCTAGTTGGAATAGGATTCGCGGAGGGGGAAAAAGAGGAAGGGGGGCCGGCCCCCTCTCCTTGTCCTATTCGGACCAAGGGAGGGGAGGGGCGCGCGGCCCATCTCTGGCTGCCTCTTCTCTTTTCCACTAAGGCCCACTAAGGCCCATATATCTCCCGGGGGGTTCCGGTAACCTCCCGGTACTCCGGTAAAATCCCGATTTCACCCGGAACACTTCCGATATCCAAACATAGGCTTCCAATATATCAATCTTTATGTCTCGACCATTTCGAGACTCCTCGTCATGTCCGTGATCACATCCGGGACTCCGAACAACCTTCGGTACATCAAAACGTATAAACTCATAATATAACTGTCATCGAAACCTTAAGCGTGCGGACCCTACGGGTTCGAGAACAATGTAGACATGACCGAGACATGTCTCCGGTCAATAACCAATAGCGGGACCTGGATGCCCACATTGGCTCCTACATATTCTACGAAGATCTTTATTGGCCAGACCGCATAACAACATACGTTGTTCCCTTTGTCATCGGTATGTTACTTGCCCGAGATTCGATCGTCGGTATCCAATACCTAGTTCAATCTCGTTACCGGCAAGTCTCTTTACTCGTTCCGTAATACATCATCCCGCAACTAACTCATTAGTTGCAATGCTTGCAAGGCTTAAGTGATGTGCATTACCGAGAGGGCCCAGAGATACCTCTCCGACGATCGGAGTGACAAATCCTAATCTCGAAATACGTCAACCCAACATGTACCTTTGGAGACACCTATAGAGCACCTTTATAATCACCCAGTTACGTTGTGACGTTTGGTAGCACACAAAGTGTTCCTCCGGCACAGGGGAGTTACATAATCTCATAGTCATAGGAACATGTATAAGTCATGAAGAAAGCAATAGCAACATACTAAACGATCGGGTGCTAAGCTAATGGAATGGGTCATGTCAATCAGATCATTCAACTAATGATGTGATCCCGTTAATCAAATAACAACTCTTTGTCTATGGTCAGGAAACATAACCATCTTTGATTAACGAGCTAGTCAAGTAGAGGCATACTAGTGACACTCTGTTTGTCTATGTATTCACACATGTATTATGTTTCCGGTTAATACAATTCTAGCATGAATAATAAACATTTATCATGAAATAAGGAAATAAATAATAACTTTATTATTGCCTCTAGGGCATATTTTCTTCAAGAATAACAATAAGGCACCTCACTCATTTATTTGGGCTTCTAAAATACTACTCCGTCCTGGTTTATTCCTCACCATTGTAATTTGTGCTAAATTTTGACCAAAGATTTAACTGGTTTATTCCTCACCATTGTAATCCCTCCATCTAGGTGTGTAAGTCATCTTACGAAAACCAAATAATCACAAAACACTTAGGCGCGGTGCATTAACTTCTACCTCGTTTCTTGTTTCTTGACATATCAACCAATAAGAGGTAACGAGTGTGCATGCTTTTAATGACTTGAGATATCAAACACAACATGCAGTGGTTAGTACATTGCATGCAATACTATTAATTAGCAAATAAACATTAACGTTTCTCGCTTTCTCCTCCTCCTTGGTCACGGTGCACAGCCTAAGAGCAAGTACAATAGAGACTAGTCAGCAGGCTGTAGCATCTTCCACATCAGCAAAATCATAGCTGGAGGAGAGAGAAGTGAGAAGAAAGGACCAAGCGGGCGCTTTGCGAGTCGCCGGGCAATAGCACAAGCAACGAGGAAAAGGAGCCTGCATGCAGCCCATGCGAGCGCTACGGCCGGCGTTCAGCTCCCCCCAGCCAATCATGTCACTTTCCTTTACCTAGCACAGCATGCATGCATTAAATGTATAGCCAACACTACAGCCATTCTACTGTATGAACTTTTTCAAATACATGCTACAGGTGACATGGCTCTACTATAGAGCTGGCAGCAGGTTTTACTATTAACCTTGCTCTAAGATGACTTACTCACCTAGACGGATGGAGTAGTGCATGTGACATGCACTAACATTTCATTAGTTAAATTTATGATCAAAATTTGACACAGATTACAATGGGGACCAATAAACCAGGACGAAGGTAGTAGTTATGGGATTACTAATCTAGAAGCCTAAAAAAACTGGCCCCTGGTACTCCTACTAGTAGTAGTACTCAAGTTGGAATTCCAATTGCACGGCACAACTTGTTAGGCAAAAAATTCGATACAGGGTGTAGGAAGCGGTTTGGGAATTTGCATGCCTTTCCAACCAGTGAGATACTCCATACAAAGTACAACATAGAAATAACCACAGAGAAGGAAGGTAAAAGTAAACAATCAAACGAGCATTTTTGCATTTGTTTTGCATTGAATCATTTCACAAGCTTGACTAGTGTTGTTTTTCTACTTTTACAAAAACCGCATCATAATGTTAAAACGTGCATTTGCACGTACATAAGTAATAGTAGTACTCCTTCCGTCTAGGTGTATAAGTCTTCCCTCCTTCTTGGTCACAGTGCACAACCAAAGATGACTTATTGGCCTAGACGGAGGGAGTAGCACAGTCTGCAAGCATATATCGAGAGAGACGTGTAGTGCGATAGTATATAGTAAAGTTTGTGCTATATGCACGTACTTGCAAAATGCGTACGAATACACAAGGTTTCAAAACTTTCCCTTTTACATACTTAATTAAGAACGCTAAAAATTCCTGAACGTTCGACATTTATCATTTGCGTCCCAAAACTAATGAGATCGCCTTACGAAACAAAAATTATACTCCTCCTAAAAGCCACGACGCTCGCAGGAGCGCTTGCGGCACGCCACGAGTGCCCTGGTGTACGGCTGTTTCCCAGCGCACCGACACAACACCTCTTCCTCAGCCTCACAACTCGCGAGGTGCTGATTGGTGACTTGCCAGCGGGCGAGCGCAATCTCAGCGGTGTGGTGATCCGGCGCGAACAGGTACTCCTCCTCGCTGGAAGCATGCACCCGGTCCACGTACCGCCAAGCGTAGATGAGGCGCTTGGGCCCGACTGCACTCAGGGTGTCAGCACGGGCGTCCTCCGCCACCCTCATGGCCCTCGCACGAGCCTTCTGCCAAAGAGCCAATCACCTTACTCTCTCGGACGCGACATAGGCCTCCCAGGCAGCTTGTTTCGCGGTGCGCTTCTCTTCCTCGGCCTTCTTCTCCGCCTCTATTTTAGCGCGCTCTGCTGGAGGAAAAGCCTCCCACAAGGCGACATCCATTTCTTTCCAAAGCTCCTCAAGGCTGGGGGGCTCGGCGGGCGGCGCGACGTTCTCCTCGTAGCGGGGAGCCGACGCGTCCTCCAACGCGCGTGCTGGCGAGATTGGGAACGCCAACGCGTCCAGCTCGACGCGTCGCGGCGAGGAGCGGAACACCGACACGTCCTCCTCGACTAGTGGCGGCGAGGAGCAGAACGTCGACGCGTCCTCCTCGACTAGTGGAGGCGAGGAACGGAACGGCGACGCGTCACGTAGCGGCGAGGAGCGGAACACCGACGCGTCCTCCTCAACTAGTGGTGGCGAGGAACGGAACGGCGACGCGTGACCGTCCGCGCGGTGCAGCGAGGGGCTCCTAGGGCTTGGGAGGGGTGATGCCATGGTGGTCGACGTGAGAGGGAGGGGGAGGAGATAGCGATAAACGTGAACATGAGGGGGAGGAGATAGCGATGTCATGGGAGGCACAATATTTATAGCAAGCAATGGCACACCTACGTAAGATATGGACTGAGCTGCACTGACTTAACTGCAGGTCCAGTTGCGTCACTGACATGTGGGCCAGACCCCTGTTGGGCCCATATGTCAGTGACCCAATGCACCTACAGTTAAGTAACAGCTACGTGGGCATATTTGTTGGAGTAAATTACGGGGGAGCGAAGGGGTGGAAATATTGCTGGTCACAACGGATTGGACGAGCATGGGGGAGGAGAGTCATGCATGCAGATTTTTCACACGGGGTGGAGTGGTGGGACCGCCGGAGGGAGAAGGAGAGTTCGGCAGGCATATTGTTTCCACACATGGAGAGGAAAAGATTTGGAGACGAACGGGCTTCCTGCAGGTATGGGGAACGGTGCATAATAAATCATCTTGCATGTCGGGCTAGGTATAGTCTCAAGTCATTAAAAACATACACGCCCCACACATGTTCATATTTCAAGGCTAGACACGGGAATAGCAAACATGCTGATGTGGCAAAGAATTAAAGAAGAGAGAGGGGTTAGAGTAACTAGTGTTCATGCATGCATCTCGTTTTCCATTCACATTTTACAAGTAAAATTTGTGGACAAACTTTGACCCAAAGTACGATGGGGACTAGTAAACCAGAATGGAGGTAGTAGTTTTTTTAATCAAAGAAGGGTTTCCCCTTCTGATTTTCATTAGTGAAAACCACCATCTAAATCTAAACCATAGTATTTGCCCTAGAACTACCAGGTTCAACATCTCGCAACATAAACCCATACAACCTCCACCGCAAAAAAAAACCATACAACCATATGCCAAGGAGGTACGTAGTACTATGAATTCCATTTTCGCTCCATACCAATCGTTCTAAAAACTACTTACTACTTATAACGCGCCATTGAAAATCGGAACTCTTAACCCCTGAAAGGATCGAGAAGAGGTGTCTAGAGGGGGGTGATTAGATACTAAGTACCAAAAGTTGCAGTTTTTAATTTCTTTAAGTTGAAGTGGAGTTTTGGCACAAGTTTAACAAACACAATACATATCAAGCAAGCATGAAAAGAGTATATGAGCAGCAGAAAGTAAAGCATGCAAATTGCAAGAATGTAAAGGGAAGGGTTTGGAGAATTCAAACGCAATTGGAGACACGGATGTTTTTGTCGTGGTTCCATAGGTGGTTCTATCGTACATCCACGTTGATGGAGACTTCAACCCACATAAGGTAACGGTTGCGCGAGTCCACGGAGGGCTCCACCCACGAAGGGTCCACGAAGAAGCAACCTTGTCTATCCCATCATGGCCATCGCCTACGAAGGACTTGCCTCACTAGCGGTAGATCTTCACGAAGTAGGCGATCTCCTTGCCCTTACAAACTCCTTGGTTCAACTCCACAATCTTAGTCGGAGGCTCCCAAGTGACACCTAGCCAATCTAGGAGACACCACTCTCCAAGAAGTAACAAATGGTGTGTTGATGATGAACACCTTGCTCTTGTGCTTCAAATGATAGTCTCCCCAACACTCAACTCTCTCTCACAGGATATGGATTTGGTGGAAAGAAGATTTGAGTGGAAAGCAACTTGGGGAAGGCTAGAGATCAAGATTCATATGGTAGGAATGGAATATCTCGGCCTCAACACATGGGTAGGTGGTTCCCTCTCAGAAAATGTGTATTGGAAGTGTAGGTATGTTCTGATGGCTCTCTCCACGAATGAAGAGTGGGTGGAGGGGTATATATAGCCTCCACACAAAATCTAACCGTTACACACAATTTACCAATCTCGGTGAGACCGAATTGAAAAACTCGGTCGGAGCGATTTAGCAAACCTAGTGACCGTTAGGGTTTTCGGTGGGACCGACTAGATCAACTCAGTGGGACCGATGTGCTAGGGTTAGGGTAAATCCAAAACTCGGTTTGACCGATTACTCAAACTCCATGGGACCGATTTGGGTAATAAGTGAAATAGAGAGTTTGCCAAGCAAACTCGATGGGACCGATTGCATATATCGGTGGGACTGAAAATATTGCAATAGGAAACAGAGAGTTTGCAAGCCCATCTCAGTGAGACCGAGATCCCATCGGTGAGACCGAACTGATTAGGGTTTTGGCAGTGGCTATGACGTCTGAACTCGGTGGCTCTGGATAGAAGGAATCAGTGGGGCCGAGTTTGACTTTTGGTTTAGGTCATATGTGGATGTGGGAAGGTAGTTGAGGGTTTTGGAGCATATCACTAAGCACTTTGAGCAAGCAAGCCATTAAGCAACACCTCATCCCTCCTTGATAGTATTGGCTTTTCCTATAGACTCAATGTGATCTTGGATCACTAAAATATAAAATGTAGAGTCTTGAGCTTTGAGCTTGAGCCAATCTTTTGTCCTTAGCATCTTGAAGGGGTTCCACATCCTTTATTCCATGCCACTTAATTTGTTGAACTTGTCTGAAACATACTAGGTAAAAGTATTAGTCCAACAAGAGATATATTGTCATTAATTATCAAAATCACCCAGGGAGCACTTGTGCTTTCAATCTCCCCCTTTTCGGTAATTGATGGCAACATACATCAAAGCTTTAGATAAAGATATAGAGAATAGCAAGTAAAGCTTTGGAAAGACATGTAACAAGCATAGGCTCCCCCTACATGTATGCAATCATGTGAATATGGAATATAGAAGCATGTGAGAGCATAACCATGACAGAGTAGCAATGTGTTACATGTATCTTGGCTATATGCATCAGGGCAAAAGATATGAATATGGGAAATGTACCTTCATGCCCGTGATTCCTTCTTGCAAATAGTATGTACATCAGCAAGAATTCCTCATACACATGATTATGATGCATATACTTACCTTGTGGTCTTGAGTTGGCTAGGCTGGGATGAGCCTGCGTAAACAAGGTTAGATAACACAGATGCACCCACTAGCAAGAGCAAACAAAAGAAACCACAAGAGTACCAAGACTGGGATGACATGTAGAGAGAGTACAGAGTACCACGATAGATATTGACATGTCCCCAAAGAGAAAGATATGCAATGAATTTAAGAATTTTCGTTCCCTTGGATGTCTTGCTCCCCCTCAATCTAGCATGGGATACTGGGAGAAGATAGGGAACAGAAAAACAGAGCTAATGCAAATAAGCACATATGAACATGTCTTTCCCCCAAGAAGACATGTGGCATCTCTCCTCTTGAACATCAAGCATCTCGGATCCTTGAAGATTACTCTTTCCTGGAGTATTCCCTCCCCCTAGAGATCTCTCCCCCTAGAGATATGATTAAGCTTTGATGTGATCTCTCTCTCTCCCCCTTTGACATCAATTTCCAAGAAGGGTCTTCTGGAATTTGTTGTGAATGGGTTCGGTCCTTGAATCACAGTGCAAAGCATTAGGGTAAATGTGATGCTTGCAGAGGACAAGATTCATTGAGTGGATCTGGATCAAGAATAAAGCAGGAATAAATGGCAAAATGTTTTTCCTGTAGTGAAATCGGTGTCACTGAGTTGCATGCTTCGGTTGCTCCGAAAATATTCGGCTAGACCAGAGACATGAAACCGGTGGAACCGAGTTCATCACATAGAGAAACACTTGTCACCTCAGCTCACTAGACAAAAAGATCTCACAAAGATTTGCAATGAATTGGATGCAGAAAATGTAGAACAAAGAACAAAGAAAAGAAACTAAAAGATCTATATGAAGTTTTTTTGAAAGGGGAAACAAATATGCATGAGACAAATGCAAGAACACAGAAAAGAACACAAGAGAACTTCATCTAGAGTTGGGCGGTGACAAAGTCACCTATGTTAGAGTATATTGACTTAGGAGTCAAGTGAGATCACTTGATCATAGGTCATACTCATTTTTAAGCTCAAAATGGGGTTACCATTTTTCGTTTAAGTATCTTGATGTATTCACATCTTGTCGAGTTGCTTTGACTCATGACTTGGAGTAAAGCTTCTCTAAGATGGAATGACATACCTTGGGTGGCGGTGTTGATCTTGATCATGTAGTTGAACTTGTGTGGATTGCTCAAGGTTGATGTAGTCCATCAAGAGTTGGGAGCACCCTTTGGATTTTGAGTTCATCTACCTACATGGGTTAGTTTTCGCAAGGAAGAGCACTTGTGTATCCAACATGACAATCATGAAACTCAACATAGAATTTGTCAAAGGATATGTTTGAAAGGTTTCGTGCTTCCTTGTCATCAACCACCATTGTGTAGAGACTTGATGATGTAGAGATTTGCTCAGGATGTGAGTGAGTTGCAATCTCATAGAATTATATTCATCCAAGTACCTACAAGGGTTAGATAACATGCAAGGTGCAAATATATCCAAGACATAAGATTATCATTATAAGAGAAATATCAAGGATTAGTCATAAGCTCATGTCTTGCATGTATCCAATGAAGTTCCTACTCCAAGTTTGAAGCATCAATGATGTTCAATTCACCTCTTAACCTGCAAAACACTTTCTCATCAAGTGGTTTAGTGAATATATCCGCTAATTGCTTATCGGTGCGAACATGCTTAAGGTTTATGTCACCCTTAGCAACGTGATCTCGAATGAAATGATGACGAACTTAAATATGCTTAGTTCGAGAGTGTTGCACGGGATTGTGAGCAATCTTGATAGCACTTTCATTGTCACAAAGTAATGGAACATGTTTCACATATATCCCATAATCTTTAAGAGTTTGGGTCATCCAAAGTAATTGAGCACAACACGAACTAGCGGCAATGTATTCCGCTTCAGCGGTGGATAAGGATACCGAGTTTTGTTTCTTGGAAGACCAAGACACAAGAGATCTACCAAGGAATTGGCAAGTACCTAAAGTGGATTTTCTATCAACCTTGCCACTGGCATAGTCCGAGTCGGAGTAGCCAACAAGATTAAAGGAAGCCCTCTTTGCATACCAAATCCCAAAATTTGGTGTATGTATTAAGTATCTCACTATCCTTTTCACGGCCTTAATATGACATTCCTTAGGAGCAGCTTGATATCATGCACACATGCACACACTTAGCATGATATCGGGATGTGAAGCACATAGATATAACAATGAACCAATCATAGAGCGGTAAACTTTTTGATCAACCGGTTCACCATCTTTGGTCAAATCAAGATGTCCACTAGTAGGCATGGGTGTAGTCATACCTTTGCATTCTTGCATATTGAACTTTTTGAATAAGTCCTTGGTGTACTTCATTTGAGAGACAAAGGTGCCTTCCTTAGTTTGCTTGATTTGCAAACCAAGAAAGAATTTGAGTTCACTCATTATAGACATCTCAAACTCCTCCGACATTAGCTTCCCAAACTTTTCACTACAATGAGGGTTAGTTGATCCAAATATAATATCATCAACATAAATTTGGCATACAAATAGTTCTCCATTAACCCTTTTAGTAAAAAGAGTAGAATCTATTATTCCAATTTCAAAGCCTTTTTCAACAAGGAACTTGGCCAAGCATTTATACCATGCTCTAGGAGCTTGTTTAAGACCATAAAGGGCTTTGTGAAGTTTGTAGACATGATTAGGTTTCTTAGGATTGACAAAGCCGGGAGGTTGCTTTACATAAACTTCCTCCTCAATTTCACCATTTAGAAAAGCACTTTTAATGTCCATTTGGTACAAGGTGATATCATGGTGATTAGCATAAGCAAGTAAGATGCGAATGGACTCAAGTCTAGCAACAGGAGCATATGCCTCACCATAGTCCATACCTTCGACTTGTATATAGCCTTGGGCGACGAGACGTGCTTTGTTGCGAACCACTTGTCCATGTTCGTCTTGCTTGTTGCGAAACACCCATTTGGTACCAATGATGTTGTGGTTGTTGTCGGGCTTCTCGACCAATGTCCACACTTGATTTCTCTCAAAGTTGTGTAGCTCTTCATGCATAGCGTTTATCCAATCCTGGTCTTCCAATGCTTCTTCAACCTTCATAGGTTCAATGCGAGAGATGAATGAGTAATGTTCACAAAAGTTAGCCAAACGAGTTTTAGAGCGAGTGATTCTCCCGGTTTGGATATCATTGTAGATTTGCTCCACGGGATGATCTTTAGCAATTCTTGCTCGAACTCGTGAAAGCTTTTGCTTGGGTCTTGGCTGAACATCTTCTTCATCTTGTTCTTCTTCTTGGCCTTCTTCATTGTCAGCGTTGTCGTTCTCTTGTCGTGGTGGAGAAAGAGGTTGTTGACGTTCTTGGTGCACTTCCTCATTTCTTCATCTTGGTGTGTCCCACTCGTGGATGCTTCCATATCAACTCTTGGTTCACCTTGTCGTGAGGTAGAAGCTTCCACCTGGACAAACGAGGTACTCTCCTTCACCTCCGTTGGACGAATCTTGCCAATATACAAGTCTTGGATTGCTTCCGAGGGATCTTTATCTCCTACATCAATTTTCAATTGCTCTACTTGTGAGCCGTTAGATTCATCAAACTTCACATCTACCGGTTCTTCAACCTTTCGGGTGAAATTGTTGTAGACACGGTATGTGTGAGAGTTTGCGCCATAACCAAGTAGGAAACCTTCATGAGACTTAGGAGAAAATTTAGAACGATGATGCTTATCAAGAATGTAGCACTTTGAGCCGAATACTCGAAAGTATCCAACTTGGGGTTTGTTACCGGTGAGGAGCTCGTATGTCGTCTTGCCGAGTAGCTTGTGAAGATACAAGCGATTTGTTGCATGACAAGCTGTCTCAACCGCTTCCTCCCAAAAGTGTGTTGACGTCTTGTACTCATCAAGCATCGTTCTTGCCATCTCGATAAGAGTCCGGTTCTTCCTCTCAACGACTCCATTTTGTTGAGGTGTGTATGTAGCCGAGAACTCATGTGTAATCCCTTCTTCGTCAAGAAAGGTGTCCACATTTGTGTTCTTGAACTCCGTTCCGTTGTCGCTCCGAACCTTCTTAATCTTCACGTCAAATTGATTTTGGGCCTTCCTAGCAAAGTTTTTGAAGATCTTTTGGACCTGCGATTTGTCATCAAGAAAGAACACCCACGTAAATCTTGAAAAATCATCAACTATGACTAGACCAAATGAGTTACCACCGAGACTCTTGTAGGCATTTGGACCAAAGAGATCCATGTGAAGTAGCTCGAGTGGTCTTCTTGTGGTCATGATGTTCTTAGCGCGATGACTTCCTCCAACTTGTTTCCCTGCTTGACAAGCACTACAAAGTCTATCCTTATCAAATATGACATCGTTAACGCCAAGGATATGATTTCCTTTAATGAGTTTGTCAAGGTTTCGCATGCCCACATGGCCTAGCCTTCTATGCCACAACCAGCCTTTAGAAGATTTAGCAATTAAGCAAGTTTCAGGTTGAGCCTTTTTAATGAAATCAACAATGTAAAGATCTCCTCTACGTGCACCGGTAAAGACCATTTTATGATTATCTCTACGAAACACTTGGCAGTCTACTTCAGTAAATAGGACATTTAAACCGAAATCGGCAAGTCTAGATACTGAAAGTAAGTTGTAGCCAAGAGATTCAAAGAGCATGACATTTTGTATGGAGCTATCATGTGAGATGGCCACCTTACCAAGGCCAACCACCTTACCATTTGAATTATCACCAAAAGTGACATACTTTCTAGGGTCGTCGTTTTCAGCAAGCTCACAGAACATGTCTTTATCTTCGGTCATATGATCAGTACATCCACTATCAAGGACCCATTCCTTTCCTCCAGCCATGTAGCCGCGAAGATTTGCCATAAGACCAAAGTGTCTCATCGCATCATCGAGATCATAGTCACTATCATCATCCTCATCATAGTATCCATGTTCATCATCATCTTGTGATTGATCAATTCCTAGAGAGGGTAATTCATTAGATAAATGATCATTTCTATAGTTATCTTTATGAATTCTAATAGCTCTAGAAATGATATTGCTAATGATTCCAACATCTCCTTTGGCACTCATAAGATTAGTAAGCTCAAATAAGCAGTCACCAAATTTGGGATCATTGGAACTCATCTTAATCAAGGCAATTGACTTATGGAGGATTTCATCTAGATCTTTCAAGGAATAATTTGGAAAGAGTTCCTCAAGAAATTTCCATATGGTGTAGGCACACTTAATAGTAGGCAAACATCCAATCAAGTTTCTAGGCAAGCCTCTAGTGATAAGATTAACAGTTCTAAGATTGCGAATCATGTCAATTGACTCATCAAGGGTAGGATGCATGGGATCAACATGAGCTGCACAAGGGCTAGCAATATACTTGTTCAAGTGATATTCATTAAAAATCTCAAGCATTTCATTTTTCCACTCATGAAAATATTCTCCATCAAGAATAGGCACTCTATGTCTAAGACTCCCCAAAGTAGACTCATCCATCTTCCTCCAATGGTGTTTAAACCAAGGCAATGGAGACCAATGCTCTGATACTAATTGAAAGGATCGAGAAGAGGTGTCTAGAGGGGGGTGATTAGACACTAAGTACCAAAAGTTGCAGTTTTTAATTTCTTTAAGTTGAAGTGGAGTTTTGGCACAAGTTTAACAAACACAATACATATCAAGCAAGCATGCAAAGAGTATATGAGCAGCGGAAAGTAAAGCATGCAACTTGCAAGAATGTAAAGGGAAGGGTTTGGAGAATTCAAACGCAATTGGAGACACGGATGTTTTTGTCGTGGTTCCGATAGGTGGTGCTATCTTACATCCACGTTGATGGAGACTTCAACCCACAGAGGGTAACGGTTATGCGAGTCCACGGAGGGCTCCACCCATGAAGGGTCCACGAAGAAGAAACCTTGTCTATCCCATCATGGTCATCGCCCACGAAGGACTTGCCTCACTAGCGGTAGATCTTCACGAAGTAGGCGATCTCCTTGCCCTTACAAACTCCTTGGTTCAACTCCACAATCTTTGTCAGAGGCTCCCAAGTGACACCTAGCCAATCTAGGAGACACCACTCTCCAAGAAGTAACAAATGGTGTGTTGATGATGAACTCCTCGCTCTTGTGCTTAAAATGATAGTCTCCCCAACACTAAACTCTCTCTCACAGGATATGGATTTGGTGGAAAGAAGATTTGAGTGGAAAGCAACTTGGGGAAGGCTAGAGATCAAGATTCATATGGTAGGAATGGAATATCTTGGCCTCAACACATGAGTAGGTGGTTCTCTCTCAGAAAATGTGTATTGGAAGTGTAGGTATGTTCTGATGGCTCTCTCCATGAATGAAGAGCGGGTGGAGGGGTATATATAGCCTCCACACAAAATCTAACCGTTACACACAATTTACCAATCTCGGTGAGACCGAATTGAAAAACTCGGTCGGACCGATTTAGCAAACCTAGTGACCATTAGGGTTTTCGGTGGGACCGATGTGCTAGGGTTAGGGTAAATCCAAAACTCGGTTTGACCGATTACTCAAACTCGGTGGGACCGATTTGGGTAATAAGTGAAACAGAGAGTTTGCCAAGCAAACTCGGTGGTGCCGGTTGCATATCTCGGTGGGACCGAAAATATTGCAATAGGAAACAGAGAGTTTGCAAGCCCATCTTGGTGAGACCGAGATCCCATCGGTGAGACCGAACTGATTAGGGCTTTGGCAGTGGCTATGTCATCTGAACTCGGTGGCTCTGGATAGAAGGAATCAGTGGGGCCGAGTTTGACTTTTGATTTAGGTCATATGTGGATGTGGGAAGGTAGTTGAGGGTTTTGGAGCATATCACTAAGCACTTTGAGCAAGCAAGCCATTAAGCAACACCTCATCCCTCCTTGATAGTATTGGCTTTTCCTATAGACTCAATGTGATCTTGGATCACTAAAATATAAAATGTAGAGTCTTGAGCTTTGAGCTTGAGCCAATCTTTTGTCCTTAGCATCTTGAAGGGGTTCCACATCCTTTAGTCCATGCCACTTAATTTGTTGAACTTGTCTGAAACATACTAGGTAAAAGTATTAGTCCAACAAGAGATATGTTGTCATTAATTATCAAAATCACCCAGGGAGCACTTGTGCTTTCAACCCCGCTAAAAAATGATATTTTAAACGTGGCTACTCGATCTGTGGCAACTGGCGAGCCACCGCGCTCCAAGTCGTTCACCTGTGGTCTCGACCATCAACTCCTACGGATCAAATTATCACGCGAGATGACTATTCCTACAAAGGTGCTCCACCACGTACCCGGTACCCGCGAATGCAGCAATCGTGCACCTAGGGTTTTAGGGTTTATTCGTTAACGTCGCCTTTACGTAACACTCATGTGTGCGAGACAACGAGAGGCTGACTGCGTGCATGCGCCTCTTCTCTTCGTATATGTACTCCACCGTTTGTCTGGTGTCCAAAAAATTATGATAACTACTAGCAATGTGCCAATGCGTTACCACACGATCAAAGTAGATTAATACATATTCACCGATTTGATAGAAAAAAAGTCTAGTTTTGAAATACGTATATCACTAAAAATATGTTATGTTTCACTCAAAATATATTCCTTTGACGGTTTTGATGAGATGAGGGAGGAATGTTGTTTGTTTCAAGATTCGAGAAGTGGTATATGTCTAATTTCTACTCTTACTAGCAAGATGCCCGTGCGTTGCACGGAACATCAAGATCTTGTGGGAGAAAAGGATGAACGAGGGAAGGCCTTATCTGCAAATGTGGTGAAGAGTGCGAGTAAATTGCCATATTTTCCTTCCTACCCGTCAGATAAAAATCGGACGACCTACATTGTAGGATGGCAGGCCCACCATCATCACCAACTCTATTTTTTATCCCTACTATTATAAAAAGCATTGTCGGTGATGATCGTGTGCCTGCCATCCTGCAATATAGGTCGTTCGATCTATATCTGACGGATAGGAAGGAAACTATGGCAATTTTGCAAAAAGATACCCACACCCCTCTCCACATTTGCAAATAAGGCCTTCCCTCGTTCATCCTTTTCCCCGACAAGATAAACTACTCATACAAATGCATCTTGATATTCCGTGCAACGCATGGGCATCTTGCTAGTTGTTGCAAAAAGCCCATGTGTGTGTGAGAGAGAGGGAGAGAGAGAGAGAGGGAGAGTGGAGGAGGACGGAGTGCATGTGTGACAAGGACACAAGGAGTGTGTGTGCGATAGGTATCAGCTTAAAATGAGGCGATAGTGTGTGTGTGCACGATCGAGAGGGCATGTCTCAAGAAGGGAAGAAAAATCTACATAGATACAAGGAGCGGGAGAGAGACATGTATGCGATGGTGGAAGCACGAGTGTGCGGGTGTATAAACCTATCTAGAGGCTAGCTAGTCGATAAATGTTTGTGAGAGAAATACGAGTCAGGGTGCGAAAGCAAGAGTTTTGTGTGTGAGAGAGAGAGACGGTAGTCGGGAAGGGGAGTGGAAGCAGGAGTTGTGTGTGTGTCTGTGTGAGAGAGAGAGGAGACGGTAGTCGAGGTTGTCTGATCGGTAAACAAATGAATAATGTCAGCCTGGGATGGAGACGAAAAGGAGACCGCAACAAATGTTGTGTCTACAGGAGAGAGAGAGAGTAATTTTAGTGGTATGAGTCATATGTAGAGACATATAGGGTGTGTGAGAGAATCCCATAGAGAGAAAGACAAAGTGAAAGACGAGTGGAGACTGTGTGTGTGGCGGTGAAAAAGAAAGATTAGGTACCGAGTGATACCAAAGAACAGTAGAGACGTGAGAGATAATGAAAACCGTGTAATGTATAATGATAGGGAGAGTGTGACACTTCTCAAGGGAGATGTCGAGAGACCATGTTTGCGAGGATAGGAGAAACATGAAGTGAGCGTGCGGGTGAGCTGGAGAAAAGAGAGTGATATCTACCTGAAGGAGCATGCATGCGAGAGAGATGGGCGTGAAAGGAGTGAACAAAAAAGGGATTCAAATATTTGAATTCGAGATGATGATACATGTAATCCATACTCGAACCAAAATTGATCTATCAAACATGCATACTCATATGAATTCACGCACATCTATGTTATTTAACATGTAGATATTACTGATCCATACATTTTAGTAGAACATAATTTGGTTAAAAAAATTCGAATACAACCTTAAGATTTCGAGATCGTTGTATTTGTAAATCATATTATACATATAAAGGTGCAAAATTCTTTGTTGTGCTTTTGAAAGTATATATAAAAAAATGATGTATATAGAATGTAATTCCAATTGAAAATGGATCCCGCCCGAAAAAAAATAGAATACAAACGGGATTCGAATTGAGTTGGCATGGTAAACGTGCACTCTGCAAAATTTGAACGAAGCGGGGAAAGTCGCAGTAACCGCCTGAAACCAAAATCTGCGAGATGGAAATCACTACTGGCTATCCCTGCCACGCAAAGCCTATATGCTGGATTTCTATAGGTTTCGATAGGGGTAGGTTTGTAATTTCACCCAAACATGACGTAACCGCCTCTCACCCGGATTCATACATGGTGGACGCCAAAACACAGTGTGTCCTCGGCCGAAATCGACTCCCTCCCCGATTCATATTCATACACGGTGGGCACCAAAAACAAACACTCGTCGGCAAATATTCGGTGTATGCGAGATTACCGTCCTATCCCCAACCGACTAATGTTGCTGTGATGTAGTAGAAATTTGAAACATGGGCTAAGTTTGTAAATTTCCTCGCATTTGAGACAAGCGCGCCCTGAATACATGGTTCCCCCTTCCTCTCTACCTCCCTTTTCCCCATGCGTACTCCGTGGGTGCCAAAACACCCTCTCCACCCCACCCTCCTCCGTCCGCCCCCGTCCTCCACCCCATCCACCGCCGTCCTCCTCCACCATGCCGGAGCTGATACCCCGACGCCACCGTCCATTACAAGAGATCGACCTCTCTCATCCCACTACAAAAAATACACTTCCGTGATGATACGTGTTTGTCATAGTAGGTCGCGTTTTTTGTCATGCATGTACATCCATGACAAATTTATGAAAGAATCAAGATAGTCATACCTTTGCTGTCGTAGAAGTGTTCCATGACATTACCAAAATTATCATCACGGATATGTCCACTTCCATGACGATAAATCGTGCGTCACAGAAGTGCTTTCGTCAAGGGTGACCGACACGTGGCATCCACCGTAACGGAACACCGTTAAGCTATCGGGTCGGGTTTTGGATCCGATAACCCGTTAACAGCCCCGACCAATGGGAAATTTCCACATGTAAAATTCTTATTGGCCGGACGAAACACGTGTCAGCTTGTCAGTGGGTCAAATAGGCGCCTATGACATGTCGACACGTGCCACGGCCCAGCACTGACCCATTTAGCTTACAAAGCCAGCCCGTTTGACTTGGTCAAAAGTTAACGGGCTGGCCCATGAAAAGCCTGTTAATGGTCTCTTCGCAAATAGCCCATTTTATGGCCCATTAACTCATGGCCCGTTAGGCCCTAAAGGAAATCAGCCCAACAATGTCATGTGGACCGTCGAATGTAACACCAGCCCATTTCACTTTTGGCCCATGTATGGCCCACGACGTCTTTCGGCCCATATCAGGCCTTCGTATCTTTCGGCCCTTTACAGGCCCACGGTGACTCTAGCCCATAATGAATAGTGATTTTTTATACTCGTTAATGCCCGTGTTAGCTTTCGGCCTATTGACGGCCCATAGTTCTTGGGCTCCTTTTCGGCCCTCGATTACTTCCGGCCCGTTACTGACCTGTTCCCCTAATGGGCCAAATTTGGCCCATGGCAAGAGTCAGTCCGTTACTGCCATGTTCCCCTAATGGGCCAAATTCGGCCCATGGCAAGAGTCGACCCATTACTGGCCTGTTACCCTAATGGGCCAAATTCAGCCCATGGCAAGAGTCGTCCCGTTTTTGGCCTGTTAACCCGTTGCGCAGTTTCCAACCCGTCCTATATTCTGGCCCATTAACGACCCGTTATGCCTGTGACCGAATTAAGCCTTTGTTGTCCTACGGCCTGTTAATGGCCTATTATTGTGCTGGGCCGATACCAATTATGCCCTATTACGGCCCCTGTAGACCCATTTATCTGACGGCCCGAGGCCCACCAATTACAGGCCCATTTATCGACGGCCCGTAGGAGACACATGGATCCTACGGCCCATATATGGCCCATGGTAGTTGCGGCCACTAGCAAACTAGGGAAAAAGAAGACTAGGAAATAAATAAGGCCGAAACTAACGCTAGGCTATTAAGGCGATTACACAGATTACATCCACTCGGCATCAAAGATCGTCACCAGTGCAAATATAGGGAACACCCTACACTATACAAAAATGGCTTGTTGTTTTCTTCAGCCGATGGCTGCACGTTAAGAATAAATTTTGTATCGCACCAAAACAAATTACAACTATATAACAAAATGAAGGCTGGCATAAAACTTAACAGTCTAGCAGATAAATGCACCACTAGAAGTTCAGAAGCTCAGTTCATTTGACCTGACTGTTACGTTTTCATGTTGTATTGTTCGATGGAGCACCATAACCCTCGCCTTCATTTCCCCTAGGCTCCTGAACAACATAGCAAATGTCTGATAATCTGGTTTAAAAACCATGCATATCTTGACGACATTGAGCAATGTTTCTCCTTGTTTCACAAAGGGTCTCTGTTAGGGAATGGACTTGTGTCTGGAGCGCAGATACAACATTGCTTTGAGCTTGCATATCTTGATCATGAGGCAGTTTGGACGATATTGCCTTAACAACCAACCCAGTATTGCGCAGGAACATGCTTTTGGCACTGTTAGTGGACATGTACTGACCCACTGCAGCAAGAGCTAACATTGCGGTTATAGTTGCCTCGCCACCTTCAGAAGGTGGCGGTTCCACCATTTTTTCCATAGCTCGCTGAAAAGTTGAGGTTTTACATTAGTAGTACCAGAACAGAAGATATTAAGGAGGTAGCAAAACCAAACAAAATAGCTTTGGTCTATATACAGAACTTATTCTGGTGAACCCATGTAAAATATTAGTTGTATTTTATTGCAAAGTACATAATAAAACCAGGTTCCAAACATATGACCATGTACCATCGCTAATGTATTGTCTATTTCTTCACATTGTATTGAGGGCTAAGGATAAAGAGACGAAGTTTATAATACGGTAAGCATAGTATGACATCATTCATATCACAAAACAACTGAGAACAGACAAACAGGCAATTGTAACGTTGTGTGGGCAAGTCCATCACGGAACTAGATTACGGGTCAAGATCAAAGGAACATCACTCCTCTCTTTTAAACATTGTAAGGTGTAATGATACGCTAAGACAATTGTGTATAAAATTGTAAAGAGTAATAGACATTGGCTGCAAACCATCCAGTTCAAGGCACAAGTCAGAGTAAGTAGTAGTTAAAAGGCATGAGGATTAAGGACTTACAATAGCGGCTTTGACTGGTGTAGTCGTGCCCTTCTTCTTGCTGGTGTGACAGTCCTTGAAGATTTCCACCGCATTTGGTTCAGGTACTTTTTGGTCCTTGCGGGCTTTCCTCTGCATTTCGAACAAGTCAATATAGATCTGATAATATGGTACAGTGAAAAGAGTGAAACAGCAGCTAATTACAAGAGCCTCGCAGTGTGCAATATAGCTACGAGATCCTGTCGTCTGTTGGAATTTCACGTTCATACGGTTGGCCTTGTTCTTTGAACAGTTCACCTACAAGAAGATAGATTTGTGTGGCACATGCATAAATAGGACTTCAACATGTGATCGGATCACATATATATAATGTACCTGATACTTCGGATCAGACCAGTGTTTAACAAGGCCCCTCCAGTCTTCATTCGATATATTTTCCACTGGAGATGTTTGGGAAAGTTCATTGTTAGCCTTGCCTTCAAAGTGAGTTTTCCTCAAGTTATACCGATACTGTCACAGAGCAGACTTGAAAACATGGGTGCAAGCTTGTCTGGTTGCATCATCTTGGCTATCCAACTTGAACCTCATCTGTTGAAAATTATGGGAGTCTCATTATCAGCAACCTAGAAAGTATGGGACAGAGCAAGACGATATTACTAATTTCCATACATAACCATACTTACAGATAAATGGTCGAGGAAGGTGTTGAACTGGGTTTCGTCTTTGTCATTCCTGTACAGAATCCATGTTGGGAGGATACGTACATGACACCTAACGGCAACCGCTGCCTCTGATACTAACTTGGATGACTCTGTAGCATCACGTGGCCTTTTTAAACCTGCCTCAAAACGGATCTCCATTCTTCCTCCTCTAGATTTAGTTAACCAATCAAGCATTATCCCTGATGTTTGTTTCCTCTTGCGCCTAGGTGCTAGTCCAACAACAAACATAGGAAGTGTGAGTGTACATCAAACTGTGAGACTACATATAAAGAAGCATGCAACTGTAACTTGACTCCAGCAACTACCTTCTTGCTGTTGAAGCTCACAAGGTTCATCTGATATTGCCAACTCGTCTTGTGTCAAGAGTGCTTGGGAAGTAGTGTCAGGTGGCAAGGGAGCTTGGGAACGTGCTGCTAGCTCAGTTGACGCACGAGTAAGTCATGTAGCTGGTAGTACTGTGGTAGGTGTTACAAGAACTAGGGCTGTCTCTGCTTGTTTGGTGGAAGCTATTTGTTTCTGTTTGGCTTTTTTTGCAACTCGTGTAGCATGGGATGCCGTGTATGTACAATTTTCCGCTGGACTTTGACCTTCTATTGCACCATCAGTACCAGCAGAATCTGCAGGATTCATCCGCTTCTCATTCCCTGCCATTCTGCGTTTCTTCCTCTTTCTCTGTGCCATGTTAAGTCAAGACGACAAGAAAAATGAATAAAAAATTAGTTCTTCAGAACAAATTGATGCGTGATGCAAACGAACTGAACTTTGATGTTAGACAACCACATGATAGGAGGATGTAATATGTATGAAAAACATGACGGAAGAGATAACCAGAACTATGATGTGTAAACTAAGAAGAAGACATTTCACCAAATTAGAAGCAATGCAATGGAAGGTAGACACCATATGAAAGATGCTACAAATATCGCTCTGCCAAGTTAACAGTGTCTCATCATAAATGGCGTCTAAACAAATGTTAAGCAGTACAAGAAATAAATCATATGTAAGACGCAAACAACATCACACTACCATGTTAGAGGTCTCTCGTCATTAGTGCCATTGCATATTCATAGCATTGCATATTCATAGCTTATGATGTGTAAACTAAGGAGAAGGCATTTCAACAAATTAGAAGCAATGAAAGCTAGACACCATATGAAAGATGCAACGAATATCACTCTACCAAGTTAAAATTGTCTCGTCATAAGTACCATTTCAACAAATTAGTAGTACAAGCTAGAAAAGAATGTGAGATGTAACCTATATCACACTCCGAAGTCAAACATGTCTTATGATAAGTGATTGTTGCAGGTTACACAACAGTAGTAATTTGATGTAAGAACATGGTGTGATAGACATATATTGTATGTTCTAGAAACAGGAACACGTGTCTTATTCAAGTATAATGTGTAAAGTAAGCAGATGGAATTCAACAAAATTAGAAGCAATACAAGCTAGACATCACACATAACATGCAACCACATATAACAGTGCCAAGTTAGAGGGAGCACCAGTGATGCTGCACTAGGGGAGACGTGCTCATCATAAACACGGCTTTGTTGAGTGTCTATGCATGTGTTGTCTTGGAAATCATCTTGGGGTGTGGAGGAGTAGAAACTGTGGAGGCCCTCCGTTCGGAAGGAGCACCTTTATCCGCTGCCTTGCTAACTTCCTTCCGCTTTATTGATTTTGAATTGTCAAGTAAAACTGACAAGAAAAAGCAATAAAATTCTCTCTTCAGAACTCATTCATGCATGATACTGACAATCACTACTTTGATGTAAGGCAAACACATGATACCGGGATGGAATATGTACGAAAACAGGACGGCATGGCATGTTCACAACTGTTTGTGTAAACTAAGCAGAAACCATTCCAGCAAATAAGAAGCAATGCAATCTAGACACCACATGAAAGATGCAACCAATATGACTCTGCCAAGTTAAAAGCGTCCCATCATAAATGGAATTTTAACAAATTAGAAGCAGCGCATGCTATAAATCATATGAAAGATGCAACTAATATCGGACTGCATATACTAAAGGTGTCTCATCATGTTGATTGATGCGGGATACAAAAAAACAATAGTTTTATGTAAGGACATGCTTAATAGACAGATGTACTATGTACTAAATACAGGAAGACATGTCACATTAACAGGTATAATGTATAAGCTAAGCAGACTAGCACATGCAGTTTAACCAGATTGAAAGAATTACAATCTAGACACCATATGCAACATGCAACCACATATCACGCTGCCAAGTTAGAGAAAGAACCTGCGATGCTAGTGTAGGGGAAATGCTGTAATCAACTACACAGCTATGTTCACTATCTTCATCTAGCATTTCTGTTTCTTGAGAATCATGTCGGGAGGCTGATGCTGCATTCTTTAAATGAGGAGTAGTCCCCTTGCCTGCCTGCCTCGTCATAAGTGATTGATGAGGGATACACAAGAACATTAGTTTGATGTAAGAACATGGTTAATACACAGATGTACTAGTATGTACCAAAAACAGAAAGGCATGTCATATTCAAAGGTATAATGTGTAAGCTAAGCAGATGCAATTTAACCAAATTGGAAGCAATACAAGCTAGAAATCCGGCTGGAGTGGTGAGCATGATCATCTCGGACCTGAGAGCCTGGTGGGAGGCGGGCTGCTTCGCCACCATCGTAGCTTTTTAGTTGGTTTCCAGGTGATGCATATCTTTGCTGGGCTTGTCACTGGCTCGGCCAGTGCCCTGACTAGCTATTTGTCTTCTGGTGCTCACGGGATGGTGGTTCATGTAAAAAAATATCTATCCTTATCTTACCGACTTTGGCCTTTCGAATACAAGCTAGACACCATATGGAACATGCAACCACATATGACACTTCGAAGTTAAAGCAAGCACCTGGGATGGTGGTTCATTGCGAGCGAGGTCATCAACTCCAGAGCTACATTTACCGTCTCCATCTGCTGACACTGGACCTATTATAAGGCTGAAACGTGTCTGGCCTATCCGCGTACGACACTGGAGCGACTTCTCTCTTTTCTTTTTGGCTTCTC
Organism: Triticum urartu; assembly: GCF_003073215.2. Lineage (NCBI taxonomy): Eukaryota > Viridiplantae > Streptophyta > Magnoliopsida > Poales > Poaceae > Triticum > Triticum urartu. Next base: position 672,566,643 of record NC_053024.1, read on the forward strand.
TCATGGCAGCAGAGTCTGAAATACCCTTGCATAAAAACACAATAGTGAGAGTAAGGGTGAAGTGTGTGCAGAACTAGTGCACTATAAAAGTAGCAGATAGCAGGTGGCTGAAAAATAAATGACAGGAGACATATGATAGCTCTACAACATTCCATGGCAAACAAAATTAGAATGTACTCCGTATGATTTTGTAATATATGAGCATAGGAAATGCAGGTACTCCTCCAGCACACCACCACATGTGGTCATATCTAAGATAACAGTCGACTGAAAATAAATAGGCCAGTCGATTTTTTTAATGAACCGTCCGATCTATAAGGAACGGGCAGATGGCCTTCGTCTACCTCCCGCCAGTCACTGTTGACGATCTTTCTCAAACCGCCAGCGACCACCGGCCCAGACCCCTGCCTCCGCCGCCCCGCCCTCCCATCAACCTCACACCACCGCCGTGCTTGGCAGCGCCCCCAGGCCATCCCTTTAATCCCGGCCAACCTCCAGATCGGGCGTCAGTAGCTCTAGGCCGCACATGCCCCTAAGATAAACACCAAGGCGTTGCTTTCCCGGTGTAATAGGCGTACTAGCGCCTGTTACGCCGGGGAATGCTTCCATTAATTGGGAATCAACTGGCCAGAAATTGAAATTCAGAGGGGCGACGGACCTCTAGCTAATGTGAAATAGTATATGAGGAGAAACCTTGTGCATCGCGAGTTACTAGGAACATCTAGTATCAAGAAGAAGCGGTCAACTAGTGTCTTCTGTGGGATGAATACCGTGCAAGCAGAGACGTAAGATTTGCACGAATAAGGGAAGAGGAGTACCTTTTTCGGTTGCCGGTGTGGTCACCTCCACATGTCGCGGCGATCTTATTCTTTTTACCGGGGAAACCGATATTCTGGAGGGTGCAGGCTTGGACGAACCCATGGCTAAATTGTTGGCTATGTTGCTGTGGCCATATGTCGGCGGAGGGGAAGCAGATCCGAGGCTGCGAAGGACGGCGTAGCAGGAACAGCTCTGGTGCGGTGGAGGGTGGTGAAGTTGGAGCGGCAGCGGTGAGGTGCAGGACGGCGTGGTTGAACTGGCTCGGGTACGGACGGCTCGGCCTCGGCTTCAACTACTAGCCGTGGAGGGTGTTGCGGTTGAGGTTGCAATGGACGACGACGTCAGGGTATCGGCTCTGGCGTGATGGAGGAGGGCGGCGGTTGATGGGTGGGATGGGGTGGCGGACGGAGGACGCCGGGGTTTCGCGCCTGGTGGAGAGGTAGTTTTGGCGCCCACGGAGTACAAATGGGGAATCGGACGGGTGGGGGGTACCATGTTTCAGTCTGGGACACGCTTGTTTTTGGCTTTTTTGAACAGAAGACGGGACGCGCTTGTTTGAAATTTGGGGAAAGTACAAACTTTGCCCCCCTCTTAAATTCCGGACCTACTGCGGGTCTGGGGTAGGATGGTAATCCCAGGTGTCCCAGATAGTGGGCGGGAGCGATTTCGGCCATGCGCATGTGTGCTTAGGCGGCCATTGTGTGTATGAATGTTTTTCAGATGCGGTTGCGTAGCGTCTAGATGAAGCTACAAACCTACCCCGGTTTAGACCTTTGGACGTCGGGCCGGTAGGTTTCACAGGTCGGAGTTATTAGAAAAGTAATTTCCTTGTACTACCAAACATTGGTCTCACGCGATTTCGGGCGAGTAGAGGCTCTTTTAGCGCTTCGTTCGAAATTTTGAAAAACAAGCATTCACGTTTAGAGTACTCTTGAACTATGAGGATTGACCTAAATAGACAACGTTATATTTGACCTTGTATGTTTGAAAACCTCATTAAATTATCCGCTTCTTTTTGAAATTTTAACACTTGAAAATCCTATAACTACGATTATTTTGGAATGGAGGAGCTAAATTTGAATCTATTTTGTACACAACTACATATGCTATTATGTACAAAATCAGAGAAAAGATTGGTGCCCCCATAATTTAGATATGGTTTACAAATGCCATGATATCAAATTCAAATAATTGAATGGACTTCATGTTGAATTCAATTTTTTTAAACCACCTTAAGTTGAATTCAAATGTATGCTAGTTCATAGGTAGCTATTTATAATGTCCATTGTGTAACTTTCGTATGTATAATGTGCTTTACACACACAACATGAACTATACTCACGTTTATATTCGATTGCTAAAGCGATGCATTGTCTGGAGTTCAGAATACTAACTATGTGGACCAATTGTGTCGAATAATAACATAGACATGCTCAAATTCGATAGAATCTAGATGTCTGATGGATCAATGACCGCTCCTTACACGAATTGCAAATATCATGATCCCATCCTAATATTTGGATACAATTTATATCTTTAATCAATGTGTAGAGCAGTCTTTTACGTGTAGTTTCACTCTCCATCGGTGATCTCTCACACATGCTCACGCACTCTCTCCCGAGGTGTCTTTCTCGCACACATGCTCTAGATATAACCCTCCCTCCCTCTCGTAACCATTTACAACTGTTTCCACTAACCTTTATCACAAGCACTCTTCCTCTCGCAAACATACACACGCACAATCCTCATCGACCCTTTCTATATACATGGACCTGCCTACGTGTCTCGTGTACGCACATTATCTTTACGCCTATCTCTCACACATTGTCTCACACCTCTCTTCCTAATCGATGAGTATGATTCTAGCAGAGCATTATGTAGGATGCCCCTTAAAGTTAGGTTGGATGGATAGTAATATCAGAGATAAAGGGGTTACCTTAGTACGACAACCTAGGGTTACAAATCCTAGCCGACTTTGTCAGTGGACACAGAGTCCTTCACAATTCTGCTATCTTTGTCTTGTACGACTAGTCATCCATGGGTCTTCCTAAATGCGTCACGGGCCGACCAATGTGGTGCAGGACGGAACCGAATGAAGGGCCTCACCTCGACCCACTGGACCTCACGCGGTGACACACCCTCTGACCCCACGTCTCATTATCTTCGCACACCCACACATACCAACACAAACACCACACACACAGAAAATTTCTCCTAGTGCCTCTATTCCCTCCCCCCTTGCATATACACACTCAAGGGAATGGAATCCCTTGTCGTGACGTCATATTCGTCTCTCTCTCTCTAGACCACTCTCATTTCTTGTGCTATCTCTCCCACGCCCCCCTGTCGGCCCCTCTATCCATGCCTCTCTCGAATACGTAATACACACACATACCTCTCTGGGCCCCGCCAAATGCATCAACTACACATTCACACATGTTACATCACATACCCCATTGATCTAAAAAGCCCTCTCTTCACGTTTATTTCGCATACAACATTCCTTTTGAATAAAGTGTGGCCAAAAAATTATTTTAGAGTTTCTACATATATACAACATTACACAGTTATATGGAGGTGTACGAACGCTAATTTGCATTGCATGGTGCCCACAATAATATTTATTCCGCACTGTGAATTTGTATATTTTTATACTATATACAAAGTTAGTCATAATAAAGAGAAACGAAGAGCATCTCTCTCTCCATCGCATACCCCCCTGTATGCCCCTTTCACGTATGCACATAAAACTATCTCCAGGTCCTCTAAAAGTAAGCCCCCAGAAAATTCATGCATGTTTCATCTTTCTCTCGCGATATATGAAATGGCGATCATTGTATTTGAAGCGAAAGCACGATATGTACATTGGACTTCAGAATCCACTCATTACGGTCACCATTTACGTTTAGTGGTTATTATACAGTCATGAGCTCAGCGTACAACTCTGTATTTGCTCATGACATGACTAGTTGACCAGTTAAACGCTCCACGTGGCACCTCTAGTGTTGCATCACATTATCTCACTACCATCGTGCCCACCTGTCGACTTGTATCTACTCTACATCTACACTCTTATAAAATACATAAAATACACTCTTATAAAAAAACAGAGTTGGTGATGATGGTGTGCCTGCCATCCTGCAATATAGGCCGTCCGATTTATATCTGACGGATAGGAAAGAAACTATGGCAATTTTGCAAAAAGGTACCCACACACCTCTCCACATTTGCAAATAAGGCCTTCCCTCGTTCATCCTTTTCTCTCACAAGATAAACAAGTCATACAAATGCATCTTGATGTTACGTGCAACGCACGGGCATCTTGCTAGTAAGAATGAAAACAAACAACAACAAAAATATTTGGACGGTGGTTCGAAGTCATGACCGCGGGCACAGCGGACAAGGTGGCCTTGTATTGGTATGCTTAGCCGTCTATTTAACACACAGGAGCTGGTGTGGTGATTTTACACACACGCACGCATGCACACGAACTACATCCACGCAACACTCACACAAACACATGCACCCACGCACGCACGCAACACTCACACGTACACACGCAGCCACGCACGCACGCAACACTCACACGCACGCAACACTCACACGCACACACACACATGCATGCACACACCAGTACACCACACGACCAACACACACTCTCACGCTCAAGTGCTCAACCTACACGTGCATGCGCACACATCAGGCCCTGACAGACACATACACAACCAGGTGATTCCCGCGCACGGGTTGGAGCCTTGTCGCGCATGCATAAATTTGTGTTTATCTGACCTTTTGCCTATGCGAACTGACAGGTGGGACCCACAAGGAACGTGGTTAATTTAACTAGCCAACATGGCGCCACGCAGACTATTTGGCCGGTCAACAGAGTGCAATTCGATGCTGAACTGTGAGCAAGTAACCGTATAATCACCGCAAAACATACATAGTGACCGTAATCAGCTTATTTCGAAGTTCGGTGAACGTATTATGCTTTTCTCTCTGTAGGCCCTCCAAAACTACATCTCTACACGTTCTCGCATGTTACATCTAACAACTATGCAATACAGCACTACTACTACACTCTAACACAATAAATCATATGTGTTTTTAGTTTTACTAGATATCATATTGTTACTTATAATTATTAAGTTTGCATAAATTAAAATTGCCGTTTAAATGTATGGCCAATATTATCTACCGCGCGGGAAAAATCCCGCCCTTTCCTGTTTAATCGGGTTTGTATCGATGGATCGTGCGAAACAACAAAACTATAGTACTATACAGTACAAGTGACAGTTCACTACGCCCTCGTGTCGTCTACTCCTCCATCATAAGAGTGGAGCACTCGCTTTCATAAATCTTCTAGTCCCTTTCGCCGACATGTGGGACATCAAGCTATCGAGTCCACGTGCCATACCGGAATATAGTGCAGAGCAGCCGGGGTGAAGCACCCCAGTCATGGCGCCGGCGTAGTAATGAGCAATGAGGCGTCAAATCACAAAGTTGCACCTTTCCTGCAGTTAAGTTGGAGGGACGAAGCAACCATCATTTCACTCGTTGCTAAATCCGCTTCTCCCTCATCTTCTTCAACTTAACCACGTGTTTCTTCTGCCGCTGTTCTGCCTCATGTGGGACGCGGATCGGCTTGGTAAAGCACTGACACGTGGGACCGCATGTTAGCAAACCACCAGGACAACGTCCTCCGAAAATAAGAAGCCTAATCCTAGACTTACAAAGGGCTACGTAGCTGCTCAAATAAGAAACCTCCCCCGCCATCTGCGCGGCAAAATCACCTCCTTTTTACTAATCTTGATTCTATAATTTTTTAGATCAATATAATTGAGATTTTTATATATAGCACACAGGAGCAAAACCAAGTGGTACGGTTAAGGGCATCCACAGTGTGTAGCCAAATGTGAAAATAGCTTTTGGCATCGTGGGAACCATTGTGGACAGTGTAGCCAAAGCCAAAAAGATGGAAGCGAAGCTCCCTAATTGATTGATTGAAGGAATAGAAAAATGCAACGTATCTCCTCTTTCTCCCATGCTTGGACGCATGTAGTACAGTATAGAGCATAGAGTCTACTCCCCTGTCCCTTCTATCACAAATCACAAAGCAGTGAGGCGTCAAATCACAAAAGCACAGATGAAGCAACCATCATTTCACTCTTCGCTGACTCCGCTTCTGCATCGTCTTCTTCGAGAAACCATCTCACCGCACTAGTACTCCTAGTAGTACTCCCTCCAGTCCTTTTTTGTCTGCGCCTAAGAAAATTTCATTTTCCCCGCAATGCTCTACGCATTGGCATTTTTTCGCTGCTCTTTCCAACTGGGCCCTCCATCCCTTTCCACCGCATGCATGCCTGCAGTAATCCCATCTCTCTTTCCCATGTGCTCCGCATATTCCCAAGGCAGAGAGAGCTGCTTGCATGCAGAAATAGGAGAGAGAGCGAGAGGCGCATGCGTGCAGAGAGATGGATAGGGGAGAGAGAGACGACATGCATGCATGCGGAAGTGAGAAGGTTGGTTTGCATGGCGCTGCATTAATCAAGCGATGAGGAGTGAGATGGTTAGCTCTTTGGTCTTTGGAGAAAAAATACGCATTAATTGACACATGAAACGAGGATTTGTATCGATTGAATCCCGCGAAGGAAAACCCCGCCTTTCTTTTTTAACACTAGTACTCCTAGTACGTGCGTACTTGTCCTGTTTGGGTCTAGGCCTTGCATTGCCAAACTTCGCAACACATTTTTGCCAAGCTTGCCTAAAGTTTTCAAAATGAGAAGGAGGTACACTTGCGCACGGCTGTCGCGGTCGCACCACACCCTCACACGGTCGCTCCTGCACGCCGCGGTCGCACCGCACCCTCACACAGTCGCTCCTACACGCCGCAAACCCAACCAAGGGAACGCACCCTCACTGACACGTGTTGTCGCATGTGAACAAACCAAACTCAGCCATCCTATCCCTGACACATAATTTTCGTTCATAGAGTATGTTTATTCAAGCGCATGTTGGGGAGTATCCATACGACCCGTGCGATGGTTTGTTGGGGAAGAAGAAGAGGTGAGGAAGAAGGAAAGAAGGGTTAGGAGTCGTAGGATATTCATCCAACCACCTGAAATGGTAGACTGACCCAAGTCAAGCGACTTGCATAACAAATATATGTTTTTACACAGCAAAAGATCCATAAAAACAACAACATAAAGAAAAACTATCACTGCTCGCGGAAAGAGACGGCCTCGTCGTCTTTGGCTGCCGGCGCGAACCAGCCGACGTGTGTCTCCGCACCGTGGTTGTCCTCGGCCTCCAGCTACTCGTTCAAGCGCAGCGTGCAGGCGCTCTGCACGGACGAGAGCACAGCCCGGTTCAAGTCGAGGACGTCCGGTTCCGCCTATAGGAGGGCCTCGATGGCAGCGGCATCCGCGCGTTCCGCGTCAAGTCGAGCCTCCGCCGCCCGGTTCAAGTCCAGGACATCCGGTTCCGCATGTAGGAGGGCGTCGATGAGAGCGGCATCCGCGCGCTCTGTGTCGAGTTGAGCCTCTGCCGCCCGTTTCAAGTCCAGGACGTCCGGTTCCGCCTGCAGGAGGGCCTCGATGGCAGCGGAATCCGCGCGCTCTGCCTCAAGTTGAGCCTCCGCCGCCCGGTTCACATCCACGACATCCGGTTCCACCTGCAGGAGAGCCTCGATGGCAGTGGCATGCGCGTGCTCCGCGTCGAGTTGAGCCTCTGCCCCCCGGTCCTCCTTTAGTATCGCCATGTTGAACCGCTGGTCCGCCTGCACCATGGGGGACTCGGACGCCGGCACGAAGTCGACGTCCATCATCGCATACCCATCGGGGGCCTTCTGCGCCGCGACCTCCTCCATGAACATTGGATCGGCTTCCTCCTCCTCGTAGCTTGGCTCCAGAGAACTCGGGGATTGGCCTGCCGCAAAGCGAGCATGGGAACGGAGGTCTGTGGCGCCGACCGCCGCCGCGATTTTTGCGCGGCGCTCCAGCATCAGCATCTTGTAGTAAGTGATCTTGCGGCGCACCATGGCTTTCCGGCGAACTAGGGGACGCTTGATGTGGGCTAGGGGATCGAAAGGTGGAGGAATGGGCTGGAGATTTGGTGTGGTTTTAGGGCAGAGACTGGAGTAGGCCGAGCAGCGAAGGTTCTGGTGTGAATAGTGGTTCCGGTGACGACCGGTCAATCGGTTTTGATTGTACATCGCTCTTGTCGCGTTTGCGTTTCAGCCCGGCACGCTGGACCCTCCATGTCTCTCACCGAATAGAACGTGCTTCGTCTTGCGTTTTTGCTCGCTTGTGGGACCGCAGTTGAGAGCAAACCGACGTCCCTCCCCCTCCCCCGCCCACGTCATTTATTATATCACCACTCCCTCCGTTTTATGCGGAGTAAATAAAAACGGAGGGAGTATACTATGGATGAGGATCCCCTGACGTGGCCGAACCCATTGAGTAACTGACATGCGGGGCCTAGCAAGCATGGGGTCCGCCAGTAAGTGACCGAAAGGGAGGGTAAGGCAGGGATACCTACATCAGAGGATCCACTTCCACTATACTAATTTGACCAAATGCTAGAGTAATAATATATGACATGCAACTTACACAAATGTTAGAGTAATAATATATGACATGCAACTTACACAAAGCATACAGGATCTAATGCGTTTTTCGAGGCTAACTTTGACCAAATGTTAGAGTAATAATATATGGCATGCAACTTACACAAAGCATGCGGTCAAATTCGTATGTGAAAGGAGTTTCCAATGATATAATTTTCACATTATACATCTCATGCACTATTAATCTTGTCAATAGTCAAATTGGAAACCATCTCGAGTACGAATCTAGGAGTACGTACGAATCTAACAATATTGATTGGGCGTTGTTGAATGTTGATACCATCTAGAGATACTTTGACTACACATAAAACTTATATGTAAACTAGAAAGGATAGGAGGGAGTATATTGTACGTTCAAAAATGAAACGAACATTGAATACCCTTTATATATGATTTGCAGATGCTATGATCACCGGTTCAAAATTTTGAATCCGCCTTAGGTATCATGTGCCCCCACTCGTTCCCTCTTGATTTCATCTCGGGGTCCGGAGATCTATTGAAAGAGGACTAGGGTGGGTACATGCGAATGATACTCGGCGGAATGTTCAATGAGGCATGCGAGAGGATGGACTCGACTGGAGGGCGACATGATCGATGGAGAAGAGGGTTGGAGAGGAATGAGAAATAAGCGATCGCCACATGATTATACTTGAACAACTCAAATAAACAATCAGTTGTCTCGCTTGGCCTACATAGTGAAAGGCCTAATGCGCAACGCGGAGCACTGACGCTCGGATATGGCCGGGAAAATAGGGAAACCGACATGTGGGGCACACCCGTCGGGACGATGTAGCGCCGACTAGTCCAATGGAGGAGCTGGCCCATGACCTCCTCGCCACTGACAACCATTCATGTGGGTCGTTGGGGCCAACAATGGGGCGCATCTCCAGCATCGCCTCTGGACACGGCGACCGCGGTGAGCGACACGCTCATATCGTAGCTAGACACAGTCGGTTTTAGTGTGCCGAGGGTGGCGTTAGTGCTGTGGCACGACCAACGGTATGCTTGGTTTGTGCCCAAGGTTGCCCCATCAAAGCATTGGGTAGCCAAAATTTTGGTTGAGGTATTGGTTGCCCATGATTTGGCCGACATTGGCAAGAAAAATGAACTAGAGTTGGCTAGAGTTCATTGGCATGCCAAAGAAATGGAAACCATCCAAACAAAGACCAATCTTTGGGTCATGACCAAAATTTTGGTTGAGGTATTGGTTGCCCATGATTTGGCCACATTGGCAAGAAAAATGAACTAGAGTTGGCTAGAGTTCATTGGCATGCCAAAAAATGGCAACCATCCAAAAAAAGACCAATCTTTGGGTCATGACCAAAATTTTGGTAAGGTGCACTTTGGCCACAATCCAAACACACCCCAACACCCGGCTCGTCGAGGATGCACGGGGCGCCACGACGCGTCCGCGGAGTGGTGTAGCGCGGCCAACTGCATCCTCTGGACCTGAGACCATGCCGGGTCGTCTTGCTTTTTCAATGACATGTGGGGATCGCATGTGAGCAAAGGGCATCTCCAACGTTGCCACAACCGCAACTGACTACCCTGGCACACCAAAACTCTCGTCCCTCGCGCCGTCGCGCGGTGCGTTCCCAGCCGGTGCCAGCTACCCGCATTCATGCCGTCCATTCGTATGTCGTTGTTAAGAGGCTCGGTGCCCGAGGAACCAACTCCGGCGACTTAATGATGCACCCGTACGCTTGGCCTCACCGGAATGCGCTACTTAAAGTGGCAACGCCCAGCTAACCTCCACACCATAGCGCATCGTCCTCCTACCTGGCACCACATCCGCCATGACCACAAGTGCGAACGCTCTGCGGGAGAGCTTGTCTTTGGGGATGAAGCTCAAGGTCGCCGCCCTCGCTCAAGTCGCCTCTCGCGATGCAATAGCGGCGTAGCCGGACGCGGACGCAACCGCACAAGCGGTGGCCACGCTGGCGGCCAACGACGGGAGCACCATCAGCCACGCGTCCTACCTGCCGCCGTCCAACGTCCGGCACCGCCGAGGTCAGGGACTCTGAAGGAAATATGCCCTAGAGGCAATAATAAAGTTATTATCTATTTCCTTATATCATGATAAATGTTTATTATTCATGCTAGAATTGTATTAACCGGAAACATAATACATGTGTGAAGACATAGACAAACAGAGTGTCACTAGTATGCCTCTACTTGACTAGCTCGTTGATCAAAGATGGTTATGTTTCCTAGCCATTGACATGGGTTGTCATTTGATTAACGGGATCACATCATTAGGAGAATGATGTGATTGACTTGACCCATTCTGTTAGCTTAGCACTTGATTGTTTAGTTTGTTGCTATTCCTTTCTTCATGACTTATACATGTTCCTATGACTATGAGATTATGCAACTCCCGTTTACCGGAGGAACACTTTCTGTGCTACCAAACATCACAACGTAACTGGGTGATTATAAAGGTGCTCTACAGGTGTCTCCAATGGTACGTGTTGGGTTGGCGTATTTTGAGATTAGGATTTGTCACTCCGATTGTCGAAGAGGTATCTCTGGGCCGTCTCGGTAATGCACATCACTTAAGCCTTGCAAGCATTGCAACTAATGAGTTAGTTGCGATATGATGTATTACGGAACAAGTAAAGAGACTTGCCGGTAACGAGATTGAACAAGGTATTGAGATACCGACGATCGAATCTCGGGCAAGTAACATACTGATGACAAAGGGAACAACGTATGTTGTTATGCGGTTTGACCGATAAAGATCTTCGTAGAATATGTGGGAGCCAATATGAGCATCTAGGTTCCTCTATTGGTTATTGACCGGAGACGTGTCTCGGTCATGTCTACATAGTTCTCGAACCCGTAGGGTCCGCACGCTTAACGTTTCAATGATGGTTATATTATGAGTTTATGAGTTTTGATGTACCAAAGGTTGTTCGGAGTCACGGATGTGATCACGAACATGACGAGGAGTCTCGAAATGGTTGAGACATGAAAATTGATATATTGGAAGACTATATTCGGACACCGGGATGGTTCCGGGGGTTATCGGATATATACCGGAGTACCGGGGGGTTACCGGAACCCCCCCGGGGGTTATTGGGCCTCATAGGCCCAAAGTGGTGCAAGAGGAGAGGCAGAAAGATGTGGCGCGCGGCCCCCCTTGCCCCAATCCGAATTGGGAAAGGGAAGGGGGCGCGGCCCCCCTTCTCCTTCTTTCTCTCCACCTCCTCCTTCCCCCTTCTCCTAGTTGGAATAGGAAAGGGGGGCAAAACCTACTTGGAGTATGATTGCCCCCCTTGAGCGGGCCTCCTCCTCTTGGTCGGCCCCCTCCTCCTCCCCCCTTTATATACAGAGGAGGGGGCACCCCATAGACACAACAATTGATCTCTTGATCTCTTAGCCGTGTGCGATGCCCCCCTCCACCATAATCCACCTCGATCATATGTAGCGGTGCTTAGGCGAAGCCCTGCGTCGGTAGAACATCATCATCGTCACCACGCCGTCGTGCTGACGGAACCCTCCCGTGAAACTCTGCTGGATCGGAGTTTGTGGGACGTCATCGAGCTGAACGTGTGTTGAACTCGGAGGTGCCGTGCGTTTGGTACTTGGATCGGTCGGATCGTGAAGGCGTACGACTACATCAACCGCCTTGTGCTAACGCTTCCGCTTTCGGTCTATGAGGGTACGTAGACAACACTCTCCCCTCTCGTTGCTATGCATCACCATGATCTTGCGTTTGCGTAGGAATTTTTTTGAAATTACTACGTTCCCCAACAATGGCATCCGAGCCAGGTTTTATGCGTTGATGTTATATGCACGAGTAGAACACAAGTGAGTTGTGGGCGATATAAGTCACTCTGCTTACCAGCATGTCATACTTTGGTTCGGCGGTATTGTTGGATGAAGCGGCCCGGATCGACATTACGCGAGACTGGTTCTACCGACGTGCTTTGCACACAGGTGGCTGGCGGGTGTCAGTTTCTCCAACTTTAGTTGAACCAAGTGTGGCTACGCCCGGTCCTTACGAAGGTTAAAATAGCACCAACTTGACAAACTATCGTTGTGGTTTTGATGCGTAGGTAAGAATGGTTCTTGCTCAGCCCGTAGCAGCCATGTAAAACTTGCAACAACAAAGTAGAGGACGTCTAACTTGTTTTTGCAGGGCATGTTGTGATGTGATATGGTCAAGACATTATGCTAAATTTTATTGTATGAGATGATCATGTTTTGTAACCGAGTTATCGGAAACTGGCAGGAGCCATATGGTTGTCGCTTTATTGTATGCAATGCAATCGCCCTGTAATGCTTTACTTTATCACTAAGAAGTAGCGATAGTCGTAAAAGCATAAGATTGGCGAGATGACAACGATGCTACGATGGAGATCAAGGTGTCACGCCGGTGACGATGGTGATCATGACGGTACTTCGGAGATGGAGATCACAAGCACAAGATGATGATGGCCATATCATATCACTTATATTGATTGCATGTGATTTTTATCTTTTGTGCATCTTATCTTGCTTTGATTGACGGTAGCATTATAAGATGATCTCTCACTAAATTTCAAGATAAAAGTGTTCTCCCTGAGTATGCACCGTTGCCAAAGTTCGTCGTGCCCAGACACCACATGATGATCGGGTGTGATAAGCTCTACGTCCATCTACAACGGGTGCAAGCCAGTTTTGCACACGCGGAATACTCAAGTTAATCTTGACGAGCCTAGCATATGCAGATATGGCCTCCAAACACTGAGACCGAAAGGTCGAGCGTGAATCATATAGTAGATATGATCAACATAGTGATGTTCACCATTGAAAACTACTCCATTTCACGTGATGATCGGTTATGGTTTAGTTGATTTGGATCACGTGATCACTTGGAAGATTAGAGGGATGTCTTTCTAAGTGGGAGTTCTTAAGTAATATGATTAATTGAACTTAAATTTATCATGAACTTAGTACCTGATAGTATCTTGCTTGTCTATGTTGATTGTAGATAGATGGCCCATGCTGTTGTTCCATTGAATTTTAATGTGTTCCTTGAGAAAGAAAAGTTGAAAGATGATGGTAGCAATTACACGGACTGGGTCCGTAACTTGAGGATTATCCTCATTGCTGCACAGAAGAATTACGTCCCGGAAGCACCGCTAAGTGCCAAGCCTGCTGTAGGAGCAACACCAGATGTTATGAACGTCTGGCAGAGCAAAGCTGATGACTACTCGATAGTTTAGTGTGCCATGCTTTACGGCTTAGAACCGGGTTTTCAACAATGTTTTGAACGTCATGGAGCATCTGAGATGTTCCAGGAGTTAAAGTTAATGTTTCAAGCAAATGCCCGGATTGAGAGATATGAAGTCTCCAATAAGTGCTATAGCTGCAAGATGGAGGAGAATAGTTCTGTCAGTGAACATATACTCAAAATGTCTGGGTGTCATAATCACTTGACTCAGCTGGGAGTTAATCGTCCTGTTGATAGTGTCATTGACAGAGTTCTTCAATCACTACCACCAAGCTACAAAAGCTTCGTGATGAACTATAATATGCAAGGGATGAATAAGACTATTCCCGAGCTCTTCGCGATGCTAAAGGCTGCGGAGGTAGAAATCAAGAAGGAGCATCAAGTGTTGATGGTCAATAAGACCACTAATTTCAAGAAAAAGGGCAAAGGGAAGAAGAAGGGGAACTTCAAGAAGAACGGTAAGCAAGTTGCTGCTCAGGAGAAGAAACCCAAGTCTGGACCTAAGCCTAAAACTAAGTGCTTCTACTGCAAGCAGACTGGTCACTGGAAGCGGAACTGCCCCAAGTATTTGGCGGATAAGAAGGATGGCAAGGTGAACAAAGGTATATGTGATATACATGTTATTGATGTGTACCTTACTAGAGCTCGCAGTAGCACCTGGGTATTTGATACTGATTCTGTTGCTAATATTTGCAACTCCAAACAGGGACTACGGATTAAGCGAACACTGGCAAAGGACGAGGTGACGATGCGCGTGGGAAATGGTTCCAAAGTCGATGTGATCGTGATCGGCACGCTACCTCTACATCTACCTTTGGGATTAGTATTAGATCTAAATAATTGTTATTTGGTGCCAGCGTTGAGCATGCACATTATATCTGGATCTTGTTTGATGCGAGACGGTTTTTCATTTAAATCGGAGAATAATGGTTGTTCTATTTATATGAGTAATATCTTTTATGGTCATGCACCCTTGAAGAGTGGTCTATTTTTGATGAATCTCAATAGTAGTGATACACATATTCATAATGTTGAAGCCAAAAGATGCAGAGTTGATAAAATAGTGCAACTTATTTGTGGCACTGCCGTTTAGGTCATATCGGTGTAAAGCGCATGAAGAAACTCCATACTGATGGACTCTTGGAACTACTTGATTATGAATCACTTGGTACTTGCGAACCGTGCCTCATGAGCAAGATGACTAAAATGCTGTTCTCCGGTACTATGGAGAGAGCAACAAATTTGTTGGAAATCATACATACAGATGTATGTGGTCCGATGAATGTTGAGGCTCGTGGCGGATATCGTTATTTTCTCACCTTCACAGATGATTTAAGCAGATATGGGTATATCTACTTGATGAAACATAAGTCTGAAACATTTGAAAAGTTCAAAGAATTTCAGAGTGAAGTTGAAAATCATCGTAACAAGAAAATAAAGTTTCTACGATCTGATCATGGAGGAGAATATTTGAGTTACGAGTTTGGTCTACATTTGAAACAAAGCGGAATAGTTTCGCAACTCACGCCACCCGGAACACCACAGCATAATGGTGTGTCCGAACGTCGTAATCGTACTTTACTAGGTATGGTGCAATATGTGATGTCTCTTACTGATTTACCGCTATCGTTTTGGGGTTATGCTTTAGAGACGGCCGCATTCACGTTAAATAAGGCACCATCGAAATCCGTTGAGACGGTGCCTTATGAACTGTGATTTGGCAAGAAACCAAAGTTGTCGTTTCTTAAAGTTTGGGGCTGCGATGCTTATGTGAAAAAACTTCAACCTGATAAGCTCGAACCCAAATCAGAGAAATGTGTCTTCATAGGATACCCAAAGGAAACTGTTGGGCACACCTTCTATCACAGATCCAAAGGCAAGACATTCATTGCTAAGAATGGATCCTTTCTAGAGAAGGAGTTTCTCTCGAAAGAAGTTAGTGAGAGTAAAGTAGAACTTGATGAGGTAACTGTACCTGCAAACCCCATGATGAACCTACGAACTATGAAGAAGCGATGGTGAGCCCTGATTCTGCAAAATGGCTTGAGGCCATGAAATCTGAGATGGGATCCATGTATGAGAACAAAGTGTGGACTTTGGTTGACTTGCCCGATGATCGGCAAGCAATTGAGAATAAATGGATCTTCAAGAAGAAGACTGACGCTGACGGTAATATTACTGTCTATAAAGCTCGACTTGTTGCGAATGGTTTTCGACAAGTTCAAGGGATTGACTACGATGACACCTTCTCACCCGTAGCGATGCTTAAGTCTGTCCGAATCATGTTAGCAATTGCCGCATTTTATGATTATGAAATTTGGCAGATGGATGTCAAAACTGCATTCCTGAATGGACTTCTGGAAGAAGAGTTGTATATGATGCGACCGGAAGGTTTTGTCGATCCAAAGGGAGCTAACAAAGTGTGCAAGCTCCAGTGATCTATTTATGGACTGGTGCAAGCCTCTCGGAGTTGGAATAAACACTTTGATAGTGTGATCAAAGCATTTGGTTTTGTACAGACTTTTGGAGAAGCCTGTATTTACAAGAAAGTGAGTGGGAGCTCTGTAGCATTTCTAATATTATATGTGGATGAAATATTGTTGATTGGAAATGATATAGAATTTCTGGATAGCATAAAGGGATACATGAATAAGAGTTTTTCAATGAAAGACCTCGGTGAAGCTGCTTATATATTGGGCATTAAGATCTATAGAGATAGATTAAGACGCTTAATTGGACTTTCACAAAGCACATACCTTGACAAAGTTTTGAAGAAGTTCAAAATGGATCAAGCAAAGAAAGGGTTCTTGCCTGTGTTACAAGGTATGAAGTTGAGTAAGACTCAATGCCCGACCACTGCAGAAGATAGAGAGAAAATGAAAGATGTTCTCTATGCTTCAGCCATTGGCTCTATCATGTATGCAATGCTGTGTACCAGACCTGATGTGTGCCTTGCAATAAGTCTAGTAGGGAGGTACCAAAGTAATCCAGGAGTGGATCACTGGACAGCGATCAAGAACATCCTGAAATACCTGAAAAGGACTAAGGATATGTTTCTCGTTTATGGAGGTGACAAAGAGCTCATCGTAAATGGTTACGTTGATGCAAGCTTTGACACTGATCCAGACGATTCTAAATCGCAAACCGGATACGTGTTTATATTGAACGGTGGAGCTGTCAGTTGGTGCAGTTCTAAACAAAGCGTCGTGGCGGGATCTACATGTGAAGCGAAGTACATAGCTGCTTAGGAAGCAGCAAATGAAGGAGTTCATATCCGATCTAGGTGTCATACCTAGTGCATCGGGTCCAATGAAAATCTTTTGTGACGATACTGGTGCAATTGTCTTGGCGAAGGAATCCAGATTTCACAAGAGAACCAAGCACATCAAGAGATGCTTCAATTGCATCCGGGATCTAGTCCAGGTGGGAGACATAGAAATTTGCAAGATACATACGGATCTGAATATTGCAGACCCGTTGACTAAGCCTCTTCCACGAGCAAAACATGATCAGCACCAAGGCTCCATGGGTGTAATCTAGATTATTGACTGTGTAATCTAGATTATTGACTCTTGTGGAAGTGGGAGACTGAAGGAAATATGCCCTAGAGGCAATAATAAAGTTATTATTTATTTCCTTATATCATGATAAATGTTTATTATTCATGCTAGAATTGTATTAACCGGCAACATAATACATGTGTGAATACATAGACAAACAGAGTGTCACTAGTATGCCTCTACTTGACTAGCTCGTTGATGAAAGATGGTTATGTTTCCTAGCCATTGACATGGGTTGTCATTTGATTAACGGGGTCACATCGTTAGGAGAATGATGTGGTTGACTTGACACATTCTGTTAGCTTAGCACTTGATCGTTTAGTTGTTGCTATTGCTTTCTTCATGACTTATACATGTTCCTATGACTATGAGATTATGCAACTCCCGTTTACCGGAGGAACACTTTGTGTGCTACCAAATGTCACAACGTAACTGGGTGATTATAAAGGTGCTCTACAGGTTTCTCCAAAGGTACTTGTTGGGTTGGCGTATTTCGAGATTAGGATTTGTCACTCCGATTGCCGGAGAGGTATCTCTGGGCCCTCTCGGTAATGCACATCACTTAAGCCTTGCAAGCATTGCAACTAATGAGTTAGTTTCGGGATGATGTATTATGGAACGAGTAAAGAGACTTGCCGGTAACGATATTGAACTAGGTATTGAGATACCGATGATCGAATCTCGGGCAAGTAACATGCCGATGACAAAGGGAACAACGTATGTTGTTATGCGGTCTGACCGATAAAGATCTTCGTAGAATATGTGGGAGCCAATATGAGCATCCAGGTTCCGCTATTGGTTATTGACCGGAGACGTGTCTCGGTCATGTCTAAATAGTTCTCGAACCTGTAGGGTCCGCACGCTTAACGTTTCGATGATGGTTATATTATGAGTTTATGAGTTTTGATGTACCGAAGGTTGTTTAGAGTCCCAGATGTGATCACGGACATGACGAGGAGTCTCGAAATAGTCGAGACATGAAGATTGATATATTGGACGACTATATTCGGACACCGGAATGGTTCCGGGGGTTATCGGATATATACCGGAGTACCGGGGGGTTACCAGAAGCCCCCCGGGGGTTATTGGGCCTCATGGGCCCAAAGTGGTGGAATAGGAGAGGCAGCAGGAGGTGGCGTGCGGCCCCCCTTGCCCCAATCCGAATTGGGAAAGGGAAGGGGGTGCGGCCCCCCTTCTCCTTCCTTCTCTCCACCTCATCCTTCCCCCTTCTCCTAGTTGGAACTAGTAAGCATGCACATGCAACGCACGTCCTGGCAATTCAATCCATTTTTCAAATTCCACCTCTATTTAATGTGTTCCCTTTTCTATAGTTTTTGTTCTTCTACACCTTTTTTTAATTCAAGCAACTAAAGAACATAAACATGGAAATACGATGTGCTATTCCCGAAAGAAAATAAATGGAAATATGATACATATATACATAATGAATATGGAGTATCTAGGATGATAATTACAACATTTGGCTAAGTATCCCCGAGACAATAACTTCATTATTTGAAGTGCATTGTTTGACCAGACTCACAAAAATGAAGAGCTTATTTGAACAGTGCGCAAAAAGGGCTCTTCAGATGTATTGTATCAAACAAGGAGTCCGCAACTCAAAAAGGAACAAAAATTCTGAGTGGTTTGGAAGCATTCTCAATAGTTCTCCTCTTTTTCCGCCTCGGAAGCATTCTTCATCCAGGCTCCCAAACGCTTCATCTCTCGATACAGAGCTTTGTCTATATATAAAGATTAAAGAGTCAAGGTACTAAACATGCATGACAGATATGTCCAGTCAGTAATAAAATTAGTTTCTAGCGTTCTTGGAGGATTTAAAGATAGGACACTACCGTCTTAAGCTAACCTTATGGAGACTTTTGTATATTTAATGCATACTTCCTTTCATTCTTAGACTGATCAAGTGAAAGTTGTGAGATAAAATATTTCTCCTGTGTAAACTCTTTAGCAACTATAACCTTCAAGGTGGACAATCAACATCTTTGCTTCTCAAAAGAGGCATATAGTTGATTTGCTGCTGTACAAGGATGGTAATCTGAAACAATTATGCAGCACAAGATAAGTGCTAAGTCGACCATTGGTAGCGAATCTACCAGAATCGGGAGGATCAAATTATGTGATTTTACATGTGCATCATAGCCATCAAAGGAAAATAAAAGTCACCCAATGGAACCAAAATTTCACAAAGCTTAGTCAAGTTTTCCTATATTGCATATCCTCCCCCTGAAACAAAGAAAATAGTATTATAAGCTATGTAAAATACAACAAGGATAGCGGATGAATGAAACAAAAAAAATTGCATCCCACCAAACAACACTATGTTATGTAGTATTTACTATAAAAGGCCCTCTGCTCTAAATCCTGTGAGATATGGAGTGTGGTGGAAACATGCTGAACCAACATGAATAGGGTCCAAAATTAGATGCATACATCTTGAAGCACACACTGGAATTTTCAAATTGCCATCCAACCTCCGGAAACTCTTTGTGTCAAGAGAATTATACAACAAGACATGAAAAGGAATTGTAGGTTCAGACTAAATAATTACTAACCTTGGATTGTAGGTTCAGACCAAATAACCAAATAACTGACACACAAATATCAGTGGAATTAACTACAGTATACTCAACTACTATATAAAGAGATTTCAGATGCAGAACAACTACATAGTGCCCAGATTTGGTATCTTATCAATTGGTCCAAGTTTTTCATGTGGCAGCGCGTCTCATTTTTACTCTCGTTGCAACAGCAAAACAGAAGAATTTAATTTAATGCCCAGTCACAAAGTGTAAGCCTGAGCTAAAAGAATACCAAAAATAAGAGGAAGGACAATTACTGCAATTTTTATACTTCAAAGTACCACAAATACACCTCAAACTCGGGTTGGTAGAACAATAATATGAAACTACTGCTATCCTAGATTTGATGCTTGTACAAGTTCAGTTAAAAGTGGTTTAACAAGTGTACAGCCTACCAAACTGAACTTATTTTTACTGCCTAGTAGATTAACCAAAACATGGGGAATTTCACACCAACCGACGTACTAATATACAACAAAAATAGTAGAAGAAAACAATGCAAGGACAGAACTTGGCTTCCCCCAGTTAACTCGTTGCAGTTTCAGTGGGTGGTGTCTTCCATTGTAACTCTGAACCTCTATTACTCTTTGGGGCAACTCCAAATATTTCACAACTGTTAAGTCAATAGTATGTATATCTTTTCAGCTAGCTTGTTATTTCTGGATGTTACAATACATTTATGTTGCATCCTATCCGCGTGAATGCTATGGTGCATAGTGAAGGCAGGCATAGATGTACAACAATGCCATGCCTAACAATATCCACCCCGGTTTCTGATTTCATTTTTGTGCTCTAACTTATCCTTGGGGATAAAGGAAAATTTTGTGACTGGGAAAATGCGCTACTAAGAACTATCTGATCAAACTACTTGCCAAGAATTTAATCCTCAGCAAGATGAGAATTAGAGCAAAGAGTAACAATTTATAAATGTAGTATTCCAAAGAATGTATAATAAAAAGAGAAGCGCGCTATATTTAGTTAGCTCAGAATGTTCTCATCAAGTTGTGATTCTGAACTTCTGATAGTGAACTCAGCAGACAAGTAAAAAGAGTAAGCAAGTAAGTACCAGATACGAAGCGAATGAATGACAATCTACCCATCTTGGACTTTGCTTGTCAGGACAATGATCATGAAGAGGTAGAAAATCTCATTGCAGAGCATGATGAAAAACTCGAGGGACAGCTTGAAAACGCCCATACCTAGGGAATAAAAACTTACTAAATATTAAAAGTAAGGCTTCCCAACTCTAAGTATAATCCATTTCAGTAAATCTTGACCTTGCGGGATGGTATATCTAACTTGGAAGATACTCCACAAGCTGAAACGTTCTTCTTCTCGCTGTCACTTGACAATGTCAGTTAGACATTCACTTGTCTAAAGATCACATGCTAATCATGTAGCAATCCTGAATGTGCAACATGCAACACACCATGTTGTTCTCTAACTCCATGAAAAACAGGAAAGGATCTTGTACCCCGATATTATCCTCATATGATTATACTGACCAGTAGTCACTTATTTCTGCCAAACTTGCAATATTGCATGTTATGGTAGCAAAACCAGTAATAATATTCCCACATATAACACGAATACATGAAAGAGCTTTATTTTCTCATACATTATTCTGCTTGACCAAATACAAAAAAAACAGGAATTGTGTATCCACTCAAAGTTTACCTAGAGCACATAGAGAATGTCATTTTACTCTTAATGACACTTTAAATGATTGATGATAAATGGTACTACAAACATGTTTACAACAGAATAGAGCTTATCATGATGTCATGTGAAGTGTTTTTCTTCACTTCCTCCGTTCTCTTGTCAGTACAAGTTTCAAGATCCGTCATGAAAGAGATACAAGGCAGACCTGTTTCCACTGCTTCTAGAGGTATCTCTTCTTGTGTCATACATTTTTCTTCTCCCTATTTTCTCTTATTAATTGGGTGGACCATTAGGAGAAGCGGTGAGAAATTTGATCGGAATGAATAGAAGATCAAGGAAAGCTACAACAATGAATAAATCAATTTGAAAGATTGGAAGGAGCAGAAGGAGGGATTTCACATCCTCACCAAAATTACTGTCGAATTCATGAACAACATCATGTGCTTCCCGGTAGTTATAATCCTATGCTTCATGTGAGAAAGAATACCATTAACCTGAAGGAGAAGTCCAGCCCCTGAATGACCACCCAAAAAAGACCTTCAGAAATATGGATCAGACCAGGAGCACATTGGTTCCTCTATTGGACAGTAATGTCATCGGCACATTCAGATCTGCACCAAGTCATTTCCATTCTTCTCAAAATATCACTATAACAAACTAATGAATTAAGCGTAAGAACTTTTTTTCCAACTAAATAGCACAAACTAATGAAAATATGAACACAATTCTGTTATTTATCCATCATTTCTCAACTTTGAAAAACAAAATCAAATCAGACAACAGTATTGCAACAATTGGAGACAACACAACATGCGAAATAAGGGTAGAGAGATGCGTGAGTAGTCTGGCCCACACCAAATGGCAGCCTTTCTCACTTCTTTGGTGTCGCTAAGCGCACACTATCATACTGATAATTACTGAAGCAGCATGTAAACGTAGATTACAAGTAAATTCCTATTTAACAGAGTATAGTGTGCACCACATTACTTCATAGCCATTGTGAAATGAGCAAGCGAAAAGAGCATTTGACTACGTCACCCCCGCTATGGACAGCTAGGTCCTGCATATTGGCCTTTCTTATTTTGTTTCCGAAACCAGAATATGCGAGTAAACTTTATAACCTCTTCCGTTCATGAAGTTCTGCTCTTAAATAAAAATCGTCCAGGGGTGTATATGTGAAAGCAAATAAGATTGCTAATACATACTATCGCAAGAAGAAAGAAGATAAGTGTGCATATACAGGACAAAAGAAGAAAATGTTTAACGTCGGGGCTATCATATTAACATACCAGCTCCATCAACTGTTATTTCTAATTGGGTAAATTTGGTACCGAACTTTTATAAACCAGCCGTTCGTACCTCAAAATTAAGCATCCCTCTATTTATCACTCTCCCGTGATTCAAATTCTGTAAAGACCATCATCTCTTCCTCTGACAAGATTTCTCAAAAGATGTGACTAACTGAAGAAATGAGAAGATTTGTTAAGTAGTGCAGATTGTACTACCAAGCAAGCAAAAAAAAGAGTTTGATGTTCAGATCGTTTCAGTACATTCAGGCAACCCCTCTTAAGCTTGCCTAAAAAACCTTTTTAAGCTTGGTACAAACAAATGCATTGATTTTGAAAGAGCAAACCTTTCTACATCAAAGATGATTTTTTTCAGGTGCGACAGGGAACACTTGCTAGTGTCCAACACAACCTATGTCAGATCTGCACAACACACCTATCCAGGGAACACAGAAGTAACCTATAAATGAATGCACGACCATACTGGGAACAGCTCCACGCGTGTTGTTGCCGTGGCCGCACACAACTCCATTGACTCGACGCCCTCAACCCACGGGGATCCCTGCAAGTAGAACCATAAGACGAGTACTGTTCTCTGAAATATGTGCATCCGACGGAAATTAGTAGGGTCAAACAACTGCTTGTAAAATCCCTAGGACCCGAAAACAAAAACCACATCGCCCGGCCAGCGGCGGTGTATCCCTCGTCGTTGAGCGCTAACCGACAATCAGGTATGCGGGAGGGGAGGCAGCGAGTCCAGCGCCCCGGCGTCTTCCCACGTCGCGAAAGATCAATTGGCTTGATCTAGGGCTGCATCCGCTCTGCTCTCACCGGCAACAACGAGTTATATTAAGGCCGCTTCGCTCGAGAGAAGGAAAAAATGACACTGACCATGCTGGTAGCCGTTCCACCTGGAGGAGGGCGAGGCGCGACGACGACGGTAGCAGGAAGGAGGGATGGCGGTGGCGCGTGGGGGCAGGGAGTGAGAGCGCAGCGGTGGGGAGGCGTCGAGGGCTCGAGGCAGGTCGGGGAGGAGCAGTTGACGTCCGAGTGGACCGTGGGATTGGCTTCAATGTTGTCGATGGTGGAGGGGAGTGGAGGCGTGATTGGGGATGGTGGAGGGGAGTGGAGGCGGCTCGGCTGGGCGCGGCGGCCCGTGTGGACGGGGCAGACCGGGTGGCGCGCCGGCGGCCCGGGGCGGCTCGGCTGGGCGCGGCGTCCCATGGACGGGGCGGGGAGGGGACGGACCCGGCGGCGCATGGACGTGGCGGCCCGAGCGCCTAGAGCGTGGGCGCGGCGGTCCGACGGCCGTGCAGACGGTGGCTGGTGGGGGAGGATGTGGGGGACGAGGTGGGGGAGATGGCAAAAACTGCCCGAGGGCGTGGTCGCGGGAGGGTTCAGAATTGTTTTCTTATTTTACGGAACGTGTTTCCGTGGACGGTAAACCCAACGGCATTGTGGGTAATTAAAACATAAAATGCGTTTGGTGTTTTCAAAGGATGTAGACCATTGGATCGCAGGTTTGGATGGATAGGATGATTTGGTTCTCCGCCCTCTCGTGCTTTTATAGTGGTAGTAGATAGGAAAGGGGGGCAAAACCTACTTGGAGTAGGATTGCCCCCCTTGGGCGCGCCTCCTCCTCTTGGCCAGCACCCTCCTTCCCCCCTTTATATACAGAGGAGGGGGGCACCCCATAGACACAATAATTGATCTCTTGATCTCTTAGCCGTGTGCGGTGTCCCCCTCCACCATAATCCACCTCGATCATATCGTAGCGGTGCTTGGGCGAAGCCCTGCGTCGGTAGAACATCATCATCGTCACCACGCCGTCGTGCTGACGGAACTCTCCCGTGAAGCTCTGCTGGATTGGAGTTTGCGGGACGTCATCGAGCTAAACGTGTGCTGAACTCGGAGGTGCCGTGCGTTCGGTACTTGAATCGGTCGGATCGTGAAGACGTACGACTACATCAACCGTGTTGTGCTAATGCTCCGGCTTTCGGTCTACGAGGCTACGTAGACAACACTCTCCCCTCTCGTTGCTATGCATCACCATGATCTTGCGTGTGCATAGGATTTTTTTTAAATTACTACGTTCCCCAACAGACTCCTCCGAGGATGAGTAGGGCATGGGAGGCGGCAGGGCATGGTGTGCCAACTGGTCGGTCTGTATCCCGTGTTCTACTCTTTCTCGCCGGAGACCGCACCTTCACTTCACGGGTCTTGAACCCCGCCCCCGTACATAGAGATCGCAGATGTAGGATGTCGGTCGCCGCCATAGAATAGGTTTAGGGTCGGGTTTCTTTTATTTTTCTGTCCTATAAAAGTTCGAAATGTAATGAAAATCTGCCGTGTTTGCATTAATCTCGGACGGTGTATATGAACTTTCACAATAATATACATATTGTAGGAGTACTAGCAAGATGCCTGTGCGTTGCACAGAAGATCAAGATCTTGTGGGAGAAAAGGATGAACGAGGGAAAGCCTTATCTGCAAATGTGGAGAGGAGTGCGGGTAAATTGTCATAGTTTCCTTCCTATCCGTTAGATATAGATCGGACGGCCTATATTACAGGATGACAGGCACACCATCATCACCAACTCTGCTTTTTATTGAACCGAGACAAATCTAACATGCGAAGTAAAATAAACACATAGGTTCTATACATACCAAGGAAAAAAATAGCGAGCTATAGCGGCGCTAATAGCGCGCTATAGCGTTTCTAGAAACTAAATGCTACGCTATGTAGATTTCACTCGCTACGGTGCTATTCGCGCTAAATACGACAATTGCGCGCTATAGCGCGTATCGATGCTATTTTTTGACGGCGTTTTTTTTCAGACGAATTTTTCATCAACCCACTATACTTTTGGTCTTTCTGGCCTAGTAACCAAGCATATCTTCTCCTCCAGCCGAGCGAACCCTAACCAACCTACCAAGCGAGTCCTTCCCAAATTGAACGAGGTGACGGTGGTAGCGGCGGCCGCCGGTGCTTTGCCCGTCTCCTCCAGCCACGGCCGTCTGCCTCTTGCCGCCTCCTCAGGTCTCTGCATCACCTCCTCGGGTCTTCGTCGCCTCCTCTAATCCTCTTGCTTGGGTTGCTGTCGCCTCCTCTTGCTCCAACTCGATGTCGGCGTCAGCTTCAGCGGCGGCGAACCAGCAACCAGGTAAGAGTTGCTTCAATTCATAAATCTTAAATTCTTAATTAGTCAATCTTGATTCTTGATGAACACCGATCCAAAAATAGTCAATCCTAAATTCGTAATTAGTCAATCTTAAATTTTCCATGACTTGTGTAGTTGTGTCTACTATCTAGTACTCTACTTTCTAATTAAATCATCTCCATGTTAACTTTGTTAGTAGTAAGCTAGTAAGTACTTGCTGATTGCTCTCAGTCTCAGTGCTTGTAGTTAGTACAACCAAAGTTAGTACTTTCCAAATTTGGTACTAGTAAATGTAAATAAATACTTTGTTGCAATCATATGTCCCTTATTTGCAAGCCGGTTAAAATTTCTGAAATACTTTGTTGTATTCATGAATGTAGGCGGTGGTGTGTCAAGCACATCATCAACAGCTACACAGGGAGAAGGAGCATAGGTTGTTCCTAGATCAAAAGATCCAGCATGGAAATGTTGCACATGTCCCGACATCAGCAAGAAGAACTGTCTAAGATGCATATTTTGCGGTCATTTGTCCAGCAATGGCACTAGTCAAATCAAATTGCACCTTGCATCCATTCCTAAGTCTGGTGTGGATCACTGTGAGAAAGTGCCAGCTAATGTCAAAGAGGAGATGTACTTGACAAAGAAGGGTGAGAAAAAGGCAGCCACGCTTATGGAGCAGAAGAGACGCAGAAATGGAGTTGACTTGAGCCACTCGGAGGGGGAAGAACAAGCTAGAAGTGATGAAGATGGCCTAAACCATTCTGCACTTGTGCTTCAGCCATCGAGATCAACAAGAAATAAATCTAAATCTTCAAGTGGCCCTATGGACAAATACTGTGAATTAACTCCCGAAGAGCTTGTTGCCGCAAGGAAGAGGAAACGTGGTGCTAACACGATCCAGGGGAAGCTGACAACTGAGAAGAGAGAACAAAAAAGGGCTCGTGCTTGTGAGTACATCTGCCAATGGTTCTATGAAGCTTGCATTCCATTTAACGCAGTCACACTTCCCAGCTTTGACCTCATGCTTCAGTCAATTGGACAGTATGGTGAGGACTTGGACGGTCCTACTCCTTATGAAATGGGTGGCCCAATATTGATGAAGAGGAAGAAAAGAGTTCAGGAGTCCTTCAATGCACACAAGGAGACTTGGGAGCTTACTGGATGTACAATCATAACAGATGCATGGACTGACATAAGAGGAAGAGGGGTAATGAATCTTGTAGTTCATAGTGCTCATGGGGTGGTGTTTCTTAATTCTGTGGACTGTTCAACCGTGAAGAAAGATGGGAAGTACATCTTTGAGCTTGTTGATAGATGCATAGAAGAGGTTGGTGAGAAGCATGTAGTTCAAGTTGCGACTGATAATGCAAGTGTTAATCAAGCGGCATCAACCTTGTTGAAAGCAAAGCGCCCCAGCATATTTTGGAATGGTTGTGCTGCCCGTTCTATTGATCTGATGTTAGAGGATATTGGCAAGCTTAAAACAGTGGACTCTACTATTACACAAGTTAGAGTTGTCACTGTTTTCCTTTATGCACACACTAGAGTTTTGTCTCTAATGAGGGAATTCCTTGGGAAAGATCTGGTGAGGTCTGGCATTACAAGGTTTGCTGCAGCTTACTTGAACTTGAAAAGCATGCTGGACAACAAGAAAGAACTACAGAAGCTATTCAGATCGGATCAGATGGATGAAATGGGTTACTTCAAAAAGGTGAAAGGACGTGATTCAAACCGAAGTGTGCGCTCTGAAATTTTTTGGACAGGAGTAGAACGTGCTGTCAACTTCTTTGAGCCTTTGGCTAATTTGTTGCGGCGAATGGACAACAATGTACCAGCTATGGGTTTCATGGATGCAAAGAAGGAGATTGCAGCTAGATTTGACAATGAGGAGGCTAGTATCTAGGAAGTGCTACACATTATTGATAAGAGATGGGACAACAAATTGAAGGGGCCCCTACATAGGGCTGGATACTTCTTAAACCCATACTACTACTATGAAAACAAGCTGGAGATTGAGTTGGATGGAACATTTAAAGATGGCCTTGTTGCTTGCATGGATAAGATGGTTAGAGATGGTAAGAAGGAAGATATAATGACAATTGAGTGCCAAGCATATCAAAATGAAGAGGGGTTGTTTGGAAGGGACAATGCTAAAAGGCAGCGGAGAAACAAGAACTTTGATCCAGGTAAAGAACTAAATATTTACATTGTTGAAATAAGATGTGTAGGATGCAATGTGAATTAGATGTTGCAGCTTTGTTAACTGTTATTTGTTACTTGTTGATGCAGCTGAATGGTGGTCCAATCATGGATCAAGTGGACCAAATGTCAGGGTACTGTCTATGCAGATTTTGAGCTTGACATGCAGCTCATCAGCTTGTGAGAGAAACTTCAGTGTTTTTCAGCAGGTAAGAATGTAGTACAAAGTACATACTGTCAACATATCCTTTATATGCACATATGTTTCTTTTTCTTACTGATGTTTATTTACTTGCAATGTACAATCAGGTTCAAGGCAGCAAAAGGCGCAACATGCTACTTCATGACAAAATGAGAGATCTTGTCTTCATCAAGGCCAACTCCCAACTTGAACAAAAGAGAATGAACAAAGACAGGGATCCACTTGTGGACAGAACACATGCAGATGTTGTGGAAGATGAAGATAACGAGTGGGTCACAGGAATTGTGCCGGTTCCAGTTGTGGATACTGTAGATGAACCTGAAGAAGAACCAATACCACAA
This sequence comes from Triticum urartu, assembly GCF_003073215.2. Taxonomy (NCBI): domain Eukaryota; kingdom Viridiplantae; phylum Streptophyta; class Magnoliopsida; order Poales; family Poaceae; genus Triticum; species Triticum urartu. Next base: position 672,595,321 of record NC_053024.1, read on the forward strand.
CCAAGAGCAAGAGCTGCTGCATCAAAAAGAAATAAAGCTTGTCAGCCTAGGAAGAAGTTGCTCCCAGTTTTTCGTGATGATGAGCTGCAATCTGTGGGTTCTTCTTCTGATTCGGATGATGATGCCATGGCAGCAAGTTCATCTGATTCTGATTGAGCTTCTGCATCGTTGTTGGCTGGCTCCTAAAGTCCTAAGTCCTTATTTCTGCTATTCTGGACCTTGCTTGTAGGTTGTTTAATTTATCCGTCTACTTTGTTTGTCTGAAATCTGAATGTATGAACTTTGAACAGTGCTATATGCCTATATGTGGACCATGCTTTATTATCTGAACAATGTTTTAGCCTTGGTTTTAGCTGCTGAAATATGTCATTTGTATTGATATATCTGTCATTTGTATGCTATATGTTGAAATCTGAATAACGTTTTGTGAAACGCTATTTTGCAAAATAGCACGCTATTAGCACGCTATTTCATTTATAGCGTTTTTTTAAGGTTGCTCTATTTTTTCCATTGATACATACACAAATTATCTTAGGCACTGCAATAGTACGTCCACTACACATTCACGCATTTCACATCTTTCTGCATCTACGGGAACCTACGAAAGGGTTAACGTAAATTGCCTCTCTCTCTCCTCCCCTGATTTTCATGGTGGTGGGCCCCTCCCTCCCCCCAATCTACAATCAACATCTCACATGTCTCACATTACGTTAATTACGTAACTGGGATTACATAGGTGTAGCATTACTCGTCCTAAAAAACCCAACTAAGCCAACCTCCCAGCATATCGCGCGGGAAAAGACCCAGTCGCGCCGTTTTAGTCGGGATTACTGGATTTCTAGTAGTAGTACCGATGGATCGCGCGAAGCAACAAAAAAATTTGAGGGGGCAAAGCACCTAGTTTAAAAGGAAAAAGGCGGTACACTCACAACACTCCTGTCGCGGTCGCATTGCACCCAACACATGTTCGGTCCTGCACACGGCTCACGCAAACGGAACGCGCTTCGGCTTGCCTCTTCACTGACACGTGGGACTGCACTTGGAGAAACCGACCATGCGCCAAACTCCCCCGCCCACCGCGCGAAAATCCTCCCCCCCCCCACACCCAAAAATTCCCCCAAATCCGATTCAACCGCCCTTCAGCCAACTAGCCAATAATATTCCCCAAACCCCCTCCCCCCTGTCCCCCTCCACTTCATTCGCTCCACCAAAGCCGACCTCCCCGCCACGCCGATACGTCGGTGCCGCGGTTCGACGATCCTCTCGCTCCCATAGTACGCTCTCGTAGACTGTCGTCCTCTAGCCGCGCCGCCACCTCTGGCTACGTTCTTGTGAAGGTGCACGGCGGTCAGCGCCGCCACCGCTGGCGACGTTCGTGTGGAGACACACGGCGGTCAGCTTCTCCCACGGTACGCGCATTCTACACTGAGGCCCCGTTCATGTCGGTGTAGCGCTGAATGTTAGTTGATGGACATTGTTAATCTCACTGTTTGCCGAAATAGTTTACTATCAATATGCTCTGCTTAAGAAGCTCTGTTGCCCTGTTCTGCACTCAATCTACTTAGCTGAGATGGCATGCCAAGGCCGATTAGTTGCTAAAATATCCTGCCATACATTTATTGTGACGTAGATTGCCATGGTCTAGTAGCCAATCTGTTAGGTGAAATAGCTCTACACCGTTTTATACTCGATCTTTGTTGCTGCGATGGCTTTCGATAGTTCGATGGTTGTGTGCTTGGCCTCATTGACTGCTAAAACAGCCTGCCATAATTTGGCACTCAAATCTGTTTGCTGAATTAGCTTTACAAATATTTCGTTACTTAGATCTGCTCGTCCAAATATCTTGCCATAGCTTTAGACATCAACCTAGGTATTTTTTTCTGGACTTCATAAAAAAGCATATATGTTTTTCCTGTAATATCTAGTGGAATAACTAATTTGTATGTCTAACAGATGGACATGACTTGGATAACTTCAGCTCGAAGATTCTCCGATGCATATGTCGAGGGGGTTGAAAACTTCATGAACTTTATCAGAGCTGAGTACGGTGGTCCGAAATCAGATGTGCTCTGCCCGTGTAGCAGTTGTATGAATTCAGTTACAAGACCCCAGTCAACCGTGCAAAATCACCTACACTTGTATGGGATGTCGGTCACATATACTAGGTGGGTTCATCATGGTGAAGCTGTGAACGTCAATGTTATTGACTACGTGGAAGCAGCAGATCACCATCTTGATCTGCCTGATGCTCAGGTGGAAGAGGAGGAGGAGGAGGTGGTGGTGGAGCCAGTGAGTTTGACCAACATTGAAACAATGCTACGAAATGCTCGTGCATTCCGTGAACTTTCACCTGCAGAAGAAAAATGGTGGGCCCGCATGTTGGAACAATGCAACGTTGTTGTCACCCCAGGAAATAAGCTGTCAGTATTCTAAGCTATGGTCACATTTCTTCCAGTGAAGACATCTGAGCGGATGACCAACAAATCATTTGATGTGATTTTGGCTGCTTTCCGCAAATCTTTCCCAGATGCGTCTGAGCTGCCACACACCTACAGTAAAATGAAGAATTTCCTTCGTGCAGTTGGAATTGGATATGATATGATCCATGTTTATAAGAATAATTGTGTTCTGTTCCGGAAGGATTATGCCAACTTAAGTGAATGACCGAAATGCAAATCATCAAGATGGAAAGATGGCGATGTTGTGAAGAGGATTCCTCATAATGTTCTGAGACATTTTCCAATTACACCAAGATTGCAGAGGTTGTTTCATGATGCTGAAACAAGAGAGGATGTACTGTGGCATTCTAGGAACCAGGAGTACAGAGAACAAAATGTAATGAGCCATCAATCTCATGGTAGTCAGTGGAAAAGCTTCAATGATAAACACAAAGAGTTTGCTGCTGACCGGAGAAACATTAGACTTGACTTAGCTTCAGATGGATTTAACCCATTTGGCCACCAGAGCGCCACATATAGCATGTGGCCAGTGCTTGTTATCCCTTACAACATGCCTCCAAATGTCTGCACCAAAGAATCAAACTACATGATGGCCTTGCTCATCCCAGGTCCAAAAAGTCCTGGAAAGGATTTTGATTTGTTCATGGAGCCTCTTGTGGAGGAACTTCAACAGCTATGGAAGGGTGTTCTCACTCGAGACCTATATAGCAGCCCACCAGCTGATTTCTTTCTGTGTGCTGTTATAATTTGGTGCATCCATGATTATCCGGCTTTGGGCACTATGTCAAGGCGAACGACACATGGTTACAATGCATGTGTTCGCTGTGACAGGAATCCGCTGTCATACGCAATACTTAGCAAGATCTGTTACATTGGACACCACCGCTTCCTTGCCATGGACAAGCCGCATCCTAGAAAATACCGAAGACATGTGTTCAATGCAAAGCATGAAAACCATGATGCGCCAAAGAGGCTCACCCCCGATGAGTTGCAAGTGGAATTAGAGAAGGTCGGGCATATTACACCAAGAAACCATCCTCGTAATGGTAGCGGGAAAAGGAAGTGTGGCAGGGTAGAAGAGAGATTATTGTTTACCCGTAGGTCCACTTTGTGGGACTTGGAGTATTGGAAAGATTTGGATTTGCGGCATAATCTTGATGTGATGCACATCGAGAAAAATATATGTGACAGCATTATCGGCACACTTCTTAATATTGAAGGCAAGACGAAAGATACCTTAAAATCTAGGATTGATTTGACACACCTGGGTATCAGAAAGGATGTGCAGGTGCAAGATGAAGGTAAACCACGGGAAATGGCACCAGCTGTGTACGTCTTGGACAAGGTAAAAAGAAAAGAATTCTGCGAGGTGTTGTCACGTGTGAGATTCCCACATGGATTTGCTTCCAACCCTGAAAGGAGAGTCAGTGCAGATGGAAACAAGGTACAAGGGTTGAAAACTCATGACTGACACGTCCTACTTTCAAAGGGTTTTACCTGTTATCCTTACAGGATTGGGCCGCCCTGACTTATACAGAGCAGTTGCAGAGTTGGGACAATTCTTCAGGGAACTCTGCAGTTGGAATATCATGATAGATGTTTGGAGCGTCTTAGAGACAAGATACCAACTATCCTATGCGACCTTGAGAAGATATATCCTCCAGCCTTCTTTGATGTAATGGTGCATTTGGTTGTTCATCTACCTGATGAGGCACTACTTAGAGGTCCAGTACAGTATGGCTGGATGTACCCTATTGAAAGGCGGCTAGGCACTTTCAAGGGCTATGTTAGGAACAGAGCTAGACCCGAGGGTTCCATTGCACAGGCCTACATTGCTACAGAAGCGTTGACATTCTGCTCAAAATACATTGAAACAGCTGATCAGCTTAGCAAAGAGGTGGGTGAAGACAATCTCGGGCTCAATGTTTTCGATTATTCTGTTCGAGTTACAGGGAAGAGTCGACAAGAGGACAAACCTAAAGATTTGGACAAAATGGTTTGGTATGTGTTGAATAACTGTCCTGAGATACTACCTTATATCAAGTAAGTGCAGTACTGCAGCTTATACATCGTAATCTACTAAACTTGCAGCACGTTCTTATATATTTAGATGTTTGACGCGATCACTATGTTGTGCAGCATCTACAAAGAGGAGTTACTGCCGCAAAATCTAAGAAACATTGACAAACTGGTTATGGCAGGATTTGCGAAATGGTTCAAGAACCATGTAAGCTTTTGAAGTGCACTGTCAGTTTTTTTAATATATTGAGTACATAAGATGATCAGCTTGTCTATTTTCTAACCACAGGTTAAGAAGATGCGGGAGGATGGGCAGGCAGTTGATGATGCCCTTTACTCACTAGCAATGGGTCCTGATACTCGGGTAAGACATTATGAATCTTGCATTGTTGGAGATGTGCGCTACAACACCCTTGCACGAGACGAAGGCAGGAAGACACAAAATAGTGCCATCATGAGCACGGATACGTATGACAAAGAGCCAACTTAAATGTATGCTAACATAACAGACATTGTTCAGTTGCAGTATATCTCCAGTTTCGAGGATCATTGGTGTGTGGTTCTGTTGTGCTATCGTTGGTATAACCTGTTTTCCAGGATCGCAAAACCCAGAGCTGATGATTATTTCCAATCCATCAATGTCAACGCGGCGTACCAGACCAACGAGCCTTTTATTTTGGCAAATCAAGCAACACAGATATTTTTCTTGGAAGACACATTCGCACGTAGCGATGACTGGAGAGTATTGCAAAGGTTTGAGCAGAGGAATTCGTTTAATGAAGTTGCACAACAAGATGATGCTTACACTGCTCCTGATGTACAATATAACACATATGTTCCTAATATCTTTGAGAACCATCACGTCAATGACGCCGGCGAACAGATTGTATGTCGTGCTATGGACATACAAGAGTTGATCAACAAGAAGCCAACGTTCGAGGACGTTGAGGACGAAGAAGAAGATGACACTGTGGGGAATTATGATTCAGACTGATACACATGGCGAAGATGTTGACACTGCTGCTGCGGATGATGATTACATTGCTTTTGTCGTATTTGCCTGTCAGAAGACGTTTTTTATCTACTATGTGAAATTGTGTTTGCTATGACATATGAAACCTGATGAACATCTTGTTTAGTATTTTGCTATGAGAACATCACTTGTTATGTATGCTGATTTGTGTTTGGTGATTGTATGACAACTAAAACATGATGACATTGTTGTTTAGTTGTACTCATATTTGGTTGTGAAACTTGAATTTGATGACATAGTTTGCTGTTGGACTGCAATTTTCTCGACGTCTTCGAATGAGAACAAAGCTGGCCCGACAGGGCCTCTGCTATTTATTTATTTATATGAGCAAAAGGGGATACCCCCTGATCTCCGTTAATAGAAATCATTAGATGTTCACAACACTACGCCCAGCCTGCTACACAGGTTTCATTCATTACTAGTTTCAGCAAAGTGTTCATGTCGTAGCAACTGAATACATCACGAGTGCTACATACACTGCAAATAAAGAGACAATCATCCTACAGAGCACATCGATTTTTCCCATTATCTTCACAAGCTCTTTCATCTCCTCATTGCTGTCAAGGCCGTTCAGCAGCTGCTGCTTGGCCATGATTAGAGGAACTGCATCTTTAACCTTCTTCTCTGCATCTTCCTCTTCTGTCGTTCCTTTAGTTACTTGTCCAACACCCCAACCTGCCTGTATTAGGATTCCTCGGCTAACCAAATAATCAGTGTAGTTGCATTCCCCCACATCAGCAACTTCCCAGAAATACAAATCACACGAATCTTCCCTTTTTTGCATGAATCAAATTGGAAGATCATCAACCAAACTATTAAAAAAAATCAGCAACTAAAAGCAGCAGAACAACACTTAAACATATTATTACCCCATGATTCGGGCATTTGTAGAAGACTCGGCCAGGGTTGCGGATTGTGGTTGAGACGCAACGGATGACTCTGCGTGATTTGCAGCAGTGGCACCACACCAACGGCAGCGGGTTGCGACGAGCAATCGGCTGCGGTGCGCGTGCCGGCGGGGGTGTGATGAGACCCACAGGCGATGGTACGGGTGATGACTCGGCGCATATCTGGTTGTTGCCTGCTGAAGAGCAGGTGGACGAGCAGCCAGCGGACATGGTTGCTGCGGCCAGAGCTTCTGATGTGAACGTTGGATATGTCAGTTTCATTACTTGCAGAGTAGCATAGCACCATATATAGTCATAGTCTAGGTTTGGATTCGAACCAGCTACAGGAGCACGTCTTTCTTTTTTCTAAAACTTGGCAACGTCTCTTTACTGGTACACTAGCTTGTTCTGTACGCCTTCCCAAGTCTTTGATTTTCTTTCTATATATAAAAAAGTATGCTACTTGGTGTCCGCTTAGTCAACAAACGATTGTGCCAACCTTGACCGTTGGATTGACATTCAATGTCTGCCCCGTTTCTTCAGTCTCTTCTTCCTCGAGCCGCCAAAGCCAAACTAGCGCCGGCGTGACCGCCTGCTCCTACCTCCCACGCCTGGTTGTGATCTTCCCCGGCTCCTGTTTGTTCCCGTCCGAGGCCTCACCATCGTCCTCCGCCTTGGTTCGCTCGCCGCGGCGCCGCCCTCCGGTGTTGTCAACATGGTAAACAACCGAGAGGAATAAGGAGATGACTGTACATGGTGAGGATGACAGTAGGGACCCAGCAGCGCGCGCAGTAATTTTGTTTTTTTGGGATGGAGAAGGGTATCAACTGGGTTGTGCAGGACCCGTGGCCCGTCTAGCCCAGGCTTTTATTTCATATGTTTAGCACATGACCAGCCCAGTTTGTTTTTTTTCTTTCTAAAAATGGCTAGCCGGCTATTTTGTTTTTTGCAGAATAACCAACGTAGGCCTACTTGCTTTTCTACGCCCTGCTGGGCCGGAAATCTTTCAAGACGAGGAGGGATGCATTTTGCCCAGAAAATGGGCTATAAGTAATAAGAAATGGGCTATAAGTAATAATAAATGGGCTGTAAAATGAAAAAATACAGCAAACACGCAATTAGTTCCAAAATACTGTTTTATTTTGGATTTTGATATTTTAAATTTCATTGTTTTTATGCAGTTAAAATTTCATTGAATTTAAATTAAGGTATATTTAGATTTAAAATTAATTTGAATCTGGCTAGAAATTTCGGGCCGTATGCTGTTTGGGACAGATTTGGAGGCTGACTTGTGGGTCTACTAGGTTGACGTGTACTTTAGCTTTGTCAACTTAGTCCACAAACGATTCTAGCAGCAGTGACCGTTGGATGTTAATCCAACGGCCGTGCTGCTTCTTCAATATCTGATCTTCTAGCTCCAGCTGCCCAAACCAGCTCTGGTGGGACTGCCTGCTCCCGCCTCACGTGGCCGACTGTGCTGCCGCACAGGCTGCACCGCCCCACCCTACTTCATTGCTGGCCAGGCCATTCATCTACTCACCCACACCTCCTGTTATTTTCCGGCGACGGCAGCCAGACCAGTAAACCCTCGTACTCCCCACCGCGTGGGCAACCATTGCCGAGTCTTCCCCAGCTCCGTGTCGTTCCCTACCTAGGCCTCGCCGTCGTCCACCGCCATGGTGCTCTCGGCACGGCCTGGTCCACGTGGTCAACGAACGACATCCATCGGCCGTGGACTGTACGCGCAAAATAATGATTCCTCCACCTGACAGCTGGGACCCACCGGAAGGGCCTCTGTATTTTGCGAAAAAACGTTCCCCCCACTGACATGTTGGACCCACCAGCTATATCTTCACACGCAAGGAAGTGCCTCCTTATTACGCCCAAAAAATGAATACCCCCTGCTAGCTAGGACCCACCATTGTGGGAGGCTGACTTGTGGGCCTACTAAGTTGACGGGGACGCAGGGCTTTGTCAACTTAGTCAATATGAACGATTCTAGCTCCAGTGACCGTACGATGTCCATCCAACGGCCGTAGTGCTTCTTCAACCTCTGGTCTTCTTGCTCCAGCCGCCCAAAGCAGCGCCGGTCGTGCCGCATGCTCCTGCCTCCCGTGGCCGGCTGTGCTGCCGCGGAGGCCTCACCGCCCCTACTATTCCCACCGCTGGCCAGGCCATGTGGCGACGGCAACCTCACGCCGCAGCCGAACCAGTGAACCCTCGTACTCCTCTCCGCGCGGGCTTCCACTGCCGCGTCTTCCCCTGCTCTGCGTCGTCCCCTTCCTAGGCCTCGCCGTCGTCCACCGCTGTGGTGCTCTCCGCATGGCGTGGTCAACGTGGTCAAGGAACCACTTCCATCGGAAGAGTACTGTACGTGGATAGGCTGACAGCTGGGTCCACGGCCACGGCCCAGTTTTTTTGTGATTTGCCAAGTAAGTCGCTTTGTCAGGCCTGTTGGGCTGCAAATCTTTCAAGACGACGAGAGCTTTCATTCGGCTGGCTGAGAAAATGGCCCATCGGTAATGAGAAATGGGATGTACATTTTTAAAACACATCAAACCGGCAATTAGTTCAAATATCTTTTTTTTCATTTTGAGATTTTAAATTACATTAATTTTTATGCGTGGAGAATTTGTTAGATTTTATATTGATATACATTTATTTTTAAAATCAGTTTGAATGTGAGTCGAAATTTCGGGATTAAAAACAGTTCGGACCGCACCGAAATATGCAAAATTTCGTATAATTTTTTAACCATGGCCACAATATGGGCTGTAATGCTAACAAAAATAATATGGGCTCCAAAAAAAACCTTAAGAATTAGCAAATGGGCTGTAAATTATTAGAAATAATGGCAGATGGGTTGTATGTTGTTTTCCACAGATTTGAGGCTTTCCTAAAAAAGGTTGACGCACAAGCAGTGACTATTGGATGTCCATCGAACGGCCGTCGTGCTTCTTCAATCTCTGCTCTTCCTGCTCCAGCCGCTCAAACAAGCGTCGGCGGGACTGCCTGCTCCCTCCTCCCCGCGGCCGGCTGTGCTGCCGCGCAGGCCTCACCGCCACCGTACTCCCATCGTTGGCCTAGCCATCCCTCTACTCACCCACACCTGCTGTTATTCTCCGGCGACGGCAGATGAACCAGTAAACCCTCGTACAGTCGTACTCCCCTCCACGTGGGAAACAACTACCGAGTCTTCCCTGCCTCCGTGTCGTTCCCTTCCTAGGCCTCGCTGTTGTCCACCGCCCTGGTGCTCTCGGCACGGCCTGGTCAACGTGGTTAACGACCGACATGCATATGAAGTGGACTGTATGTGGAGAGGCCGACAGCTGGGTCCGTGGCCGGACGCAAGGAAATGCCTCCTTATTACGCGCAAAATAATGATTCCTCCACCTGACATCAGGGACCCACCGAAAGGGCCCACTGAAAGGGCTTTGTCAACTTAGTCAATATGCACGATTCTAGCTCCAGTGACCGTACGATGTCCATCCAACGACCGTAGTGCTTCTTCAACCTCTGGTCTTCTTGCTCCAGCCGCCCAAACCAGCGCTGGTCGTGCCTCGTGCTCCTGCCTCCCGTGGCCGGCTGCGATGCGGCGGAGGCCTCACCGCCCCCTACTACTCCCACCGCTGGCCAGGCCATCCCTCTACTCACCCACACCCCCTGTTATAGCTGCAGCGACGGCAACCTCTACGCGTGGGCATCCACTGCCGCCTCTTCCCCGGCTCCGCGTCGTCCCCTTCCTAGGCCTGGTCGTCGTCCACTGCCCTGGTGCTCTCGGCGCGGCCTGGTCAACATGGTCAACGACCGACATGCATCTGAAGTGGACTGTATGTGGAGAGGCCGACAGTTGGGTCCACGGCCGCACGCAAGGAAATGCCTCCTTATTACGTGCAAAATAATGATTCCTCCACCTAACATCAGGGACTCACCGAAAGGGCCTCTGTATTTCATGAAAAAAAACGTTACCGCCGCTGACAGCTCGGACCCACCAGCTATATCTTCGCATGCAAGGAAGTGCCTCCTTATTACGCACAAAAAATGAATACTCTCCCTGTTAGCTGGGACCCAGTATAGTGGTAGGCTGACTTGTGGGCCTACTAAGTTGATGGGGACGGAGGGCTTTGTCAACTTAGTCAATATGCACGACTCTAGCTCTAGTGACCGTACGATGTCCATCCAACGGCCGTAGTGCTTCTTCAACCTCTGGTCTTCTTGCTCCAGCCGCCCAAACCAGCGCCGGTCGTGCCTCATGCTCCTGTCTCCCGTGGCCGGCTGCGATGCGGCGGAGGCCTCACCGCCCCCTACTACTCCCACCGCTGGCCAGGCCATCCCTCTACTCACCCACACCCCCTGTTATTCTGCGGCGACGGCAGCCTCACACCGCAGCGAACCAGTGAACTCTCGTACTCCTCTATGCATGGGCATCCACTGCCGCGTCTTCCCCGGCTCCATGTCGTCCCCTTCCTAGGCCTCGCCGTCGTCCACCGCCATGGTGCTCTCGGCGCGGCGTGGTCAACATGGTCAAGGAACGGCTTCCATCGGACATGGACTGTATGTGGAGAGGCTGACAGCTGGATCCACAGCTGCAGCAAGGAAGTGCCTCCTTATTACGTGCAAAATAATTATTCCTCCACCTGACAGCGGGGACCCACCAGACGGGCCACCGTATTTCGCGAAAAAAACGTTTGCCCCGGACTGCTGGGACCCACCAGCTACATCTTCGCACTCAAGGAAGTGCGTCCGGGAAAAAAAACGATCCGCCCCCTGACTGTTGGGACCCACCAGCTACATCTTCGCAGGCAAGGAAGTGCCTGACAGTCGGGACCCACCTGGCCAAAGCGTACGTAGCGTTGTCATTCTGGTCGCGAACGTGTACGTACCTATATACTGGTGGATGTAGAGGCACGCACGTGTCATAGTAGAGGCGCGCACGTAGCATGTACACGTACGTACATCGGCCAGGGTGCAAGAAAGAAAATACGGCCACGTATGTGTACATACGGGCGGGGTCTCAAACGCCTACTCGCGCATACGTACGGCCAGGGCTCGTGTACATGGCTGGGTCGGAACAGAGAGCGTCGTCATCGTGTTCATGGGGAGGCAACGGAATACGTCGTGTTCATGGGGAGGCAACGGAATGCGTCGTGTTCATCGGGAGGCAACAGAACGCGTCGTGTTCATCGGGAGGCAACGGAACGCGTGGGAGCCAACTGGCTGGGTCGGAACGGAATGCGTGGTCGTGTTCATCGGGAGGGCTTGGACGGAACAGGCGATGGAAACGAGGCCTGGCGTACCGCAGAACGGAGGAAACAGCCTTGTGTTCGACCGGCCACGTTCGAAACGGGGTCCTGTTGATCGAGAGGGGTGTGGCGTACTGCAAAACGGACGAAACGGACTTGTGTTGGAGCTCTACGGTCGAAACGGGGGTCCTGTTCATCGGGAGGGGTGTGGCGTACCGCAAAACAGGACTCCACAGGATACTGTTCATCTCCACCGTCGACCTCCTCCAGCCTCCACAGGCTCCTGTTCATCCAGCCTCCACCACACGCTACTCCACCGGCTACTGTTCAACCACCCCTCCACCGTCTACTGTTCATCCAGCCCTCCACACCATGGGGTCCTGTTCAACCATCCCTCCACGGGCACCCCTCCACCGTCTATTATTCATCCAGCCCTCCATCACACCACGGGATCCTGTTCATCCAGAGGCAACGCCATAACTCACTGCTCACCCAACCCCCCCCCCCCCCCCCCCCCCCCCCCCCCCCCGCAACGCTCACTTTTCATCCCAGAGGCAGCATCGATCGGCTTCAGTTAGCAGCAGTAGCGAAGGAATCGCTCGATCGGGTTCAGTTAACAGCCATCAATCGATCGCTCGGGTTCAGTAACGCATAGCCTGCAGTGCAATCGCTCGGGTTCAGTTAGAGCCCAATGCCTCACTCGGGTTCAGTTAGAGCCAACGCCTCGCACACACGCGCGTACGTGTATGAGAGAAACGCGCATCGCTCGGCCCCCGACCTCCCACCGTAACCGGGAACTCCCCGAAATTTTCCTCGCCCTAGCTTCTACCACGGTTTTTTCCGTCACGGACGGCCCAAAGAATGTCATGCAGCTGCGTCTCCGGCCCGCCCAGGACGAAAAGCCCATTTTCTGTCATGATTTTTTGTCACAGAAGTAGGAACCCACCACATCTATGATGATACCGGGTTTTGTCACAATGACGTCATAGAAGTGTCATATGTATGACAGAAAAAAATTTCGTTCGGCCCAAAATGTCACGAATGTGTCTTTTTTTTGTAGTCTCCACGGCTTCGGACCGGGATCCTTGCATCTCGTCCTCTCGCTTCATCCCAGCCGTCGTCCACCTTGCCGGCGCCTCTCCTACGACCGTCTCGTCCACCGCGCCCCGCCACCACCGTCTACCCTCCTAGATCTGCTTCCACGCCGCCGATAGCCATCGCTACCGCAGCACCGTCAAATTCTCAGCAAATGCATACACGGCGCCGCACTAGAGGCGGTACTCTTTCGTATCTGCTCAACTTATTTATCGCAGCAAGAAAATAGATCGCCACTGCTTTACTCTGATTTCTTGTCTTTGTTGCGAAGTTGCCTTTGTCCTGTTTGCACCTTCAGATCCGCCATGGCACGCTCAACACTATACTCCCAATGCTTATGGTTTTCCCCTTTTATATTCCACACTAGTTAAATCACAGTAGACTAAATTCCAAAATTGGGTCAGTCGATTTTTCAGAGCTCGCCGGAGTTTGCCGGTGCGATCGAAGGGGCTCGGGTGGTTGTGAGGCCTCGCCGAACGAAGAAAACTCGACACAGGTGGGGGTTGGGGGGGGGGGGGGGGGGGGGGTGGCGGAGGAACATAGGCGGTGGGGGCTAGTGGTCCGGCCGGCAGCCCGTGCGGTGTTCTGTATGGGAAGAATCAGAGACGAGGAAGAAGAAGGGTTAGGAGACGTAGGATCTTCATCCAACCGCCTGAAATGGTCGAGAGACAGCTGAGAGTTGCATTCTTAATGCGCTCTGGTTCATCATGTGTGGGCACTGCGTAACCAACATTTTATTATCCAAAATCTACTTGCTCTTCTTTACCATGTTCCTCTTCCGTTCTTCTTTAATATGTACTCTCTCCATTCCTAAATACAAGTCTTTGTATAGATTCCACCATGGACTACATATGGAGCAAAATGAGTGAATCTATACTCTAAAATGTATCTGGATACATCTGTATGTGATCCATAGTGGAAATCTCTACCAAGACTTATATTTTGGAACGGAGGGAGTATGATAGTAGTACAGTATGTTCCTTGCACTGAAGATGAGCAGGGACATTTGCAGTGTGGAGGTCTATACAGTCGGTTGTGATGGACACTTTGAGCCTCTTTGATTCGTAGGATCTTGTAAACATAGGAATACGATTTGTAGTGGCATGCCCACTTGAATCCTATAAGAATAGCAAGGAAATGCGGGGAGTTGTGTCGCCTTTGAGAGTTACACTGATATTAACAGTACCTCACCTTCACTTGAAGAGAGCTGGTATCCGAAGCCTTTCTAGCCGTACCGGCAATACTAGCACATATATTCCAGCAAGTTCCACTTTGCTGATTTTACTCTGATGCTTAAGGTTTTCCTGTTATATCTACACTATGATCTGTGTAGCTGCTTTGTGTCGCACTAGCAGCAGTCCACTCTTGAAGCTAAACACTGCAATGACTTACAAAATTGGCACCAAGGCATTGAGTGCCATTCTAGATGCAATGAAACTCATACGCTCCCCACCTGTTGATTCTTGTTCAGAATATGATCCTAATGACTATTCTAACCTCGAGGAGTCAAAGGCAGATGGCCTGTCATGTTCACCAATCAAGGTGCCTGTTCTAATTTGGCAATGTTTTATTGATTGCGGGTATCTTGCATATGTTGTCTTGCATTTCTTCTACTTTGTTGCACCGCCATCTTCTTAGTTTACTCATCATATATGTCGAGATGCCATGCCCATCCATTATCAATACATATTCCATCTATCATCATACCATGTTTTTCCACTCAAATTTTGTTCTTGTGCATCAGACATCAAAAAGGAAGAGGGTGACTGCCAAACCTGAAGGAGCACCAGCAACGTCCTTGAAAAACGTGGTGGTGCTGGAGAAATCAGACAGCACCCCACTTATATTGGTTGTACAACCAGTGACACAAAACATAGGACCGACTCCAGCAGACTATACCCATACTTCACTGACCACACCACTAGCCCCACCACACAGGACCTGCACTCCAGGAAAAGGTATACCGATTTCATTTGCCATAGCACCAGCTGTACCACAGAAAAATCACACTCCAACAAAAAGTACAGCAAGTCCATCGGCCGAAGACCTATCCCAACTACAGAGACGGTCAATTCCTGCAGATTGGAACCCCATTCCATTTATTCCCAGTTTAAAAGACAATGCTTTCAATGTTGTTAGGGACTACGTGCATATATTCTCATCATGGGAAGATTATTGTGAAGACAAACACCATTTTCACATCTTCATGTCCAACTTACATGTAAGTGCTATTATTCATGGTTATTATTCTCCTGTTTTCTGCTGATTGAACACATCAATGATTTACATTACATTGTTGTAACTAGGCAAGGGTCAATTTGGATAGTCATGATGAGCAAAGCTTGCTTGTGCTTTTCGAGGAAGCATTGCAGCAGTATTGGTGTTACCTGAGGAAATCACACTTTGATGGCAAGTCTATAAACGAATTTCCGGTGAAGTCTCATGTGCTAAATTTAGAAGACATTGGATGGAAAAACCTTGTTATGCACTGGTCTCGTTCCCAGGATGAGGTACTGTCTATGAAATCACATGGCAATTTGAACTTCTACTTTTCCGCATGTGCCTTACGGATCTTTTTTGCAGGAAATCTGCTCGAAGAAGAATTCCAGTTTGACAAGAACGACAGGATATCACAAATATGTTGCCCGCTGCTTTGCTCTTGTTAGTACCTGTTGTCCTGTATCACTGTACTTGCATACATACCTGGTTCATTATGTGACAGCAGTATGCATGATAGCTTGCTTATCAATTGTTCGCTCCAAATTATTTGATCTGTATGAATGGTTACATTAGTGTAGAATATATCCAATGCCAATGTTTTTTAGCTTTGCATTGTTCTTGTAAGTACATGATGTCCTTTATCAGTGTACTTATAATGACAGGTAGTTGTTCATGTACCATCACTCTGCAGCTTATTTTCCTTTGCCCTCCATTTTCTACACATCAGATCTATATTTACTCTTACCATAAGGTTGGTACTGAAGAAGTTTAGCTGTGCATTGCTCTTGGCTGTACCTTTTGCCTGTATCGCTGCACTTACATTTATAGCTACTTGGTTATGTAGCATCACTCTTCATCTTATCTTAAATATTCTCTAGTTTTTCGTATATTATCACATCTATATTTACTCTTAACAAAATGTAGAATAAAGGCAATGCTTTTGAAGAAGATTCTATGGTAAACTTATTGAATCCCCCCCCATCAGCATGGACAAGGCCTTTATAGAGCCTGTCTTCACCAATATGTAAGTTTGTCCATCTCAAGCCTTCAAACTTTGTTGTATATATTTAGTTAGGCATGACTGCAACAGCTATTTATTTTTGGTGTTTGCATCAAATTGCTTGTTTAAAGTTTATTATGTAGTTCATAAACAAAAGTTTGTCCTTTCTCAATTTAAGTTTTCAGTTGTACAACCAAGTTCCTTCTTTATACCATGTAAATTAAACTACACAGAGCAAGTGATCTTCTTTTGCACTGCATGTATGCTTCTGTTCTTCATCTGTAATCCAGTGGTGTGGTGAACCTACCCACTACAGCACAATGTCATATTTTGCAATGTCTTAACTATGAACAATGTCATATCATTCTACTATTATTTAAACCGTCTCTTTATTTGCCAATCTGAAATGGTATAAATTGACAGCACACTAACCATTGATACTTATGAGTTCTTGATTTGTAATCCAGTGGTGTCGTGAAGCTGCCAACTCCTTCACAATGTCATTTCCTGCCATGTCTTGACCTGAACAATACCATATTGTGTTAATGCAATTTTAAACTGTGTCACTTTATTCGTCAGTAAGAAATGTGATGAATTGTCAGCATTGATACTTTTATGTGCAAAACCTGTCATCTGTCTGCTTGTTTATCTTTCAGAGTGAGGAAGATATAGGTGTCGAACAAGCGCATTCTCATCATCTTGCTCAGCTACTTGCGCTGTAGCTCCCCAGCAGGGCTAACCTTTCCTGAACTCTATTGAAGTGCTGTCGGTTTTGTATATTATTTGGTCGGCGTGTTTATTTGCACTGGTGGCGATCTTTGATGCCCAGTGTATGTAATCTGTTGTCTGCTTGTGCTTTATTATCATAGTGGCGAACTTTGATGCCCAGTGGATGTAATATGCCGTAATTTCTTTATTGTATAGTCTAGGTTTTTTCTTATTCACGATGCTGCAGTTATTTTACTGTATATATATCATATCTTCGTAGTAAACCGGCCAAACCGTAAAATTACGGTACATAATCAACCCGTCATGCAATCACGATGTAGGTTGGTGCTACCTCTTGAGCACTGCGTTGGTTTTCCCCGAAGAGGAAGGGATGATGCAGCAGAGTAGCGTAAGTATTTCCCTCAGTTTTTGAGAACCAAGGTATCAATCCAGTAGGAGGCTGCACGCGAGTTCCTCGCACCTGCACAAAACAAATAAATCCTCGCAACCAACGCAAATAGGGGTTGTCAATCCCTATAGGGCCACTTACGAGAGTGAGATCTGATAGATATGATAAGATAATGTTTTTGGTATTTTTATGATAAAGATGCAAAGTAAAATAAAGGCAAAGTAAATAGCAACAGAAATAACTAAGTAGTAGGAGATTAATATGATGAAGATAGACCCGGAGGCCATAGGTTTCACTAGTGGCTTCTCTCGAGAGCATAAGTATTCTACGGTGGGTGAACAAATTACTGTTGAGCAATTGACAGAATTGAGCATAGTTATGAGAATATCTAGGTATGATCATGTATATAGGCATCACGTTCGAGACAAGTAGACCGACTCCTGCCTGCATCTACTACTATTACTCCACTCATCGACCGATATCCAGCATGCATCTAGAGTATTAAGTTAAAACAGAGTAACGCCTTAAGCAAGATGACATGATGTAGAGCGATAGACTCATGCAATATGAAGAAAACCCCATCTTGTTATCCTCGATGGCAACAATACAATACGTGCCTTGCTGCCCCTACTTGAAGGAAATATGCCCTAGAGGCAATAATAAAGTTATTATTTATTTCCTTATATCATAATAAATGTTTATTATTCATGCTAGAATTGTATTAACCGGAAACATAATACATGTGCGAATACATAGACAAACAGAGTGTCACTAGTATGCCTCTACTTGACTAGCTCGTTGATCAAAGATGGTTAAGTTTCCTAGCCATTGACATGGGTTGTCATTTGATTAACAGGATCACATCATTAGGAGAATGATGTGATTGACATGACCCATTCCGTTAGCTTAGCACACGATCGTTTAGTATGTTGCTATTGCTTTCTTCATGACTTATACATGTTCCTATGACTATGAGATTATGCAACTCCCGTTTACCGGAGGAACACTTTGTGTGCTACCAAACGTCACAATGTAACTGGGTGATTATAAAGGTGCTCTACAGGTGTCTCCGAAGGTACTTGTTGGGTTGGCGTATTTCGAGATTAGGATTTGTCACTCTGATTGTCGGAGAGGTATCTCTGGGCCCTCTCGGTAATGCACATCACTTAAGCCTTGCAAGCATTGCAACTAATGAGTTAGTTGTGGGATGATGTATTACAAAACGAGTAAAGAGACTTGCCGGTAACGAGATTGAACTAGGTATTAAGATACCGACGATCGAATCTCGGGCAAGTAACATACCGAAGACAAAGGGAACAACATATGTTGTTATGCGGTCTGACCGATAAAGATCTTCGTAGAATATGTAGGAGCCAATATGAGCATCCAGGTTCCGCTATTGGTTATTGACCGGAGACGTGTCTCGGTCATGTCTACATAGTTCTCGAACCCGTAGGGTCCGCACGCTTAACCTACGATGACAGTTATATTATGAGTTTATATGTTTTTATGTACCGAAGGTTGTTCGGAGTCCCGGATGTGATCACGGACATGATGAGGAGTCTCGAAATGGCTGAGACATGAAGATTGATATATTGGAAGCCTATGTTTGGATATCGGAAGTGTTCCAGGTGAAATCGGGATTTTACCGGAGTACCGGGAGGTTACCGGAACCCCCCCTGGTAACTTAATGGGCCTTAGTGGGCCTAGGTGGAAGAGAGGAGAGGAGGAAAGTGTTGGAAATATGCCCTAGAGGCAATAATAAATTGATTATTATTATATTATTTCCTTGTTCATGATAATCGTTTATTATCCATGCTATAATTGTATTGATAGGAAACTCAGATACATGTGTGGATACATAGACAACACCATGTCCCTAGTAAGCCTCTAGTTGACTAGCTCGTTGATCAATAGATGTTTACGGTTTCTTGACCATGGACATTGGATGTCATTGATAACGGGATCACATCATTAGGAGAATGATGTGATGGACAAGACCCAATCCTAAGCATAGCACTAGATCGTGTAGTTCGTATGCTAAAGCTTTTCTAATGTCAAGTATCATTTCCTTAGACCATGAGATTGTGCAACTCCCGGATACCGTAGGAATTCTTTGGGTGTATCAAACGTCACAACGTAACTGGGTGACTATAAAGGTGCATTACAGGTATCTCCGAAAGTATCTGTTGGGTTGGCACGAATCGAGACTGGGATTTGTCACTCCGTGTAAACGGAGAGGTATCTCTAGGCCCACTCGGTAGGACATCATCATATGCGCAATGTGACCAAGGAGTTGATCACGGGATGATGTGTTACGGAATGAGTAAAGAGACTTACCGGTAACGAGATTGAACAAGGTATCGGGATACCGACGATCGAATCTCGGGCAAGTAACATACCGATAGACAAAGGGAATTGTATACGGGATTGATTAAGTCCTTGACATCGTGGTTCATCCGATGAGATCATCGTGGAACATGTGGGAGCCATCATGGGTATCCAGATCCCGCTGTTGGTTATTGACCGGAGAACGTCTCGGTCATGTTTGCTTGTCTCCCGAACTCGTAGGGTCTACACACTTAAGGTTTGATGACGCTAGGGTTATAAAGGAAGCTTGTATGTGGTTACCGAATGTTGTTCGGAGTCCCGGATGAGATCCCGGATGTCATGAGGAGTTCTGGAATGGCCCGGAGGTAAAGATTTATATATAGGAAGTCCTGTTTCGGCCATCGGGACAAGTTTCGGGGTCATCGGTATTGTACCGGGACAATCGGAAGGGTCCCGGGGGCTCACCGGGTGGGGCCACCTACCCCGGGGGCCACATGGGCTGTAGGGGGTGCGCCTTGGCCTACATGGGCCAAGGGCACCAGCCCCAAGAGGCCCATGCGCTTGGGGAAACCCTAAAGGAAGAGTCCCAGCAGGGGAAGGCACCTCCTAGGTGCCTTGGGGGGGAGGACTCCTCCCCTGGCCGCCGCCCCTTGGAGATTGGATCTCCTAGGGGCTAGCGCACCCCCCCTTGGGATCCCTATATATAGTGGGGTAGGAGGGCCTCTCAAACACCCCTTATGCCTTTGGTGCAGCCCCTCCCTCTCTCCTAAGTCCTTCTCCTCTCCCGTGGTGCTTGGCGAAGCCCTGCAGGATTGCCATGCTCCTCCACCACCACCACGCCGTTGCTGCTGCTGGATGGAGTCTTCCTCAACCTCTCCCTCTCTCCTTGCTGGATCAAGGCATGGGAGACGTCACCGGGCTGTACGTGTGTTGAACGCGGAGGTGCCGTGCGTTCGGCACTTGATCATCGGTGATTTGAATCACGACGAGTACGACTCCATCAACCCCGTTCACTTGAACGCTTCCGCTTAGCGATCTACAAGGGTATGTAGATGCACTCTCCTTCCCCTCATTGCTAGTCTCTCCATAGATAGATCTTGGTGATACGTAGGAAAATTTTGAATT
Source organism: Triticum urartu (assembly GCF_003073215.2). Classification (NCBI taxonomy): domain Eukaryota; kingdom Viridiplantae; phylum Streptophyta; class Magnoliopsida; order Poales; family Poaceae; genus Triticum; species Triticum urartu. The sequence continues at coordinate 672,615,850 of NC_053024.1, forward strand.
TCTGCTACGTTCCCCAACAGTGGCATCATGAGCTAGGTCTATGCGTAGTTACTATGCACGAGTAGAACACAAAGTAGTTGTGGGCGTCGATATTGTCAATTATCTTGCCGTTACTAGTCTTATCTTGATTCGGCGGCATCGTGGGATGAAGCGGCCCGGACCAACCTTACACGTACTCTTACGTGAGACTGGTTCCACCGACAAACATGCACTAGTTGCATAAGGTGGCTGGCGGGTGTCTGTCTCTCCTACTTTAGTCGGATCGGATTCGATGAACAGGGTCCTTATGAAGGGTAAATAGCAATTGGCATATCACGTTGTGGTCTTTGCGTAGGTAAGATACGTTCTTGCTAGAAACCCATAGCAGCCACGTAAAACATGCAAACAACAATTAGAGGACGTCTAACTTGTTTTTGCAGGGTATGCTTTGTGATGTGATATGGCCAAAGGATGTGATGAATGATATATGTGATGTATGAGATGATCATGTTCTTGTAATAGGAATCACGACTTGCATGTCGATGAGTATGACAACCGGCAGGAGCCATAGGAGTTGTCTTTATTTATTTATGACCTGCGTGTCAACATAAACGTCATGTAATTACTTTACTTTATTGCTAACCGTTGGCTGTGGTAGTAGAAGTAATAGTTGACGAGACAACTTCAAGAAGACACGATGATGGAGATCATGATGATGGAGATCATGGTGTCATGGCGGTGACAATGATGATCATGGAGCCACGAAGATGGAGATCAAAAGGAGCAAAGTGATATTGGCCATATCATGTCACTATTTGATTGCATGTGATGTTTATCATGTTTATACATCTTATTTGCTTAGAACGACGGTAGTAAATAAGATGATCCCTCATTAAAATTTCAAGAAGTGTTCTCCCCTAACTGTGCACCATTGCTACAGTTCGTCGTTTCTAAGCACCACGTGTTAATCGGGTGTGATGGATCCTTACGTTCACATACAACGGGTGTAAGACAGTTTTACACATGCAAAAACACTTAGGGTTAACTTGACGAGCCTAGCATGTACAGACATGGCCTCAGAACACAGAAGACCGAAAGGTCGAGCATGAGTTGTATAGAAGATACGATCAACATGAAGATGTTCACCGACGTTGACTAGTCCGTCTCACGTGTTGATCGGACACGGCCTAGTTGACTCGGATCATGTAATCACTTAGATGACTAGAGGGATGTCTATCTGAGTGGGAGTTCATAAGATGAACTTAATTATCCTGAACATAGTCAAAAGGATTTTGCAAATTATGTCGTAGCTCGCGTTTTAGTTCTACTGTTTAATTATGTTCCTAGAGAAAATTTAGTTGAAAGTTGATAGTAGCAATTATGCGGACTAGGTCCGTAAACTGAGGATTGTCCTCATTGCTTCTTAGAAGGCTTATGTCCTTAATGCACCGCTTAGTGTGCTAAACCTCGAACGTTGTCTGTGGATGTTGCGAACATCTGACATACACGTTTTGATAACTACATGATAGTTCAGTTAAATGGTTTAGAGTTGAGGCACCAAAGACGTTTTTGAAACGTCACGAAACATATGAGATGTTTTGAGGGCTGAAATTGGAATTTCAGGCTCGTGCCCATGTCAAGAGGTATAAGACCTCCGACGATTTTCTTAGCCTGCAAACTAAGGGAGAAAAGCTCAATTGTTGAGCTTGTGCTCAGATTGTCTGAGTACAACAATCATTTGAATCGAGTGGGAGTTGATCTTCCAGATGAGATAGTGATGTTTCTCCGAAGTCATTACCACCAAGCTGCTAGAGCTTCGTGATGAACTATAATATATCAGGGACATATATGATGATCCTTGAGATATTCGCGATGTTTGACACCACGAAAGTAGAAATCAAGCAGGAGAATCAATTGTTGATGGTTGATGAAACCACTAGTTTCAAGAAGGGCAAGGGCAAGAAGGGATACTTCATGAAACGGCAATTCAGCTGCTGCTCTAGTGAAGAAACCCAAGGATGAACCCAAACCCGAGACTAAGTGCTTCTGTAATAAAGGGAACATCCACTGGAGCAGAATTACCCTAGATACTTGGTAGATTAGAAGGCTGGCAAGGTCGATAGAAGTATATTGGATATACATTATGTTAATGTGTACTTTACTAGTACTCCTAGTAGCACCAGGGTATTAGATACCGGTTCGGTTGCTAAGTGTTAGTAACTCGAAATAAAAGCTACGGAATAAACGGAGACTAGCTAAAGGTGAGCTGACGATATGTGTGGGAAGTGTTTCCAATGTTGATATGATCAAGCATCGCACGCTCCCTCTACCATCGAGATTGGTGTTTGCGTTGAGCATAGACATGATTGGATTATGTCTATCGCAATACGGTTATTCATTTAAGGATAATAATGGTTGCTCTGTTTATTTGAATAATACCTTCAATGGTCTTACACCTAAAATGAATGGTTTATTGAATCTCGATCGTAGTGATACACATGTTCATGCCAAAAGATAGTAATGATAGTACCACCTACTTGTGGCACTGCCACGTAAGTCATATCGGTATAAAACGCATGAAGAAGCTCCATGTTGATGGATCTTTGGGCTCACTCGTTTTTGAAAAGTTTGGGACATGCGAACCATGTCTATTGGTATATATGCATGAAGAAACTCCATGCAAATGGACCGTTTTGTACTCGCTTGATTTTGAATCACTTGAGACATGCAAATCATACCACATGGGCAAGATGACTGAAAGCCTCCTTTTCAGTAAAATGGAACAAGAAAGCAACTTGTTGGAAGTAATACATTTTTGATGTGTGCAGTCCAATGAGTGCTGAGGCATGTAGTGGATACCGTTATGTTCTTACTTCACAGATGATTTGAGTAGATGTTGAGTATATTTACTTGATGAATCACGAGTCTGAAATATTGAAAGGTTCAAGTAATTTCAGGGTGAAGTTGAAAGATCGTCGTGACAAGAGGATAAAATATCTATGATATGATCATAGAGATGAATATCTGAATTACGAGTTTGGCACAGAATTAAGACATTGTGGAAATTGTTTCACAACTAATACAGCCTGGAACACCATAGTGTGATGGTGTGTCCGAACATCATAACTGCACCCTATTGGATATGATGCATACCATGATGTCTCTTATCAAATTACCACAATAGTTTATGGGTTAGGCATTAGAGACAACCACATTCACTTTAAATAGGGCACCACGTAATTCCAATGATATGACACCGTATGAACTATGGTTTAGAGAAACCTAAGCTGTCATTTCTTAAAAGTTTGGGACTGCGACGCTTATGTGAAAAAGTTTCAGGCTGATAAGCTCGAGCCTAAGGCGGATAAATGCATCTTCATAGGACACCCGAAACAGTTGGGTATACCTCCTGTCTCAGATTCGAAAGCAATAAGGGATTGTTTCTAGAATCAGGTCCTTTCTCGAGGAAAAGTTTCTCTCGAAAGAATTGAGTGGGAGGATGGTGGAGACTTGATGAGGTTATTGAACCGTTACTTCAACTAGTGTATAGCAGGGCACAAAGAGTTGTTCCTGTGGCACCTACACCAATTGAAGTGGAAGCTTATGATATTGATCATGAGACTTCAGATCAAGTCACTACCAAACATCGTAGGATGACAAGGATGCGTACTACTTCAGAGTGGTACGTAACCCTATCTTGGAAGTCATGTTGCTAGACAACAATGAACCTACGAGCTATGGAGAAGCGATGGTGGGCCCAGACTCCGATAAATGGCTCGAGGCCATATAATCCGAGAGAGGATCCATATATGAAAACAAAGTGTACACTTTGGAAGAACTACTTGATGGTCGTAAGGCTGTTAGGTACATATGGATTTTAAAAGGAAGACGGACAATGATGGTAAGTATCACCGTTAAGAAAGCTCGACTTGTCGTTAAGATGTTTTCTGACAAGTTCAAGGAGTTGACTACAGTGAGATTTTCTCACTCGTAGTGATGCTAAGAGTTTGTTAGAATTATGTTAGCGATCACTGCATTATTTATGAAATCTTGCAGATAGGATGTCAAAGCATTGTTTCCTCGACGATTTTTGAGGAAAGGTTGTATGTGATACAACCGGAAGGTTTTGTCAATCCTGAAAGATGCTAATAAGTATGCAAAGCTCCAGCAATCCTTCTGAGGACTGGAGTAAGCATCTCGGAGTTGGAATGTACGCTTTGATGAGATGATCAAAGATTTTGGGTTTATATAAAGTTTATGAGAAACTTGTATTTCCAAAGAAGTGAGTGGGAGCACTATAGAATTTCTGATGAGTATATGTTGTTGACATATTGATGATCAGAAATGACGTAGAATTTCTGGAAAGCATATAGGGTTATTTGAAAAGTGTTTTTCAATGGAAAGCCTGGATTAAGCTACTTGAACATTGAGCATCGAGATCTATAAGGATAGATCAAAACGCTTAATGGTACTTTCAAATGAGCGCATTCCTTTACATGATCTTGAAGGTGTTCAAGATGGATCAGTCAAAGAAGGAGTTCTTGCCTGAGTTGTAAGGTATGAAGTTAAGACTTAAAGCTCGACCACGGCAGAATAGAGAGAAAAGACGAAGGTCGTCCCCTATGCTTGAGACGTAGGCTCTACAGTATGCTATGCTGTGTACCGCACCTGAAGTGTGCCTTGCCATGAGTCAGTTAAGGGGTACAAGAGTGATTCATGAATGGATCACAGGACAGCGGTCAAAGTTATCCTTAGTAACTAGTGGACTAAGGAAGTTTCTCGGTTATGGAGGTGGTAAAAAGAGTTCGTCGTAAAGGGTTACGTCGATGCAAGCTTAACACCTATCCGGATAGCTCTAAGTAGAGATACCGGATGCATATAATGGAGCAACAATTTAGAATAGCTCCAAGTAGAACAGTTATTTGGAATAGCTCCAGATAGAGCGTGGTAGCTACATCTAGGAGATGACATAGAGATTTGTAAAGCACACACGGATCTGAAAGGTTCGGACCCGTTGACTAAAACCTCTCTCACAAGCAACATGATCAAACCTAAAAATCATTGAGTGTTAATCACATAGTGATGTGAACTAGACTACTGACTCTAGTAAACTCTTGGGTGTTAGTCACATGGCGATGTGACCTGTGAGTGTTAATCACATGGCGATGTGAACTAGATTATTGACTCTAGTGCAAGTGGCAGACTGTTGGAAATATGCCCTAGAGGCAATAATAAATTGATTATTATTATATTATTTCCTTGTTCATGATAATCGTTTATTATCCATGCTATAATTGTATTGATAGGAAACTCAGATACATGTGTGGATACATAGACAACACCATGTCCCTAGTAAGCCTCTAGTTGACTAGCTCGTTGATCAATAGATGGTTACGGTTTCCTGACCATGGACATTGGATGTCATTGATAACGGGATCACATCATTAGGAGAATGATGTGATGGACAAGACCCAATCCTAAGCATAGCACTAGATCGTGTGGTTCGTATGCTAAAGCTTTTCTAATGTCAAGTATCATTTCCTTAGACCATGAGATTGTGCATCTCCCGGATACCGTAGGAATGCTTTGGGTGTATCAAACGTCACAACGTAACTGGGTGACTATAAAGGTGCATTACAGGTATCTCCGAAAGTATCTGTTGGGTTGGCACGAATTGAGACTGGGATTTGTCACTCCGTGTAAACGGAGAGGTATCTCTGGGCCCACTCGGTAGGACATCATCATATGCGCAATGTGACCAAGGAGTTGATCACGGGATGATGTGTTATGGAACGAGTAAAGAGACTTACCGGTAACGAGATTGAACAAGGTATCGGGATACCGACGATCGAATCTCGGGCAAGTAACATACCGATAGACAAAGGGAATTGTATACGGGATTGATTAAGTCCTTGACATCGTGGTTCATCCGATGAGATCATCGTGGAACATGTGGGAGCCATCATGGGTATCCAGATCCCGCTGTTGGTTATTGACCGGAGAACGTCTCGGTCATGTCTGCTTGTCTCCCGAACCCGTAGGGTCTACACACTTAAGGTTTGATGACGCTAGGGTTATAAAGGAAGCTTGTATGTGGTTACCGAATGTTGTTCGGAGTCCCGGATGAGATCCCGGACATCACGAGGAGTTCTGGAATGGCCCGGAGGTAAAGATTTATATATAGGAAGTCCTGTTTCGGCCATCGGGACAAGTTTCGGGGTCATCGGTATTGTACCGGGACCACCGGAAGGGTCCCGGGGGCCCACCGGGTGGGGCCACCTACCCCGGGGGCCACATGGGCTGTAGGGGGTGCGCCTTGGGCTACATGGGCCAAGGGCACCAGCCCCAAGAGGCCCATGCGCCTGGGGAAACCCTAAAGGAAGAGTCCCAGCAGGGGAAGGCACCTCCTAGGTGCCTTGGGGGGGGGGAGGACTCCTCCCCTGGCCGCCGCCCCTTGGAGATTGGATCTCCTAGGGGCTGGCGCACCCCCCCCCCTTGGGATCCCTATATATAGTGGGGTAGGAGGGCCTCTCAAACACCCCTTATGCCTTTGGTGCAGCCCCTCCCTCTCTCCTAAGTCCTTCTCCTCTCCCGTGGTGCTTGGCGAAGCCCTGCAGGATTGCCATGCTCCTCCACCACCACCACGCCGTTGTGTTGCTGCTGGATGGAGTCTTCCTCAACCTCTCCCTCTCTCCTTGCTGGATCAAGGCATGGGAGACGTCACCGGGCTGTACGTGTGTTGAACGCGGAGGTGCCGTGCGTTCGGCACTTGATCATCGGTGATTTGAATCACGACGAGTACGACTCCATCAACCCCGTTCACTTGAACGCTTCCGCTTAGAGATCTACAAGGGTATGTAGATGCACTCTCCTTCCCCTTGTTGCTAGTCTCTCCATAGATAGATCTTGGTGATACGTAGGAAAATTTTGAATTTCTGCTACGTTCCCCAACAGCAAGGGCCGGCCGCGCGCCCCTCCCCATAGTCCGAATAGGACAAGGAGAGGGGGGCGGCGCCCCCCCCCCTCCTTCTCCTCCACTCCTTCCCCCTCCCAAGTCCTATTCCAACTAGGAAAAGGGGGGAGTCCTACTCCCGGTGGGAGTAGGACTCCTCCTGGCGCGCCCCAAGGCTGGCCGCACCTCTCCCCCCTTGCTCATTTATATACAGGGGCAGGGGGGCACCTCTAGAGACACAAGTTGATCAAGTTGATCGTCTCTTAGCCATGTGCGGTGCCCCTCTCCACCATAGTCCACCTCGATAATACAGTAGCGGTGCTTAGGCGAAGCCCTGCGTCGGTAGAACATCAACATTGTCACCACGCCGTCGTGCTGACGAAACTCTCCCTCAACACTCGGTTGGATCGGAGTTCGAGGGACGTCATCGGGCTGAACATGTGCTGAACTCGGAGGTGTCGTACGTTCGGTACTTGATCGGTCGGATCATGAAGACGTACGAGTACATCAACCGCGTTGTGCTAACTCTTCCGCTTTCGGTCTACGAGGGTACGTGGACAACACTCTCCCCTCTCGTTGTTATGCATCACCATGATCTTGCGTGTGCGTAGGAAATTTTTTGAAATTACTACGTTCCCCAACAGTGGCATCCGAGCCAGGTTTTATGCGTTGATGGTTTATGTACGAGTAGAACACAAGTGAGTTGTGGGCGATATAAGTCATACTACTTACCAGCATGTCATACTTTGGTTCGGTGTTATTGTTGGATGAAGCGGCCCGGACCGACATTGCGCGTACGCTTACGCAAGACTGGTTCTACCGATGTGCTTTGCACATAGGTGGCTGGCGGGTGTCAGTTTCTCCAACTTTAGTTGAACCAAGTGTGGCTACGCCTGGTCCTTGCAAAGTTTAAAACAGCACCAACTTGACAAACTATCGTTGTGGTTTTGATGCATAGATAAGAACGGTTCTTGCTAAAGCCCGTAGCAGCCACGTAAAACTTGCAACAACAAAGTAGAGGACGTTTAACTTGTTTTTGCAGGGCATGTTGTGATGTGATATGGTCAAGACATGATGCTAATTTTTATTGTGTGAGATGATCATGTTTTGTAACCGAAGTTATCGGCAACTGGCAGGAGCCATATGGTTGTCTCTTTATTGTATGCAATCCAATCGCCCTGTAATGCTTTACTTTATCACTAAGCGGTAGCGATAGTCGTGGAAGCATAAGATTGGCAAGACGGCAACGATGCTATGATGGAGATCAAGGTGTCGCGCTGGTGACAATGGTGATCATGACGGTGCTTCGGAGATGGAGATCACAAGCACAAGATGATGATGGCCATATCATATCACTTATATTGATTGCATGTGATGTTTATCTTTTATGCATCTTATCTTGCTTTGATTGACGGTAGCATTATAAGATGATCCCTCACTAAATTATCAAAGTATAAGTGTTCTCCCTGAGTATGCACCGTTGCAAAAGTTCTTCGTGCTGAGACACCACGTGATGATCGGGTGTGATAGGATCTACGTTCAAATACAACGGGTGCAAAATAGTAGCACACGCGGAATACTCAGGTTAAACTTGACAATCCTAGCATATAACAGATATGGCCTTGGAACATGGAGACCGAAAGGTCGAGCGTGAGTCATATAGTAGATATGATCGACATAGTGATGTTCACTGTTGAAACTACTCCATCTCACGTGATGATCGGACATGGTTTAGTTGATTTGGATCACGTGATCACTTAGAGGATTAGAGGGATGTCTATCTAAGTGGCAGTTCTTAAGTAATATGATTAACTGAACTTAAATTTATCATGAACTTAGTACCTGATAGTACTTGCTTGTCTATGTTGATTGTAGATAGATGGCCTGTGCTGTTGTTTCGTTGAATTTTAATGCGTTCCTTGAGAAAGCGAAGTTGAAAGATGATGGTAGCAATTACATGGACTGGGTCCGTAACTTGAGGATTATCCTCATTACTGCACAAAAGAGTTACGTCCTGGAAGCACCACTAGGTGTACCTCCTGCGCCAGCAACTGCAGACATTGTGAATGCCTGGCAGTTGCGTGTTGATGACTACTCGATAGTTCAGTGTGCCATGCTTTACGGCTTATAACCGGGACTTCAACGACGTTTTGAACGTCATGGAGCATATGAGATGTTCCAGGAGTTGAAGTTAATATTTCAAGCAAATTCCCGGATTGAGAGATATGAAGTCTCCAATAAGTTCTACTGCTGCAAAATGGAGGAGAATAGTTCTGTCAGTGAACATATACTCAGAATGTCTGGGTACCATAATCACTTGACTCAGCTGGGATTTGATCTTCCGGTTGATAGTGTCATTGACAGAGTTCTTCAATCACTGCCACCAAGCTACAAGAGCTTCATGATGAACTATAATATGCAAGAGATGAATAAAACAATTCCCGAGCTCTTCGCAATGCTAAAGGCTGCGGAGGTATAAATCAAGAAGGAGCATCAAGTGTTGATGGTCAACAAGACCACTAGTTTCAAGAAAAAGGGCAAAGGGAAGAAGAAGGGGAACTTCAAGAAGAACAGCAAGCAAGTTGCTGCTCAAGAGAAGAAACCCAAGTCTGGACCTAAGCCTGAAACCGAGTGCTTCTACTGCAAGCAGACTGGTCACTGGAAGCGGAACTGCCCCAAGTATTTGGCGGATAAGAAGGATGGCTAGGTGAACAAAGGTATATGTGATATACATGTTATTAATGTGTACCTTACTAATGCTCGCAGTAGCACCTGGGTATTTGATACTAGTTCTGTTGCTAATGTTTGCAACTCGAAACAGGGGCTACGGATTAAGCGAAGATTGGCTAAGGACGAGGTGACGATGCGCGTGGGAAATGGTTCCAAAGTCGATGTGATCGCGGTCGGCACGCTACCTCTACATCTACCTTCGGGATTAGCATTAGACCTAAATAATTGTTATTTGGTGCCAGCGTTGAGCATGAACATTATATCTGGATCTTGTTTGATGCGAGACGGTTATTCATTTAAATCAGAGAATAATGGTTGTTCTATTTTTATGAGTAATATCTTTTATGGTCATGCACCCGTGAAGAGTGGTCTATTCTTATTAAATCTCGATAGTAGTGACACACATATTCATAATGTTGAAGCCAAAAGATGCAGAGTTTATAATGATAGTGCAACTTATTTGTGGCACTGCCGTTTAGGTCATATCGATGTAAAGCGCATGAAGAAACTCCATACTGATGAACTTTTGGAACCACTTGATTATGAATCACTTGGTACTTGCGAACCGTGCCTCATGGGCAAGATGACTAAAACGACGTTCTCCGGAACTATGGGGAGAGCAATAGATTTGTTGGAAATCATACATACGGATGTATGTGGTCCGATGAATGTTGAGGCTCATGGCTGATATTGTTATTTTCTCACCTTCACAGATGATTTAAGCAGATATGGGTATATCTACTTAATGAAGCATAAGTCTGAAACATTTGAAAAGTTCAAAGAATTTCAGAGTGAAGTTGAAAATCATCGTAACAAGAAAATAAAGTTTCTACGATCTGATCGTGGAGAAGAATATTTGAGTTACGAGTTTGGTGTACATTTGAAACAATGCGGAATAGTTTCGCAACTCACGCCACCCGGAACACCATAGCGTAATGGTGTGTCCGATCGTCATAATCGTACTTTACTAGATATGGTGCGATCTATGATGTCTCTTACAGATTTACTGCTATCATTTTGGGATTATGCTTTAGAGACGGCCGCATTCACGTTAAATAGGGCACCATCAAAATCCATTGAGACGACGCCTTATGAACTGTGGTTTGGCAAGAAACCAAAGTTGTCATTTCTAAAAGTTTGGGGATGCGATGCTTATATGAAAAAACTTCAACCTGATAAGCTCGAATCCAAATCGGAGAAATGTGTCTTCATAGGATACCCAAAGGAAACTGTTGGGTACACCTTCTATCACAGATCCGAAGGCAAGACTTTTGTTGCTAAATTCAGAAACTTTCTAGAGAAGGAGTTTCTCTCGAAAGAAGTGAGTGGGAGGAAAGTAGAAGTTGATGAGGTAACTGTACCTGCTCCCTTATTGGAAAGTAATACATCACAGAAATCGGTTTCTGTGACACCTCCACCAACTAGTGAGGAAGTTAATGATAATGATCATGAAACGTCAGATCAAGTTGCTACTGATCTTCGTAGATCAACCAGAGTAAGATCCGCACCAGAGTGGTACAGTAATCCTATTCTGGAAGTCATGCTACTAGATCATGATGAACCTACAAACTATGAGGAAGCGATGGTGAGCCCAGATTGCGCAAAATGGCTTGAAGCCATGAAATCTGAGATGGGATCCATGTATGAGAACAAAGTATGGACTTTGGTTGACTTGCCCGCTGATCGGCAAGCAATTGAGAATAAATGGATCTTCAAGAATAAGACTGACGCTGACGGTAATGTTACTGTCTACAAAGCTCGACTTGTTGCGAAAGGTTTTCGACAAGTTCAAGGGATTGACTACGATGAGACCTTCTCACCCGTAGCGATGCTTAAGTCTGTCCGAATCATGTTAGCAATTGCCGCATTTTATGATTATGAAATATGGCAGATGGATGTCAAAAATGCATTCTTGAATGGATTTCTGGAAGAAGAGTTGTATATGATGCAACCGGAAGGTTTTGCCGATCCAAAGGGAGCTAACAAAGTGTGCAAGCTCCAGCGATCCATTTATGGACTGGTGCAAGCCTCTCGGAGTTGGAATAAACGCTTTGATAGTGTGATCAAAGCATTTGGTTTTATACAGACTTTTGGAGAAGCCTGTATTTACAAGAAAGTGAGTGGGAGCTCTGTAGCATTTCTGATATTATATGTGGATGACATATTACTGATGGGAAATGATATAGAATTTTTGGATAGCATAAAGGGATACTTGAATAAGAGTTTTTCAATGAAAGACCTCGGTGAAGTTGCTTACATATTGGGCATTAAGATCTATAGAGATAGATCAAGACGCTTAATTGGACTTTCACAAAGCACATACCTTGACAAAGTTTTGAAGAAGTTCAAAATGGATCAAGCAAAGAAGCGGTTCTTGCCTGTATTACAATATGTGAAGTTGAGTAAGACTCAATGCCCGACCACTGCAGAAGATAGAGAGAAAAGGAAAGATGGTCCCTATGCTTCAGCCATAGGCTCTATCATGTATGCAATGTTGTGTACCAGACTTGATGTGTGCCTTGCTATAAGTCTAGCAGGGAGGTACCAAAGTAATCCAGGAGTGGATCACTGGACAGCGGTCAAGAACATCTTGAAGTACCTGAAAAGGACTAAGGATATGTTTCTCGTTTATGGAGGTGACAAAGAGCTCATCGTAAATGGTTACATTGATGCAAGCTTTGACACTGATCCGGACGATTCTAAATCGCAAACCGGATACGTGTTTACATTAAACGGTGGAGCTGTCAGTTGGTGCAGTTCTAAACAAAGCGTCGTAGCGGGATCTACATGTGAAGCGGAGTACATAGCTG